>NC_053024.1:187318518-187662207 GCF_003073215.2 Triticum urartu | reverse complement strand
TGTATGATTGGTTATCTTTGCAAGTCTCTTCTAATTATCAGTTTGGTTTGGCCTACTAGATTGATCTTTCTTGCAATGGTAGAAGTGCTTAGCTTTGGGTTCAATCTTGCGGTGTCCTTTCCCAGTGACAGTAGGGGCAGCAAGGCACATATTATATTATTGCCATCGAGGATAACAAGATGGGGTCTTTATAATATTGCATGAATTTATCCCTCTACATCATGTCATCTTGCTTAAAGTGTTACTCTATTCTTATGAACTTAATACTCTAGATGCATGCTGGATAGCGGTCGATGTGTGGAGTAATAGTAGTAGATGCAGCCAGGAGTCGGTCTACTTGTCTCGGACGTGATGCCTATATACATGATCATAACTAGATATTCTCATAACTATACTCAAGTCTGTCAATTTCTCAACAGTAATTTGTTCACCCACCGTAAAATACTTATGCTCTTGAGAGAAGCCACTAGTGAAACCTATGGCCCCCGGGTCTATCTTCCATCATATTAATCTTCCAACACTTAGTTATTTTCATTGCCTTTTATTTTACTTTGCATCTTTATCATAAAAATACCAAAAATATTATCTTATCATATCTATCAGATCTCACTCCCGTAAATGACCGTGTAGGGATTGACAACCCCTTATCGCGTTGGTTGCGACGATTTATTTGTTTTGTGTAGGTGCGAGGGACTCGCGCGTAGCCTCCTACTGGATTGATACCTTGGTTCTCAAAAAGTAAGGGAAATACTTACGCTACTTTGTTGCATCACCCTTTCCTCTTCAAGGGAAAACCAACGCTATGCTCAAGAGGTAGCAAGATGCAAGGTTAATACTTAGATGAGAAAGTCCAACCTGAAAGTTCAACTGAAGTGCTTCGATTTGGAAAAAAGAATCAATCAAATAAGAGCTACGAAACTCAAACTACGATCAAAACAAATTTGAATTCAAATCTACTTGAAACCAAATTTTAAATTTTCAAAATCTTGTTCAAGTTGGTTAACTGGAGAGAGGGATTCGAGACAAAGATTTTGGTGTTGGTTTCACTAGATTTGGACGAACGGTTAAAAAGTTGCGAGGGTTTGAAGATTCGGGGCTAATCTACGATAAAAATAATCCTGGATAGGTCCCTAGCCGAAAAGGAAATAAAAAGAAAAAAGACTAACGAACGAACGTTCGTTATCAGAGACAAACAAATGAACACCTTCGCGAACAGATGTGTTCGGGTGAACGTTCGCTAATTAGCGAAACCGAAAAAAACCGATCTAACCGATCCAAATGAAAACCAGAAAAAAAAACCGGGCGACGGCGGCGATTTTTACGGGTTCGTCGAAAAAAACCCGGCAGCGTCAAGGCGCGGTCCGGCGGGGTGGGCTTCGGCGGGCAGCGGCTCGGGCGGCGGGATCGGCGTGGTGGGGCGACGGCGCGGCGGCGGCGGTGCGGGGCTGCGGCGGCGGCTGCTGCTGTGGAGGCGGCGGGCGGCAGTGGTGTGGAGTCCGGCTCGGACTCTGGTTGGAGTCCGGCGGCGGCACGGCGGCGCGGCGCGGGGAGGCAGTGGCGCGGGCGGGCCGGCCTGCTAGGCCGGGCCTTCGGCCCAGTCGGGCGGGAACTTTTTTTATAAATAAATTCAGCCCAAAAACAACAAAAAAACCCTAATAAAATATAAATAGAATTCTAAATTTGACAAAAATAATTTTCACCATCTAAATTGAATATTTAGAACAAGGTGAACATTTTTCTGGCCTAAAATGCATTTTGGAAATATGCATATTTTTCTAATTCAAATAAAATAGCAATAAAATATTTATTTGATTTTAACATTTTTCCCCAATATTCCCCTCTTATTTTGGAGAAGTCATTTTATCTCCTCTCATTTATTTTAATATTGGAAATATTTTGGGGAGGAAATTATTAAAATCAAAATGATCCTCTTTTCAAATTTGAGAAAATTCAAATATGAAAATAAATGAAATCCCCAACTCTCTCCGTGGGTCCTTAAGTTGCTTAGGATTTCTAGGATCAGGAACAAACTGCAAATAAAATATGATATGCATATGATGACGTATGTATAACATCAAAATTGAAAATTTAGGATGTTACAAACCTAGCCCCCCTTAAGATGAATCTCTCCCTCGAGATTCGGGTTGGCTAGAAAATAGGTGCGGGTGATCTTTCCGTAGGTCTTCCTCTCGTTCCCAGGTGGCTTCATCCTCGGTATGGTGGCTCCATTGAACTTTGCAAAACTTGATAACTGTACTACGTGTAACTTAGCTGGCAAACTCGAGAATCTTGACGGGTTTCTCCTTGTAGGTCAAATCACTGTCCAACTGAATTGCTTCCAGGGGCACTGTATCTCTTAGGGGAATATCAGCCATATCTGCATGGCACTTCTTCAACTGGGAAACGTGAAACACATCTTGAACTCCGGACAATCCTTCGGGTAATTCCATCTTGTAGGCCACTTCTCCCATATGTTCCAAAACTCGGTATGGTCCTACAAATCTCGGGGCTAGCTTTCCCTTAACTCCAAATCGTTTAACTCCTCGCAGAGGTGACACACGAAGATATGCTCTTTCTCCAATTTCATAGACTACCTCCTTGTGTTTGGAGTCTGCATAACTCTTCTGCCTGGACTGAGCTACCTTAGGCTATCACGAATCAACTTAACCTTCTCTTCGGACTCCTTGATCAGATCCAGTCCAAACAACTGGCGGTCTCCAACTTCATCCCACAACAATGGTGTCCTGCACCTTCTCCCATACAAAGCTTCGAAAGGTGCCATCTTCAAACTAGCTTGATAACTGTTGTTGTACGAGAACTCCGCATATGGTAAATTATCATCCCAACTAGATCCATAATCTAATGCACAGGCTCTCAACATGTCCTCCAGAATCTGATTGACTCTTACTGTCTGTCCATCTGTCTGCGGATGAAAGGTTGTACTGAACTCTAGCCTGGTACCCAAAGTCTGGTGCAGCTGGTTCCAAAACTTCGAGGTAAATTGTGTCCTTCTATCTGATACGATGGTCCTCGAAACTCCATGCAGACATATGATTCTGTTCATATATATCTTGGACAACTTCGCTCTCGTATAGGTTGTTTTCACTGGAATAAAGTGTGCCACCTTGGTCAAACGATCCACTACTACCCAGATAGAATCATATCCTGATCGGGTCCTGGGTAATCCGGTGATAAAATCCATGTCAAGCTTGTCCCACTTCCATTCGGGTATCGGCATGGGCTCCAGTAATCCTGCTGGCTTCTGATGTTCTGCCTTCACCCTGTGACATACATCACACACGGCTACATACTCGGCAATATCCTTCTTCATACCAGTCCACTAGAAACGCTCCTTCCAATCCAAATACATCTTGGTGTTTGCGGGGTGTATCGAGTATGGCGAGTCATGAGCTTCCTGAAGTATTAACTTTCTGATCTCCGCATTATTGGGTACGTATAAATGGTCCTCAAACCATAAGGTTTCGTGCTCATCCTCTTGAAACCCTTGGCTTTTCCTTTACTCATTTTCTCCTTTATCTCAACAATTTCTTTGTCATCCTTCTGAGCTTCTCGAATCTTTCCCAATAATGTTGACTGAACCTCCATTGCTCGAACAAAACCTCTTGGAACTATCTCCAAACGAAGTTCCTTGAGATCATCAACTAACTCCTGCAGTAATCCTCCGCTTACGAGGGTATTGACATAACTCTTCCGGCTCAAAGCGTCTGCTATGACATTGGCCTTTCCTGGATGATAATGCAGCTAATTATCATAATCATGTATAAGCCCCAACCATCTCCTCTGTCTGAGATTCAACTCCTTCTGAGTGAAAATGTACTTCAAACTCTTATGATCCGTGTACACATCACAACGGTTTCCAATAAGAAAATGTCTCCAGGTCTTGAGCGCATGCACTACAACTGCTAACTCCAAGTCATGCGTGGCATAATTCAACTCACGCGGTTGAAGTTGTCGTGAGGCATATGAAACAACTCTTCCGTCCTGCATAAGTACTCCTCCAAGTCCTAAGAAAGAAGAATTGCAATACACATGGAAATCCTTGCATATATCCAGAAGAATCAACATTGGGGCTGTAATCAAACGTTTCTTCAACTCCTGAAAACTGGCCTCACATTCATCCGTCCATTTAAACTTCGTGTCCTTCTTCAACAACTCCATCATAGGCTTCGCAATCTTGGAAAAATTCTCAATGAATCTCTGATAATATCCCGTGAGTCCAAGAAAACTGCGGATCTCTCCTACTGAGGTGGGTGACAGCCAATCAGTGACTGACTAAACCTTGGTAGGGTCTATTGATATACCCTCTCCTGATATAACATGCCCAAGAAATCCAACTTCCTTCAACCAAAACTCACATTTGCTGAACTTTGCATATAGCTGATGTTCCCTGAGCTTCTTGAGAACTAAACGCAAATGCTCCTTGTGCTCCTCTTCATTCTTCGAGTATAGCAAAATATCATCAATGAATACCACAAAAAACTTGTCTAAAAACTCCATGAACACTTTATTCATCATACTCATGAAATAGGCAGGGGCATTTGTCAATCCAAATGACATGACTGTGTACTCATATAGCCCGTACCTTGTGGTGAAAGTTGTCTTAGGTATATCCTGTTCTCAGATCTTCAACTGGTGATATCCTGATCGCAGATCAATCTTGGAAAAATACTTTAGCTCCTTGTAGCTGGTCAAACAAATCGTTGATCATCGGTAGTGGGTACTTGTTCTTGATCGTTACTTCATTCAATGCACGATAATCAACCACCATTCTCAAATATCCATCCTTCTTCTCAACCAAGAGCACTAGGGCTCCCCACAGTGATGAACTTCGTCGAATGTAACCTTTCTCCAATAACTCCTTAATCTGCTTCTAAGTTCCCTCCAGATCATTTGCGGGCATTCAGTATGGTCTCTTTGATATCGGTCCAGTGCCTGGCAACAGCTCTATCAAAAACTCAATGTATCGATCCAGCTGCATGCCTAGTAGTTCCTCTCGAAATACATCCGGGTAATCCTTCACTACAAGAACTTCCTCCTGAACAACTCATAAGAGGGAATTCACTTGGGTCCTCTTTGGCGCATGCCGTGACACATACTTAATCTGTTTACCCTCTGGGGTGGTGAGCAGAATTGACTTACTGGCACAATCGATGTTTCCTCCATACATCGATATTCAATCCATGCCTAGTATCACATCAAATCCTTGTGACTCTAGAATTATTAGGTCTGAGGGGAAAACATGCCTACCTATGGTCAATGGCATCTGAAAACATCCACTGCTTGCCATATACTCTACTCTAGGTGAGCTTACTTACATAGGTGTCTTAAGAACTTTGGTGGGCAACTTATACTTATCCACAAACCCCCTCGAAATGTATGAATGTGATGCACCAGTATCGAAAAGAACGATTGCGGTAAATGACTTAACCAAAAACTTACCTATAACTGCATCTGGCTGCTCTTCAACCTCCTCCACGCTAATGTGGTTCACTTGTCCCCTATTGAAAGGGTTGGACTTCTTCCCAGAGCTTCCATTTCCGTTGCCATTCTTCAACTCAGAATAATCATTAGCATAGTGCCCAGTCTTCCCGCACTTGTAGCAGGTGACATGACTCAGATACTTTTTAGCGGGTGTGGCTTGGTTGGAACGGTTCTGGTTGCTGCTTGCTCCATTCCCATTTCCATTCTTGGGGCCACTATGATTATGCAAACTTCCTCCATTGTGGGTGTGGCCTCCATGGTTATGGGTATATCCTCCCGAGTTCAGGGTAAAACGAGGCTTCTGCGATGCTCCAGAATTATACTTCCCTTGTCCATACTTCCTTTTGCGGCTCTCTATCTGCTGCTGCTTCCCTTCAATCGTAAGAGCCCTGTCTACCAAATCCTGGTAGTTATTGAATGTTTCCACCATCAATTGCATGCTCGGCTCATCATTCAACCCTTCCATAAACTTCTCCTGCTTTGCGGCATCTGTGGCCACATCATCCAGGGCATAGCGAGCTAACTTACTGAACTCATCCACGTACTGCCCTACAGTACGGTTTCCCAAGCATAAGTTGCGAAACTCACACTTCTTCATGCTCATAGCTCTAGTTGATACATGTGCAATGCGGAATGCTTGCTGAAATTGATCCCAAGTAACATTGGCTATGGGGAATGTTGTTGTTGTTGTTGCCTTGGTTCTAGACTAGTAGCTGCATCAAGGCATTCTGCTGTTGGATCAACTGAGTGAGCTCCAGTGGGAAGACAAATCCGAGGCCATGTCTCGGAGGCATCTGATGGGTTTAGAGGGAAGAGATTAGAATAGAATGAGGTCTAAAGGGAAAGCACTACCCATATGCTCATGAGACAAACACATTCATATCACACCACTCAATTTAAACAAGGGCATACAAACGTTTCTAACTACCGTTACAAAGTGCTCGAACTACTGCTATATACATGGGGGAATACTATTGATAATATGGTGGTTATCTAGAAATTTTGATTGGTGGAAGACTCCATGATATCCGCTCCAGCTTCATCTTTGTAATCATCATCACTACTGTCGGGGTCGGAGTCGGTGTCGTCGATGATGATGTAGTCCTTGGGATGGTCGTCATCTCCTCCTGGCGTGGGGTCTCCCATGAATACTCCTAGCTTCTTCTTCAGGTCTTTATTCTTCTCTAGTAGCACTGCGATTTCCTCCTCATATCCATCGCGTGTAGACTTGAGTTCCTCTTCAAACTCCATGTTCCTGGTCATCACTTTCTTCAGATCTATCATGCTGGCGCATATTTGGTTCTCCTGGCGGCGAATGTGCTGGTTTAACTCCTGGATAAAGACTGCAATGGACTTGTCCCTCCTGGTGCTGATCATCTCCCATTTCTCATCTCGGCTCCCACATATCTGGTAGATGGTGTCCTTAAGATCCTTGTGGTAAACTTCGTCGATATGTCCCATGGCGATGTGAGCTGCCATGCTCTTTCCTAGACTCCAGGTTGGTGCATCAAAGGAAAACTCTATGATCTCAGTAACTAGCATGAATGTCCTTCCTGGAACATGAACTCAAATCATCCAACTCTCCTCTTCTGGTAAAGTGGCGGTGTAGGTCCCGGTGAAGCTTGGTATTCTGATGTTCAGGTACCTAGTGACTTCCTTCAAGTGTCGTCCAAAAGGGGTGTCTTCATCTGGTTGAGCAAACTTGTTTCTTGGGTCCGCCATCTATAGAGTGGAAAATGGGGAGCAGTCAGAAATGAGTAGAGAAGAGTTACCTATGGCTTATCTTAGTGGTCATGTCCTACAGCCAGTGTGTGCTTTGATACCATCTTGTAGCGATCCGACCTCAAATGGTCAAATCTCTATGCATAAGTGTCATCCCTGGATCGGTAATGCTAACACACATAGTACTTGAAGGATTTATAATAGAGTGCAATCACACAATTATTACATCGAATGTCTCAAAAGATAACTTATTACAATAATATGGCTTAAGGCCATCTAAATAAGATAACTGCGGAAGCATTGAAGATAAATTAGTCCATCAACTCCATTGGCATAGCTGAGTGCACGACAACGACCTAGCGCACCTTACTCTTCGTCTGAAAAGTCTGCAACATAATACATTGCAGCCTGAAACGGTTCAGCACATGGAATATGCTGGCAAAATAACACTGTAGAGCAATGAACAAGGTAAATTCTAAGACTACATGCATATATGGCTAGTGGAGGCTCTAAGGTTATTAGGTTTTTGCAAAAAGCCAGTTTTCCCTACTGCAAAGGAATATAATTTATTTAACTATAAGTTGGTTGATAAACATTGAGAATGGAAACCCCATCTCAATCCCAAATAAATAGTAACTAACAACCCAACAAAATTAGTTAAGAGTGTTGAGATCAACATAATAATTCAAGAACCAGATACTCAAGATGTCCATAACCGGGGACACGACTAATTATGATTAGGTTGTACACTCGCAGAGGTTTGCGCACTTTTCCCCCACAAGACTCCATCTCCTCTGTTGTATTTCTCGCACTGCATGTTGTTTGAGAAATGGATGACCGAGACACAGTCTTTCCGAAGAGGTCCCCTTAACCGATAGATAGGCCGGTACACCTACAATCCCCTACATCTGCTAGCCCATCATGGAAAGGATTCCCACAACTTACTCAACTATGCTAGAGCCCATAATGGCTTGTGGCTGCACACGGAAGTTTCTAGCATGAATGATCTTATGATCCCTTTGAGCCTGGGTGACGAACCATAGGATGATCGCACGTATTCCCCGGGATCTCCTTGGACAACACTGGATTCCCCAGGTGCCCACAAACAATCCACCCAGATGTGTGTTTAAGTAGCCACCTTAGATAAACCCTTAGTTCATAATAATACTCACAACTATCATGAATCTCTCAAACCAAACCACGTCTACGAGCATAGCATAGCAGTATAAGCATAACGTAGTAACACCCAGGGTTTAAATAAAAGACAATAGGTTCTACCTCATCAACTACCTCCCAATACCCACATGTTATCAAATCCTAACCATGCAATGTTTGAGGGGTATAACTAATGCATAAAAACTGGGTATTAAAGGGGTATGATCAAAGTGTTACTTGCCTTGCTGACGATCTGCAAACCCTAGTGACTCGTAGTAGCACGCTTCGCACTCCGGAAATTCTATCGCAAACAAACAATAGCATACATAAGCACTCAGACATAGACGCAAGGTTAAAACTCAGATGAGAAAGTCCAAACCGAAATTTCAACTGAAGTGCTTCGATTTGCAAAAAAGAATCAATCAAATCGGAGCTACGAAACTCAAACTATGATCAAAAGAAATTCGAACTCAAATCTGCTTGAAACCAAATTTTTAGATTGTCAAAATCCTGTTCAAGTTGGTTAACTGGAGAGAGGGATTTGAGACGAAGATTTTGGCGTTGGTTTCACTGGATTTGGACGAACGGTTAAAAAGTTGCGAGGGTTTGAAGATCAGGGGCTAATCTATGATAAAAATAATCGCGGATAGGTCCCTGGCCGAAAAGAAATTAAAACAAAAAAGACTAACAACGAACGTTCGTTATCAGAGACAAACGAATGAACACGTTCGCGAACAGCTGCGTTCGGCCGAACGTTCGCTAATTAGCGAAACCGAAAAAACGATCTAACCGATCCAAACGAAAACCAGAAGAAAAAAACGGGCGACAGCAGCGGTTTTTACCGGTTTGTTAAAAAAACATCGGCGGCTAGGCGAGGTCCGGCGGGGCGGGCTCCGGTGGGCTGCTGCTCGGGCGGCGGGGTCGGCGGGGTGGGGCGACGGCGCGGGGCTGCCGTGGCGGCGGCTGCGGCTGCTGCTGCTGGGGAGGCGGCGGGCGGCGGTGGTGAGGAGTCCGGCTTGGACTCCTGTTGGAGTCCGGCGGTACGGCGCGGGGAGGCGGTGGTGCGGGCAGGCCGGTACTCCTGTTGGACTCCTGTTTGGAGAAGTCATTTTATCACCTCTCATTTATTTTAATATTGGAAATATTTTGGGGGAAATTATTAAAATCAAAATGATCCTCTTTTCAAATTTGAGAAAATTCAAATATGAAAATAAATGAAATCCCCAACTCTCTCCGTGGGTCCTTAAGTTGCTTAGGATTTCTAGGATCACGGGCAAAATGCAAATAAAATATGATATGCATATGATGACCTATGTATAACATCCAAATTGAAATTTTGGGATGTTACAAGGTTGGTCCGGGCCGCTTCATCCAACAATACCGCTGAATCAAAATAAGACATTGGTGGTAAGAAGTATGACGATCACCGCCCACAACTCTTTGTGTTCTACACATTCATATCATCTACACATAGACCTAGCTCGGATGCCACTGTTGGGGAACACATCATGCAATAATGTTTATCTTATAAAACATGATCATCTCATCCAATAATGTTTATCACATCATGTATTGACCATATCACATCACAACATTCCCTGCAAAAACAACTTAGACGTCCTCTACTTTGTTGGTTCAAGTTTTACGGGGTTGCTACGAGCTTCTAGCAAGAACAGTTCTTACCTACGCATTGAAACCACAATGGTGATTTATCAAGTTTGTTGTTTTATCCTTCAACAAGGACCGTCCGCAATCAATTTCGATTCAACTAAAGTAGGAGAAATGGACACCCGCTAGCCACCTTTATGCAAAACTAGTTGCATGTCTATCGGTGGAACCTGTCTCATGAACGTGGTCATGTAAGGTTGGTCTGGGTCGCTTCATCCAACAATACCGCCGAATCAAAATAAAACGTTGGTGGTAAGCAGTATGACAATCACTGTCCACAACTCTTTGTGTCCTACTTGTGCATATCATCTATGCATAGACCTGGCTCGGATGCCACTATTGGGAAACGTAGCATGCAATTTTTAAAAAAATCCTACGCTCACGCAAGATCTATCTAGGAGATGCATAGCAATGAGGGGGGGGGAGAGTGTGTCCACATACCCTCGTAGACCAAAAGCGGGAGCGTTTGACGACACGGTTGATGTAGTCGAACTTCTTCTAGCTCCGACCGATCAAGCACCGAAAGTACGTCACCTCCGAGTTCTGCACACGTTCAACATGATGACATCCCTCGCCTTCTTGATCCAGCAAGATGTCGAGGAAGTAGATGAGTTCCGTCATCACGACGACGTGGTGATGGTGATGGTGAAGTAATCCGCGTAGGTCTTCGCCTAAGCACTACGGAGATATGACCGGAGGCATAAACTGTGGAGGGGGGCGCCACGCACACATGGCTAACAATTGTTGGTGTGTGTTCTAGGCACCCGCTCCCCATGTATATATAGGAGGGAGGGGGAGGGGAGCAGCCTTGGGGCACCCCAAGTAGGAGGAATCCTACTTGGGGACCTATCCCAATTCGGCCTCTCCCCTTCCTTATTTCCAAATAGAAAGAGGGAAGGGGAAGGGAGAAATGAAAGGGGGCGAACCCCCTTTGCTCCCTATCCAATTCGACCACATGCCTAGGGGGAGCCACCCCTTGTGGGCTGGTGTGCTCCCCTCTTATGGCTCATATGGCCCATATCTTCCCCCCGGGGGTTCTGGTAACTCCCCCGGTAGTCCGATAAATACCTAATACTACCTGGAACACTTCCGGTTTCCGAGTACTATCATCCCATATACCAATCTTTACCTCTCGACCATTTCAAGACTCCTCGTCATGTCTGTGATCTCATCTGGGACTCCGAACAACATTCGGTCACCAAATCACATAACTCACATAATACTAAATCTCCATTGAATGTTAAGCGTGTGGACCCTACGGGTTCAAGAACTATGTAGACATGACTGAGACACCTCTCTGGTCAATAACCAATAGCGGAACCTGGATGCTCTTATTGGCTCCTACATATTCTACGAAGATCTTTATCAGTCGAACTGTTACGACAACATACGTTATTCCCTTTGTTCATCGGTATGTTACTTGCCCGAGATTCAATCGTCGGTATCTACATACCTAGTTCAATCTCGTTACCGGCAAGTCTATTTACTCATTATGTAATACATCATCCTGCAACTAACTCATTAGTCACTTTGCTTGCAAGGCTTCTTATGATGTGCATTACAGTGTGTAACATCCCAAATTTTCAATTTGGAATGTTTTACAATTATTAGCTAAGCATCTATGCATTTTGTTTGATTTGAGTGACATTTGGAAATTTTCAGAGGCTTTTGAGTTTTGGTTGAATTGGATTCAACTTGGCATTTGAAAATCTACCTCAATATCCCTGACAAATACTTGAGAAAAAGTATGAGAGGAGCTAACATGACACTCCAAAAATGTCAGAAGAAAATATTGCCAAAAGGTTTGAATTCAAATTTGAATTTTAGTTGGAGTTTGCAAAAAATGTTTTTTTAGTTTCTGTTTTGCCTCTATAAAAATGTCCACGCTATAGGATTAATTCCCCTGAGAGTTTTGATATATATATATATATCCTATATAAAAATATTATAGATTTCTCTTATTTTATTTTCTCTCTCTGCCTTAATTCAAAAAAAAGGAAAAGGCCCAGGCGCGAGCCAGGCCAACCGGCCCAGCAGCGCCGAGCCACAACCCACAAGCGACCGAGCCGGCCTGCCCCAGCGCTCGACGCCCGAACCCACTCCGTTTCGGTCGCCCAACCGAACCCTCCTCTCCCTGTCTGACCGACGCGCCGGCCCCACCCCGTCTTCCTCCTCCCGCAATCCACGCGCGCGTATCCCGCACGCACTCGCGTCGGCCGAGTCCGAGCCTTCGCTAAAACCATAGTCCGGGCTATCCCCTTGCCCAAGACTTTGTCCTATAAATAGCCCTACCTCTCCTCTCTCGATCCCCCTAAAACCCCAACCCCGAAACCCACCACCGCCCACGCCCTCGCCGAACGCATCTCGCTGCCGTCGCCTCGGTTCGCCGCCACTCTCGACGCCGGTGAGCCCTCTCTGCCCTTCCCAGCACCTTCACCCGAACCTCCACCTCCTCCCGCACCTCTTTGACATCCTCTCCTCGCCCAGGGATCGTCGAAGCCGCCGCCTTGAGCATCGCCGCCCGTCGCCGAAGTTGGAGCTCACCAGGAGCTCTGTCGAGCTCGTGTCGCTCGCTACCATCACCCTCGTTCGCCACCGAGATCACCACCACCTCCGCCTCGCTCCACCGCATCCGCCCGATGTCTTCGCCACCTTCGCCGACCGCCGGAGACCCCGCCCCGCTCGACGCCGACCTCCGCCACCCTCTGTCGTCGTCGACCACTGCCGCAGTAAGCCGCCACCTCCCCTCCACCGTTCGATCTGCCATCTACGCCGTAGATTAGAAGTAGTGAAGGGTTAGGTTTTATTTAGATTAGATCAGTTTTAGGTGGTTTTATTTTGGTTTAATTACCTGGTTTAGTTAGATCGAACCGGTCGGTTTTCTGTTATTAAGCGCGTGCACGATTTAGTCTATTTATCGCCCGAGCGCTATTTAGTTTCCGATCGCCCACTGTTTCGGCCCATTAGCGCGTTAGTTTTTGTTTAGTTTTATTTTAGTCTCTGTTTTTAAAACAGAATAGTTCTAGTTTTGTAAAATCTATATCTTTTAAGTTATTTAATATTTTTAGTTGATTATTTTTGCTCTAGTTTGTAAATTTCCTATAGTTGCTGTAGAAATTAGATTCGGCCATGTTTAGGTTTTTAAAAATGGTTTTATATTAGTTTTAGTTAGATTTGTTTTTCTACTATAAATTGAGCTAGGATTATTTTTTTAGTGATTCTTTTTGTCACTGCTTTGTTTTGACCTTGTCTAGCAGTAGGAATTTATTTGGGCATTTATAGTCTTTTTTAAAAATAGTTTTTATGCGAAAACAAGCTTTTCTAGTTTATTTAGCTTGCTGTTGTTTCTGCTGTTCTAGTTATTTTTAACTTTTATTTTTCCTATGTTATAATTTATTTTAGAGTAGTTTCTTTAGTTACAGAGAGTGAACATTTATTTACCGCAAAATAAAAAGTTTTATTTTATTTTTTATTAGTTTTGTTTTAGGTATAACAGGAGTTCTATAATAGATATTGGTTTGATTCTTTTTGCACCTAGTTTGTATGCTGTTTTCCTTTATGTTGGTTAGTAAAACCATTGTTTTGGATCTGTAAAGAAAAGTGTTAGTAGGCTAAAACTATTTCTTTGTTGTTGCTTGATGTGACGGAAATCTTGATTTTGTTTTCCCCGAGTTTTCTTTGATTTTGGTTTGAGTGCTCGCGTGTTTTCCTTCAGTTTGTTGATATGTCATTAGTGAAATACTTATTTGTGCTATTGTTTGACTCGATAGAATTTTCGGAGTGCGAAGCTTGCTATCTCGAGTCACTAGCGTTTGAAGACCGTCAGCCAGTCAAGTCATTTGATCATGTTTTGCAATACCTATGATTTTGTTGCATTAGAATTGTTCCTCCCCACCATGCAAGCAGTAGGAGAATTTTAAGTTATGTTCTTGAGTAGTATCATGAGGTAGGATGAACCCAGTTACCCTTGTTACCATTGCCCGGGATGATGTAGTTTATTTTGCTATGCTCGTAGACGGGGTTGGTTGAGTGATTCATAAGGGAGATGTGAGAGTCAAGATGATGACAACCCCATGACTTCAAGCTCAATATGGACTTCAAATTCACTACTGGGTGGAGGACGGTTGACGGGCACCCTGGAGAAACCAGCGGATGGCCGGGATGCATGGAGAAGCGCCATGACATCTTGCGGAAAGCTTCACCCAGCCACGTAGAGACGGATGGATACCCCTTTACCGGAAGCTTACCTGTGCAACCGCAAGCCATTATGGGCTCTGGCTGGGTTGACCCTAGGCGTGACTCTGGACGGACGGTGCCAGCAGATGTAGAAGAACGGTAGGACATGGATGGGTACCGGCAGTGCTCAGAGAAACTCTACGGAAGACCCTGTTTCGTTCATCCCGTCTTCAAACACCAGGCAGTGCGAGGACATAAAGGAGGGAACGATTCTTGCAGGTAAAGTGCACAAGACTCTGCAGAGTAACAACCTAATCGATTAGCCGTGTCCTCGGTTACGGACAAATGAGCCTCTGGAAACTGGAGTATTTTGGAAATCTCAACACAGAATTTAATAAATTAATTGAGGGGTTATTTAATAATTGGGAATGAGACATTGGTTGGCGGAACCATCTCAATAACAACCAACATTTTGTAGTAATTTCAAGCAAGTCCTTTGTTATAGGGAAAAATTGGCTTTTTCGCAAAAACATAAAAACTTAGAGCCCCACAGCCAAATTGCATATAGTGTTAACATTATCATTGATGTTCTATCTATGACTTGCCAGCATATTCAAAATGCTGACCTACACGGCTGCAACGTCTTATGTTGTAGAGGAGTTTTCCGACCAGTAGTGAGGCTACGATCTACGCTTGGCGATTGCCCTATGGAGTCGGATGGACTCGCTATTCGTCTACGCTTCCGCAGCTTTATTTAGTTTATTTCTCATGAGTTGGACTTCGGCCGAATTTATTCTATTGTAATAAAGACTCGATATGAGAATCGTGTAATAAATTCAGGTGTGATTGAACTTTGAATCTTTTCATCAATGTACTGTGTGTGCCAGCATGATCTTGGGATGGTACAGCTACACAGAGACTTGACCGATTTTGGGTCGGGTCGCTACATAGATGGTATCAGAGCACACGCTGACTGTAGGACGTAACCCCTAGGATTGGAAAGCCATAGGAAGAGACTATTTTATTTTTATGTCCTTATCATTCTGTAATTCTCCCCCGTTCATTTCTGACTTCTCTCCGATTTCAACATTCTAGATGGCCGTCAAGTTCATCCCAGTTCTGCTCCCAGAGTTTTGCCAGCCAGATGAGACAATGCTTTTCGGCAGGAGGCTGGTCCAGATCACCAAGGAATTGAAGATTGCTCTGCCGTCTATCACCGGGACCCCTATGATGGCATTTCTAGAAGACTGTCGTTATAGGATTAAGGTGCACATACCAAGGAGAACTTTTGGAAGCCTCTCAGCGCCCGTTAACTTCAAGTTCACTGCTCCCACTTGGATACTCGGGAGAGACATAGCAGTTCATAATGCACTTGGACGCATCCAGGAGGAATACAGGACCGAGCTTGTTGGATTAGACCACACCATGATTTCTCGCAGGACTGCAGATGGAGAGATTATCCGCACCATAGATGACGACTCCGTCCGCTCATATGTCCAAGACTTGGAGGCTCACATCAGGGCTCTAGAGATTCAGATGCGCAGGAGCTTGAAGACGGTCCAAAAGTTGCATCTTCGTGAAATTGAACTAGAGGATGCAACACGTGAAGCCCACTATGAGCATGAGGATGAAGTCAAGGATTTTATGGAAAGACTCGAGGACCGGAAGAAATACATTGCCACATTGGAGGAGAAGATGGATCTGGGAGAAGACCTTTTCCCAAGTGGAGATGATGGACCTCTCGTAAGCAATGACCAGGATTATGAAGAGAGCTCCACCGAAGGAAGCCGCAAGAGGAGATGCCGCACCAGAGGACGACGCACCAGAGGATGCAGGGATAATTGATGAAGACATTTAGTTGACCGTCATGTTATTTTATTTTTCGTCGATCAGTTAGGCCGTTATTTTCGATTAGTCGTGAGATCTTGTAATCCGAGTTTGAACCTTGCTTGAGATGAATGAATAAATGATTGGTGTGATTGTGTTTGTGCATTCATTTGGGTAGTGCTATTTTCTCATTAGACCCTTGTTCTATTCTAATTTCTCATCCACTCCATAACACCAGATGCCTCCGAGACATGACCCCGGTTTCATTTTCCCGCCGAAGCTCACCCATCTGATTCAACAGCAGAATGCCTTAATGCAAATGCTCATCCAAAACCAAGGCAACAACAATAACAATCCACCGCCACCACCCCCTGTCGATAACCTAACCCGGTTCCTAAGGCTGAATCCGCTGGTGTTCTCTAGTAGCACCGAGCCGATTGTAGCCGATGATTGGCTCCGCAAGATCGGAAGGGATCTAACAACTGCTGGATGCACAGATGCTGAGAAGGTGCGTTTTGCCGCACATCAACTGAATGGACCTGCAGCCTCTTGGTGGGAAAACTATACCGCCACTTATCCGGTCGCCACCATGACATGGGATCAGTTCCAGCGGGCTTTCCACACTGCGCATGTCTCAGCTGGAGCCATGAGTCTAAAGAAGCATGAGTTTCGCAACTTACGCTAGGGGAACTGTACTGTGGGGCAGTATGTGGAGGAGTTCAACAAATTATCTCGATATACCCCAGATGACGTGGCCATAGATGCCGCAAAACAGGAGAAGTTTCTTGAGGGACTCAATGATGAGCTGGGAATGCAGCTAATGGTGGCTACCTTCAATAACTAACAAGAGCTGGTAGACAAGGCCACTATACTTGAAGGCAAGCAGCAGCAGATTGAAAGCCGCGAGCGGAAATATAGCCAGGGAAAGTACAACTCCGGAGCTCAGCAGAAGCTCCGCTATGCTCCATACTCGGGAGGACATAACCATCACACCCATGGAGGACACAATCATGGAGGACATAACCATGGAGGGAATGGGAACAATCGCAACCACGACAACAATCCCAAGTTAGGCAATGGAGGCAACGGCAACCAGCACCGTCCTGCTCCGACTCAGAAGGATCTGAGTCATATCACCTGTTTCAAGTGCCAGAAGACAGGACACTACGCCACCGATTGTCCAGAGGCCAAGCAGAGGAATGGGAACGGCAACGGCAATGGAAGCTCAGCAAAGAATCCCAACCCTTTTCCTCGTGCTCAGGTGAATCACATTGACGTGGAGGACGTCTATGATCAGCCGGAAACTGTGGTTGGTAAGTTTTTCTTAAATTCACGTCCAGTATTGGTACTCTTTGATTCCGGTGCAACGCATTCATTCATATCAAGGGTAGTTGTGGAAAAATACGGGTTGCCCACTAGGACCCTTAGAACCCCGATCCAAGTCACTTCTCCAGGAGGAGAGATTATGGCAGGCTTAGGCTGTCATTCGACCCTCAGCATCGGAAATCATGATTTTCCCGTAGACCTCATAGTCTTAGAATCCCAGGGATTGGACGTGATCCTAGGCATGGACTGGTTGACGAAGTTTGAAGGGAACATCGACTGTGCCCGCAAGACGATTTTGCTCACCACCCCGGAGCAGAAGAGGATCAAGTATATATCCAAACGCACATCGATAAAGAAGCGGGTGAATTCCCTCACGGGAGTGGTTTAGGAGGAAGTGCCTGTAGTACAAGATTTTCCGGATGTACTTCCGGAAGAATTACCAGGAATGCCACCGGATAGAGAAATAGAATTTTTGATCGAGTTATTACCTGGTACAACCCCAATATCCAAGAGACCTTATCGGATGCCCCCGAATGATTTGGAAGGGATCAAGCAGCAGATCAAGGAATTATTGGAGAAAGGATATATTTGCCCAAGTTCGTCACCTTGGGGAGCCCCAGTTCTTTTGGTAGAGAAGAAGGATGGAACCCTGAGAATGGTTGTAGATTATCGTTCATTGAACAATGTGACCATCAAGAATAAGTACCCTCTACCGATGATTAATGATTTATTTGATCAGCTAGTTGGAGCCAAAGTATTTTCCAAGATCGATCTTCGATCAGGGTATCATCAGCTGAAGATTTGTGAACAGGATATACCCAAAACAGCCTTCACCACCAGGTATGGTTTATATGAGTATATTGTCATGTCATTCGGATTGACTAATGCCCCTGCGTATTTCATGAGCATGATGAACAAGGTATTTATGGAATATCTGGACAAGTTTGTCGTGGTGTTCATCGATGACATCTTGGTTTTCTCCAAGAGCGAGGAAGAGCACAAGGAACATCTGCGTCTAGTCCTGGAGAAACTCCAAGAACATCAGTTATATGCCAAGTTCAGCAAATGTGAATTTTGGTTGAAGGAAGTCGGATTCCTCGGACATGTTATTTCAGGAGAAGGAATAGCAGTCGATCCCACCAAGGTTGAATCGGTCACCAACTGGAAATCCCCCACCTCAGTCAAGGAGATCCACAGTTTTCTCGGACTCGCAGGATATTATCAGAGATTTATTGAGAATTTCTTCAAGATTGCTAAACCCATGACCGAGTTGTTGAAGAAGGAAACAAAGTACATTTGGACCGAGGATTGTGAAGCCAGTTTTCAGGAGTTGAAGAAATGTCTCGTTATAGCCCCAGTACTCATTTTGCCGGACATACACAAGGACTACCAGGTGTATTGTGACGCTTCTCGTCAAGGGCTCGGAGGAGTGATCATGCAGGAAGGAAAAGTTGTAGCTTATACCTCCAGAAAGCTACGACCTCACGAGATGAATTATGCCGCACACGATTTGGAGTTAGCAGCCGTAGTGCACGCACTCAAGACATGGAGACATTTCCTTGTCGGAAATAGTTGTGATGTTTACACGGATCATAAGAGCTTGAAGTACATTTTCACGCAGAAGGAGTTGAACCTCAGACAAAGGAGATGGCTTGAATTGATCAAGGACTATGATATGAGATTGCATTATCACCCAGGGAAAGGAAATGTTGTAGCAGATGCCTTGAGCCGTAAAAGCCATGTGAACACCCTCATAGCTGGAGGATTACCTCAGAATTTAGCCGACAGTCTCAGAGATCTCCGATTGGAAATAGTACCAAGAGGATTTGTCGCCACCTTGGATATTCAGTCCACTCTGACCGAAAAGATCCGTGAAGCGCAGAAGACGGACAAGGAAATTGCAGAGATAAAGGAAAAGATGAGTAACGGAAAGGCTAAAGGTTTTCGTAAGGATGAACATGGAACTTTATGGTTCGAGGATCGTATCTATGTGCCTAATGACCCAGAGGTACGGAAGTTAATTCTTCAGGAGGCCCATGATTCACCATACTCGATTCACCCAGGCAACACCAAGATGTATCTGGATTTGAAGGAAAGTTTCGGGTGGACAGGTATGAAGAAGGATATTGCCGAGTACGTAGCAGTATGCGATGTTTGCCAGCGAGTAAAAGCAGAACATCAGAAGCCAGTAGGGTTACTTCAACCACTGCCGATTCCCGAGTGGAAATGGGAAAAACTTGGAATGGATTTTATCACAGGGTTACCCAGGACCCGTTCAGGTTATGATTCTATCTTGGTAGTGGTTGATCACTTGACCAAGGTAGCTCATTTCATTCCCGTGAAGACTACATATACCAGCGCTAAGTTAGCCAAGATATACATGACCAGGATCGTATGTCTGCATGGAGTTCCGAGGAGTATCGTGTCAGATAGAGGAACACAATTTACCTCAAAGTTTTGGAATCAGTTGCATGAAACTTTGGGTACGAGGCTGGAGTTCAGTACAGCTTTTCATCCGTAGACAGATGGACAGACCGAGAGAGTCAACCAGATTCTGGAGGACATGTTGAGAGCCTGTGCGCTAGACTATGGGTCTAGCTGGGATGACAATCTGCCATACGCAGAGTTCTCGTAGAACAACAGCTATCAGACCAGTCTGAAGATGGCCCCTTTCGAAGCTCTATACCGAAGGAGGTGTAGAACACCATTGCTGTGGGATGGTGTTGGAGACCGAAAACTTTTTGGTCCCGATCTTATCAGAGACTCCAAAGAGAAGGTCAAGCTAATTCGAGATAGACTCAAGATAGCCCAGTCGAGACAGAAGAGTTATGTCGACAGTAAACGCAAGGAGGTAACGTGTGAAGTTGGAGACCGAGCCTATCTCCATGTGTCCCCACTTCGTGGAATCAAGAGATTTGGTGTTAAAGGAAAATTAGCACCCAGGTTCATTGGCCCCTACAAAATCCTCGAACGCAGAGGAGAAGTTGCATACACGCTGGAATTGCCGGAAGGATTGTCAGGAGTTCATGATGTCTTCCATGTTTCCCAGCTGAAGAAATGCCATGCTGAGATGGCCGATATTCCTTTGAGAGACACAGTGCCCCTAGAGGCCATACAGCTCGACAGTGATCTGACTTATGTGGAGAAACCCGTCAGGATTCTCGAGACTGCGAACAGAGTTACCCGCAGCAAGATCATCAAGTTATGCAAGGTTCTGTGGAGTCATCGTTCCGAGGAGGAAGCCACCTAGGAGCGAGAAAAAGATCTCCGCCGAGACCACCCGCACCTATTTGCTAGCCAACCCGAATCTCGAGGGCGAGATTCATCTTAAGGTGGGTAGGTTTGTAACATCCCAAATTTTAAATTTGGAATGTTCTACAATTATTAGCAAAGCATCTATGCATTTTGTTTGATTTGAGTGACATTTGGAAATTTTCAGAGGCTTTTGAGTTTTGGTTGAATTGGATTCAACTTGGCATTTGAAAATCTACCTCAATATCCCTGACAAATACTTGAGAAAAAGTATGAGAGGAGCTAACATGACACTCCAAAAATGTCAGAAGAAAATATTGCCAAAAGGTTTGAATTCAAATTTGAATTTTAGTTGGAGTTTGCAGAAAATGTTTTTTTAGTTTCTGTTTTGCCTCTATAAAAATGTCCACGCTATAGGATTAATTCCCCTGAGAATTTTGATATATATATATGTCCTATATAAAAATATTATAGATTTCTCTTATTTCATTTTTTGTCTCTCTGCCTTAATTCAAAAAAAAGGAAAAGGCCCAGGTGCGAGCCAGGCCAACCGGCCCAGCAGCGCCAAGCCGCAGCCCACAAGCGACCGAGCCGGCCTGCCCCAGCGCTCAACGCCCGAACCCACTCCGTTTCGGTCGCTCGACCGAACCCTCCTCTCCCTCTCTCACCGACGTGCCGGCCCCACCCCGTCTTCCTCCTCCCGCAAGCCACACGCGCGTATCCCGCACGCGCTCGCGCCGGCCGAGTCCGAGCCTTCGCTAAAACCCTAGTCTGGGCTATCCCCTCGCCCAAGACTTTGTCCTATAAATAGCCCTGCCTCTCCTCTCTCAATCCCCCTAAAACCCAAACCCCGAAACCCACCACCGCCCACGCCCTCGCCGAACGCATCTCGCCGCCATCGCCTCGGTTCGCCACCACTCCCGACGCCGGTGAGCCCTCTCTGCCCTTCCCAGCACCTTCACCCGAACCTCCACCTCCTCCCGCACCTCTTTGACATCCTCTCCTCGCCCAGGGATCGTCGAAGCCGCCGCCTTGAGCATCGCCGCCCGTCGCCGAAGTTGGAGCTCACCAGGAGCTCTGTCGAGCTCGTGTCGCTCGCTACCGTCACCCTCGATCGCCACCGAGATCACCACCACCTCCGCCGCGCTCCACCGCATCCGCCCGACGTCTTCGCCACCTTCGCCGACTGCCGGAGACCCCGCCCCGCTCGACGCCGACCTCCGCCACCCTCTGTCGCCGTCGACCACCGCCGCAGTAAGCCGCCACCTCCCCTCCACCGTTCATCTGCAATCTACATCATAGATTAGAAGTAGTGAAGGGTTAGGTTTTATTTAGATTAGATCGGTTTTAGGTGGTTTTATTTTGGTTTAATTACCTGGTTTAGTTAGATCGAACCGGTCAGTTTTCTGTTATTAAGCGCGTGCACGGTTTAGTCTATTTATCGCCCGAGCGCTATTTAGTTTCCGATCGCCCACTGTTTCGGCCCATTAGCGCGTTAGTTTTTGTTTAGTTTTATTGTAGTTTCTGTTTTTAAAACAGAATAGTTCTAGTTTTGTAAAATCTATATCTTTTAAGTTATTTAATATTTTTAGTTGATTCTTTTTGCTCTAGTTTGTAAATTTCCTATAGTTTCTGTAGAAATTAGATTCGGCCATGTTTAGGTTTTTAAAAATTGTTTTATATTAGTTTTAGTCAGATTAGTTTTTCTACTATAAATTGAGTTAGGATTATTTTTTTAGTGATTCTTTTTGTCACTGCTTTGTTTTGACCTTGTCTAGCACTAGGAATTTATTTGGGCATTTATAGTCTTTATTAAAAATAGTTTTTATGCGAAAACAAGCTTTTCTAGTTTATTTAGCTTGCTGTTGTTTTCTGTTGTTCTAGTTATTTTCAACTTTTATTTTTCCTAGGTTATAATTTATTTTAGATTAGTTTCTGTAGTTACAGAGAGTGAACATTTATTTACAGCAAAATAAAAAGTTTTATTTTATTTTCTTATTAGTTTTGTTTTAGGTATAACAGGAGTTCTATAATAGATATTGGTTTGATTCTTTTTGCACCTAGTTTGTATGCTGTTTTCCTTTATGTTGGTTAGTAAAACCATTGTTTTGGATCTGTAAAGAAAAGTGTTAGTAGGTTAAAACTATTTCTTTGTTGTTTCTTGATGTGATGGAAACCTTGATTTTGTTTTCCCCGAGTTTTCTTTGATTTTTGTTTGAGTGCTTGCGTGTTTTCCTTCAGTTTGCTGATATGTCATTAGTGAAATACTTATTTATGCTATTGTTTGACTCGATAGAATTTCCGGAGTGCGAAGCTTGCTATCTCGAGTCACTAGCGTTTGAACCGTCAGCCAGGCAAGTCATTTGATCATGTTTTGCAATACCTATGATTTTGTTGCATTAGAATTGTTCCTCCCCACCATGCATGCAGTAGGAGAATTTTAAGTTATGTTCTTGAGTAGTATCATGAGGTAGGATGAACCCAGTTACCCTTGTTACCATTGCCCGGGACGATGTAGTTTATTTTGCTATGCTCGTAGACAGGGTTGGTTGAGTGATTCATAAGGGAGATGTGAGAGTCAAGATGATGACAACCCCATGACTTCAAGCTCAATATGGACTTCAAATTCACTACTGGGTGGAGGACGGTTGACGGGCACCCTGGAGAAACCAGCGGATGGCCGGGATGCATGGAGAAGCGCCATGACATCTTGCGGAAAGCTTCACCCAGCCACGTAGAGACGGATGGATACCCCTTTACCGGAAGCTTACCTATGCAACCGCAAGCCATTAAGGGCTCTGGCTGGGTTGACCCTAGGCGTGACTCTGGACGGACGGTGCCAGCAGATGTAGAAGAACGGTAGGACATGGATGGGTATCGGCAGTGCTCAGAGAAACTCTATGGAAGACCCTGTTTCGTTCATCCCGTCTTCAAACACCAGGCAGTGCGAGGACATAAAGGAGGGAACGATTCTTGCGGGTAAAGTGCACAAGACTCTGCAGAGTAACAACCTAATCGATTAGCCGTGTCCCCGGTTACGGACAAATGAGCCTCTGGAAATTGGAGTATTTCGAAAATCTCAACACAGAATTTAATAAATTAATTGAGGGGTTATTTAATAATTGGGAATGAGACATTGGTTGGCGGAACCATCTCAATAACAACCAACATTTTGTAGTAATTGCAAGCAAGTCCTTTGTTATAGGGAAAAATTGGCCTTTTCGCAAAAACATAAAAACTTAGAGCCCCACAGCCAAATTGCATATGGTGTTAACATTATCATTGTTGTTCTATCTATGACTTGCCGGCATATTCAAAATGCTGACCTACACGGCTGCAACGTCTTATGTTGTAGAGGAGTTTTCCGACCAGGAGTGAGGCTACGATCTACGCTTGGCGATTGCCCTATGGAGTCGGATGGACTCACTATTCGTCTACGCTTCCACAGCTTTATTTATTTTATTTCTCATGAGTTGGCCTTCGGCCGAATTTATTCTATTGTAATAAAGACTCGATATGAGAATCGTGTAATAAATTCAGGTGTGATTGAACTTTGAATCTTTTCATCAATGTACTGTGTGTGCCAGCATGATCTTGGGATGGTACAGCTACACAGAGACTTAACCGATTTTGGGTCGGGTCGCTACACGGAGAGGGCCCAGAGATACCTCTCTGATACTCGGAGTGACAAATCCTAATCTCGATCTATGCCAACCCAACAAACACCTTGGGAGATATATGTAGAGCATCTTTATAATCACCCATTTATGTTGTGACATTTTATAGCACACAAGGTATTCCTCCAGTATCCGAGAGTTGCATAATCTCATAGTCGAAGGAATATGTATTTGACATGAAGAAAGCAATAGCAATAAAACTGAACGATCAATATGCTAAGCTAACAGATGGGTCTTGTCCATCACATCATTCTCCTAATGATGTCATCCCGTTATCAAATGACAACTCATGTCCATGGTTAGGAAACCTTAACCATCTTTGATCAACGAGCTAGTCAAGTAGAGGCTCACTAGGGGCACAATGTTTGTCTATGTATTCACACATGTATTTAGGTTTCCGATCAATACAATTCTAGCATGAATAATAAACATTTATCATGAATAAGGAAATATAAATAACAACTTTATTATTGCCTCTAGGGCATATTTCCTTCATACGGATCTGAATGTTGCAGACCCGTTGACTAAGCCTCTTCCACGAGCAAAACATGATCAACACCAAGACTCCATGGGTGTTAGAATCATTATAATGTAATCTAGATTATTGACTCTAGTGCAAGTGGGAGACTGAAGGAAATATGCCCTAGAGGCAATAATAAAGTTGTTATTTTATATTTCCTTATTCATGATAAAAGTTTGTTACTCATGCTAGAATTGTATTGACCAAAAACCTTAATACATGTATGAATACATAGACAAAACACAATGTCCCTAGTTAGCCTCTACTAGACTAGCTTGTTGATCAAATATGGTTAAGGTTTCCTAACCATGGACATGAGTTGTCATTTGATAACGGGATCACATCATTAGGAGAATGATGTGATGGACATGACCAAGCCATTAGCTTAGCATATTGATCGTTCAGTTGTATTGCTATTGCTTTCTTCATGTCAAATACATATTCCTTCGACTATGAGATTATGCAACTCCCGGATACCGGAGGAATGCCTTGTGTGCTATCAAACATCACAACATAACTGGGTGATTATAAAGATGCTCTACAGGTATCTCTGAAGGTGTTTGTTGAGTTGGCATAGATCGAGATTAGGATTTGTCACTCCGAGTATCAGAGAGGTATCTCTGGGCCCTCTCTGTAATGCACATCATAAGAAGCCTTGCAAGCAAAGTGACTAATGAGTTAGTTGCAGGATGATGTATTACATAATGAGTAAATATACTTTCCGTTAACGAGATTGAACAAGGTATGTGGGTACCGACGATCGAATCTCGGGCAAGTAACATACTGATGACAAAGGGAATAACATATGTTGTCATTGTGGTTCGACCAAGAAAGATCTTCATAAAATATGTAGGAACCAATATGAGCATCCAAGTTCCGCTGATGGTTATTGACCGGAGAGGTGTCTCGGTCATGTCTACATAGTTCTCGAACCCGTAGGGTCCGCACGCTTAATGTTGGATGACGATTTTGTATTATATGAGTTATGTGATTTGGTGACCGAATATTGTTCCGAGTACCGGATGAGATCACGAACATGACGAGGAGTCTCGAAATGGTCGAGAGGTACATATTGATATATAGGACGATGGTATTCGGACACCGGAAGTGTTCCGGGGTTACCCGGTGCATATCGGGTCACCGGAAGGGGTTCCGGGCATCCCCCCGGCAACTACATGTGCCTTAATGGGCCAAGAGGGGGATAGACCAGCCCCTAAGGGGCTGGTGTACCCCATGTAGGCCGAATTAAGGGGAAAGAAAAGAGGAGAAGAGAGAAAGGAAGGGGAGGGATTCGGCCTCCCCTTTCCTTCCCTCCTCCCTCCTCCTTCCTTCCCCCTCCGGATGGATATGGAAGGTGGGAGGCCGAATTGGGAGGTGCCCAAGTAGGATTACTCCTTCTTGGGGTGCCCCCTTGGCTGCCACTCCTCCCCTCCAACCTATATATATGAGGGAGGCACCGCTAGAACACACATCAACAGTTGTTAGCCGTGTGTGGCGCCCCCCTCCATAGTTTACACCTCCGGTCATATTCACGTAGTGCTTAGGCGAAGCCCTGCATGGATTACTTCAATATCACCGTCACCATGCCGTCGTGCTGATGGAACTCTCCCTCGAAACTTTGCTGGATCAAGAGTGCGAGGGACGTCATCAAGCTGAACGTGTGCAGAACTCGGAGGTGTCGTACGTTCGGTGCTTGATCGGCCGGAATGAGAAGAAGTTCGACTACATCAACCATGTTGTCAAACGCTTCTGCTTTCGATCTACGAGGGTACGTGGACACACTCTCCCCCTCTCGTTGCTATGCATCTCCTAGATAGATCTTGCGTGAGCGTAGGAATTTTTTTTGAAATTGCATGCTACGTTCCCCAACAAGAGGCTGATAACCCACAAGTATAGGGGGTTGTTTGTAGCCTTCTTAGATAAAGAGTGTCGAAACCCAATGAGGAGCTAAAGGCATAACAAATATTCCCTCAAGTTCTATCGACCACCGATACAACTCTACGCACACTTGACATTTGCTTTATCGGAAACAAGTATGAAACTGTTTTGCAAGGATAAAACTACCAGTACTTTGCAGGAATAAAACTATGAATAAATTGCAAGGTAATAAAAGTGGATAGCTTTTGTCAACAAGAAAGTCATTTGTCCCTAGGCAGTCGATAACAAGTACCGGTAATCATTCTTGCAATTTTATATGAGGGAGAGGCATGAGCTAACATACTTTCTCTACTTGGATCATATGCACTTATGACTGGACCCCTAGCAAGCATCCGCAACTACTAAAGATCATTAAGGTCGTGAAACCCAACCATAGCATTAAGTATCAAGTCCTCTTTGTCCCATACGCAACAACCTACCTACTCGGGTTTAAGCTTCTATCACTCTCACAACCCACCATAAGCAAATCATGAATGTATTGCAACACCCTACAGCGGGGGCCCCTCACGTTTGCGCGAGAACAGAGGGCGCCATAGGACAACACCATAAATAAAATATACAATCATACCAACCAAGATCACGATTAACCCACAGGACAAAACGGATCTACTCAAACATCATAGGATAACCATAGATCATTGGGAAATAATATATGGAGTTGAGTGATGTCGCTTGAAGGTACGTCGGTATTTCTCCAAAGAGGAAGGGATGATGCACCACAACGGCGGTAGGTATTTCCCTCAGATATGAAATCAAGGTTATTGAACCAGTAGGAGAACCAAGCAACACAGCGTAAACAGCCCCTGCACACAGATAACAAATCCTCACAACCCGACGTGTAAAAGGGGTTGTCAATCCCTTTCGGGGTACGACGCCTCAAGTGGCAAATGGACGTGAGATAAATTTGTAGTAAATTGATAGATTGAACGCTATAAATAAAGAAAAATTGCAGCAAGGTATTTTTGGGTTTTTGGTTTAATAGATCTGAAAATAAATACAAGAGAAAAGTAGATCGCAAAGGCAAATATATGAGAAAGAAGACCCGGGGGGCGTATGTTTCACTAGTGGCCTCTCTCGAGAAAAATAGCAAACGGTGGGTAAACAAATTACTGTTGGGCAGTTGATAGAACTTCAAATAATTATGACAATATCCAGGCAATCATCATTATATAGGCATCATGTCCAAGATTAGTAGACTGACTCATGCCTGCATCTACTACTATTACTCCACACATTGACCACTATCCAGCATGCATCTAGTGTAGTAAGTTCATGGAGAAACGGAGTAATGCAATAAGAACGATGACATGATGTAGACAAGATCTATCTATGTAGAGATAGACCCCATTTTATCCTTAGTAGCAACGATACATACGTGTTGTTTCCCTTTCTGTCACTGGGATCAAGTACCGTAAGATCGAACCCACTACAAAGCACATCTTCCCACTGCAAGATAAATAGATCGAGTTGGCCAAACAAAACCCAAATATCGGAGAAGAAATACGAGGCTATAAGCAATCATGCATATAAGAGATCAAAGAAACTCAAATAACTTCAATGGATATAAAAAGACATAACTGATCATAAACTCAAAGTTCATCAGATCCCAACAAACACACCGCAAAAAGAGTTACATCTTATGGATCTCTAAGAGACCATTCTATTGAGAATTCAGCGAGAGAGAGGAAGCCATCTAGCTACTAACTACAGACCCGAAGGTCTACAAAGAACTACTCACGCATCATCGGAGAGGCACCAATGGAGGTGGTGAACCCCATCCGAGATGGTGTCTAGATTGGATCTGGTGGTTCTGGACTCTACGGCGGCTGGATGGATTTTTCGTCGCCCCCTCTAGGGTTTTGGAATATTGGGGTATTTATAGAGCAAAGAGGCGGTCCGGGGGCACCCGAGGTGGGCACACCCCACCAAGGCGCGCTTGGCCCTCCTAGCGTGCCCTGGTGGGTTGTGCCCCCCTCGAGCCACCCCCCAGGTGCAGCCAGGGCCCATTGTGTTCCTTCTGGCTCATAAAAATTCTCCGTAAAGTTTTGGGGCATTTGGACTCCGTCTGATATTGATTTTCTGCGATGTAAAAAACATGGGAAAATAGCAACTGGCACTTGGCACTATGTCAATAGGTTAGTACCAAAAAATGATATAAAATGACTATAAATGATTGTAAAACATCCAAGATTGATAATATAACAGCATGGAACAATCAAAAATTATAGATACGTTGGAGACGTATCATTGAGCGCCATGATTAAGTAGAGATTACAGCGGGGAGAAGGGAGGTTACACCGCTGCATAGAGGGGGAGAGAGTTGGTGTTGACGGTAGCAAGATTGTTGATGTAGATCTGCGTCACGATCCTAGCCCCGGCGGCGTTCCGGCACCACCGGGAGAGAGGGGGAGAGAGCCCCCCTCCTTCTTCTTCTTCATTGGCCTCCCCCCTAGATGGGAGGAGAGTTCCCCCTCTAGTCCATGGTCTCCATGGCGGTGTACGGGCGGGACCCCTCCGAGATTGGATCTCCCTCTCTGTTCTCTTCTGTTTATCGTTCCCGAGATCTAGCCTAAAACCATTTCTTATATTCCGGGAGATTCGTAACTCTGATTACGCTAAGATTTTAACATGATTTTTTCCGAATATAAGCTTACTTGTGCCCGAAGTAGAGCTCAAACCGACGTACGAGGTGAGCACAACCCACCACCACGCGCCTAGCTCAAGGGTGGTGCGCTGGTGTCTTGTGCCCTGTGTGGGCCTCCGTTTGTGGTGATTCCAACTCCCAAAAATCACATATATTCCAAAATAATTCTTTGTAAAAATTTATTGCATTTGGACTTCGTTTGATATGGATATTCTGTGATACAAAAACATGCGAAAAAATAGGAACTGCAATAGGCACTGGATCAATAGGTTAGTCCAATAAATCATATATAAAGTTGCCAAAAGTATGTAAAAGTCGTATAATATTGGCATGAAGCAATCAAAAATTATAGATACAATAGAGACGTATCAACATCCCCAAGCTTAATTCCTGCTTGTCCTCAAGTAGGTAAATGATAAAAAAACATAATTTTTGATGTGGAATGCTACCTAACATAAACTTGACCATATGTCTAGTCGTGGCATGAATATTGAGACATAAGTGATTTAAAAGAATAGTCTATAATTTGACATAAAGACATCAATACTCACGCATCCCAACAAACAATCGTGTCTTTCAAAATATCAATGCTAAAGAAAGCTATCCCTACAAAATCATATAGTCTTGTCATGCTCTATCTTCTTAACACAAAGTATTTATCATGCACAACCCTGATGACAATCGAGCAATTGGTTCATACTTTTTAACGTGCTTCAGCTTTTTCAACTCTCACGCAATACATGAGCGCAAGCCATGGATATAGCACTACGGGTGGAATAGAGTATGATGATAGGGGTAAATATAAAGAAGACAAAAAAGTAAGAAAGTCTCACATCGACGCGGCTAACCAACGGGCTATGGAGATGCCCATCAATTGATATCAATGCGAGGAATAGGGATTGCCATGCAACGAATGCACTAAGAGCTATAAGTGTATGAAAGCTCAATATGAAAACTAAGTGGGTGTGCATCTAATCCTTTAATGGAAAATTCCCACTAGTATATGAAAGTGACAACATAGGAGACTCTCCAAATGAAAAACATGGTGCTACTTTGAAGCACAAGTGTGGTAAAGGATACTAACAATGCCCCTTCTCTCTTTGTTTATTTTTTCTTTTTTTTCCTTTTTCTTTTTCTTTTTGTTTTTCTCTCTCATTGTGTGGAGTCTTGTCCCGGCTTGTGCGGGAATCATAGTCTCCATCATCCTCTCCTCACTGGGGCACTGCTCTAAAAATGAATAATGATGATCATCACACTTCTATTTACTTATAACTCAAAAGAAATAAAAATTACAACTCGATACCTATGACAAAGTATGACTCTATATGAATGCCTCTGGCATGTACCAGGATGTGCAATGATCTAGCGTAACATATATGAAAAATGATGAACGGTGGCTGATCCACAACTACTATGTCAGCTATATGATCATGCAAAGCAATATGACAATAAATGCTCAAGTCATCAAACGGAAGCGGTGGAAGTTGCATGGCAATATATCTCGGAATGGCCATGGAAAAGCCATAATAGGTAGGTATGGTGGCTGTTTTGAGGAAGATATAATAAGGCTTATGTGTGATAGAGCGTATCATATCACGGGGTTTGGATGCACCTGCGAAGTTTGCACCACGTCTCGATGTGAGAAAGGGCAATGCACGGTACCGTAGAGGCTAGCAAATTGCGGAAAGGTAAGTGTGCGTATAATCCATGGACTCACATTAGTCATAAAGAACTCATATACTTATTGCAAAAGTTTATTAGCCCTCGAAGCAAAGTACTACTACGCATTCCCCTAGGGGATAGATTGGTAGGGAAAGACCATCGCTCGTCCCCGACTGCCACTCATAAGGAAGACAATCAATAATAAATCACGCTCCAACTTCATAGCATAACGAGAGACTAAACGTGCATGCTTCGGGAACCACAAACCTTAACACCAATATTCTTACTAAACACAGCCATTTACTAGTACCTCCCACATATTCCATCTTTATATCTCAAAACTATTGCAACGAATCAAACATATCATATTCAGTGATCCATAAGTTTTATCTAGGATTTTATGACTAACCATTCAATTGACCAATTCCTGTTGACTCTGTAAATAGATCTAAGTGAACCATGAGAGTTTAATTCTTTCTACAAATGACCATGCTCTAAAAAATATAAGTGAAGAAAAAGAGCATTCTTCAAATAAGATTTTTCTATGTGAATAGAAACAGGCAATCCAAACTTCAAATGATATAAGTGAAGCACATGAAGCATTCTATAAAGCCACACTCAAAAGATATAAGTGAAGTGCAATGAGAATTAATTCTATAAATCAACCATGGACTATCTCATACTAGCATGGTGCATAAAAGAAAAATGAAAACTAAACGCAAAAGATGCTCCAAGATTTAAACATATCACATGAATGAAACGAGAACGAAAACATACTGATACTTGTTGAAGAAAGATGGGATGCCTTCCGGGGCATCCCCAAGCTTAGACACTTGAGTCTCCTCTAATATTTACTTGGGGTGCCTTGGGAATCCCCAATATTGAGCTCTTGCCTCTCCTCCAACTCCTCATATCGAGACCTCCTCGATCTTTGATCACTTCATCCACACAAAACTCAACAGAAAGCTCGGTAAGATCCATTATTATAATAAAGCAAATCACTACTCTAAGTACTGTTGCAAACCAATTCATATGTTTTTTGCACTGTAGCTACTGTAATATAACTTTTCCATGGCTTATACCACCGATAAAAATCGATAGTTTCATCAAAACGAGCAAAACAATGCATCAAAAACAGAATCTGTCTTAAACAGGACAGTCTATAGTAATCTGAACATTCACCATACCTCTGGTACTCCAAAAATTCTGAAAAACAAGGAAAATAAAAAATTTGTATATCAAGATTGTGCAAAAAGTTTCAGAAGCTTTCATCGTTCCAGTAAAAATGTAAAATCGCGCACTACAGTCAAATATTGTGTTTCTGCACCACACATACCAACAAGTAATCTAAACACCCAAAAGGCAAATCTTGGCACATTATTTTTATCATACAATGTAATTGTACAAGGGGATAATTCTTTTTGTTGCAAAGTTTCTGCAATTCAAGATTCACAAATTTTCCATGGACATGAACAAAGTTAAAGGCATGCTCTTGCTTCCACGGTGCTCATCTATCTCACTTTGACTTTTCTTTTTGTGAAGTTTTAAGTTCCCCTCTATATTTTTTTGTTTTTAAACTTTATAAAAGCACTCAACAGAAATAAATGACTCTCTAAAACTTCCGGGTTGTCTCCCTCGCAGCGCTTTCTTTAAAGCCATTAAGCTAGGCATAAAGTGCTCAAGTAATGAATCCACCCGGATCCCAAGGTATATCAAAGCCAATTTTAATTAAAAATGATTTGGCATTTAGTAATGAGAACAAAGCAACATATATCATGCAATGATGAAGTCTAACTCTCTTCCTATGCATCGGCATGTCATAAAACAACAATTCATGCACATCAAGTAAAGGCCAATGCATAGTATAAACAGTTTCTTGCAATTTTATCGTGTTGGAAACATAGAGAGGCGGAGATGTAGTTCCTCTCATAATAATTGCAAGTAGGAGCAGCAAGCACATGAATATTATATTCATCAAAATCATCATGTGCAACGGTAAAAGGCAACCCATCAATGTAATCCTTAATAAAAGCAAACTTCTCCGATGTAGTGTAGTTGGGAGAATTCAAAAAGATAATAGGACTATCATGTGTGGGTGCAATAGCAACAATTTCATTCTTAATATAAGGAACTATAGCAAGTTCATATCCATAAGAATAATTCATATTGGCTTCTTGGCCACAAGCATAGTAAGCATCAAGTTCAACAAAAAGGGATATTTCAAAAGAATCAATGGGATCATAGCAATTATCATAACATTCATCCTTCGGTAAGCATGAAGGGACATTAAACAATGTATGAGTTGGAGGGTTACTCTCATTAGAAGGTGGGCACGGGTAGCTAATATGCTCTTCCTCCTTTTGTTCTTCGCTCTCCTCATCATCTTTTTCATCCAATGAGCTCATAGTTTCATCAATTCCTTCTTCCATAGACTCCTGCAAAATATTAGTCTCTTCTTGGACAGCGGAGACTTTCTCAATATATTCATCAATATCGTAATTGTATTTACAATTATCATAGCAATATTTAAGGATAGCAAAATTTTCAGGTCTATAAACTGAATCATCAAAATCTTCAACCTTTTCAAACAAAGATTCAATTTCATAAGCACCCTTAAAAGCAACAAATTCTTCTATTTGTCCCACATCATAGTAATCACATATACCATTAGCATAGAAAGATAAGGTTCCGTTATCATTAAATTCACATGAAAAGGGAAGATGTGGAGCATTCATCCTAGAGCAACAAGTAAAATCATATCTCAAGCATAAATCCCGAGCATACCAATGCAACTTATGAATTTGATCCCATAACAATTTCCCTTTCTGAGTCAAGTAATAATCCCTAAAGTATTGACGTTGATCCAACGTTACACCCATTATATATTTGAATGGGGTTTTCTCAGAATTATCAAAGTAGTGCATAATATCTTTTACATAACGAGCATTGAGGGTTTTAGGAGGTTCCCCATCTCCATGAGTAGCAAGTACAACTAATTTTTTTGGTGTTTCGTGTTCCATATCCATAACTAAAGATAGAGAACAACTTAAAACAGGAAATAAAAAATACTTAGTGATAAAGCAAACAAGCACACACGAGAATATTCACCCCATGCTATTGCTCCCCGGCAACGGCGCCAGAAAAAGGTATTGATAACCCACAAGTATAGGGGATCGTTTGTATCCTTCTTCGATAAATAAGAGTGTCGAACCCAACAAGGAGCTAAAGGCAGAACAAATATTCCCTCAAGTTCTATCGACCACTGATACAACTCTATGCACACTTGACGTTTACTTTACCGGAAACAAGTATGAAACTATTTTGCAAGGATAAAACTACGAGTACTTTGCATGAATAAAATTATGAATAAATTGCAAGGTAATAAAAGTGGATAGGTTTTGTCAACAAGAAAGTCATTTTTCCCTAGGCAATCGATAACAAGTACCGGTAATTATTCTTGCAATTTTATATGAGGGAGAGGCATGAGCTAACATACTTTCTCTACTTGGATCATATGCACTTATGATTGGACCCCTAGCAAGCATCCGCAACTACTAAAGATCATTAAGGTCATGAAACCCAACCATAACATTAAGTATCAAGTCCTCTTTATCCCATACGCAACAACCCACCTACTTGGGTTTAAGCTTCTGTAACTCTCGCAACCCACCATAAGCAAATCATGAACGTATTGCAACACCCTATAGCGGGGGGCCCTCACGTTTGCGCGAGAATGGAGTGCACCATAGGACAGCACCATAAATAAAATATACAATTATACCAACCAAGATCATGATTAACCCACATGACAAAATGGATCTACTCAAACATCATAGGATAACCATAGGTCATTGGGAAATAATATATGGAGTTGAGCACCATTTTTAAGTAGAGATTACAGCGGGGAGAAGGGAGGTTACACCGTTGTATATAGGGGGAGAGAGTTGGTGTTGATGGTAGCAAGATGGTTGATGTAGATCGTCGTCATGATCCTAGCCTCGACGGCGTTCCGGCACCACCGGGAGAGAGGGGGAGAGAGCCCCCCTCCTTATTCTTCTTCCTTGGCCTCCCCCTAGACGGGAGGAGAGTTCCCCCTCTGGTCTATGGTCTCCATGGCAGTGGAGGGGTGGGAGCCCCTCCGAGATTGGATCTCCCTCTTTGTTCTCTTCTGTTTCTCGTTCCCCAGATCTGGCCGAAAATGGTTTCTTATATGCCAGGAGATCCATAAATTCGATTGCACTGAGATTTTCACACAATTTTTTTCCGGATATAAGCTTCCTTGCACCCGAAGTAGAGCTCCAACCGACGTACGAGGTGAGCACAACCCACCACCACGTGCCTGGCTCATGGGTGGTGCGCTGGTGTCTTGTGCCCTGTGTGGGCCCCCGTTTGCTGTGATTCCAACTCCCAAAAATCACATATATTACAAAATAATTCTTCATAAAATTCTATTGCATTTGGACTTCGTTTGATATGGATATTCTGCGATACAAAAAACATGCAAAAAACAGGAACTTGCACTAGGCACTTGATCAATAGGTTAGTCCAATAAATCATATAAAAAGTTGCCAAAAGTATGTAAAAGTTGTATAATATTGGCATGAAATAGTCAAAAATTATAGATACGACGGAGATGTATCAGAGGCGTCGAGCAGACGCGGGGCCCGACAGTGTGGCGGCGGTGTGGTGGCAGGTGCTGCGCCGCGGTGGTGGGGCGTCGGCTCGCGGTGCGGCGGCTGCGCAACGGCCCGCTATGGCGCCGAGCAGGGGGCTCCCGTGCGGCGGCGTGGGCGTGGATCCGGCCCAGATCTGGCCCTATAAGCACGGCCCTGGCGCCTCCCTGTGCTGCCGGTGATGAGGCGTCAGGTGGCTGCCCTGGTGACCTCTGCTGCAGATCCGTCAGTGGCACGATGGCTGCCATGGTGGGGCGTGCGTAGGCGGGTTCCGGTGGCGTCTTGGCGGCGGAACTGCCTAAGCGGCATGGGCTACGGTCAGCGTGGGTGGTGGCTGGGGTCCGGCTTCGGGCTGTCGGCGGTTGCGATTTGTCCCCTCCGTCGCGGGCATGCGGCGGTGGTGCGGCTAGGCCAATGGCGGTCCGGCGCCTTGGTGGAGGTGGCCAGCGGTGAGCATGGTGGTGGTGCTTCCACTTGGTGGTGGGGCGGACTGGTCGTGTTGACAAGGCCATGATGCTTTCTGCGCAAAGGTGAGGTCGAGCGGCTTGGACAGGGGGCGGCGTCGCAGACGACATTCTTTCTGCAGCACGAAGGCGGGAGCTTTACGGGCATCTGAAGTCCCGGCCGAGCGTGTGGCCACGGGCCTGGTTTGCTCCTACTATTGCATCCGGTTGGTTACCGTCATTCACGATGGAGGTTGGGATCTCCACATGCCGAAGGTGGTGTTGCCCCTTGTCCCGGCTCCTCTTCTATGCCTTGCAGGCCCCTCCTCGCGTTGCTGTGGTGAGACGGCGTGGGAAGCTTCAAGTCCGTGTTGGCGCAGGTGAAGGAAATATACCCTAGAGGCAATAATAAAGTTGTTATTTATATTTCCTTATATCATGATAAATGTTTATTATTCATGCTAGAATTGTATTAACCGGAAACTTGATACATGTGTGGATACATAGACAAAACACCGTGTCCCTAGTAAGCCTCTACTAGACTAGCTCGTTAATCAAAGATGGTTAAGTTTCCTAACCATAGACATGTGTTGTCATTTGATGAACGGGATCACATCATTAGGATAATGATGTGATGGGCACTACCCATCCTTTAGCTTAGCATAATGATTGTTAAGTTTTATTGCTATTGCTTTCTTCATGTGAAATACATAGTCCTTCATAAGGAAGACAATCAATAATAAATCATGCTCCAACTTCATAGCATAATGGGAGACTATACGTGCATGCTTTGGGAATCACGAACCTTAACACCAATATACTTACTAACCACAAATATTTACTAGTACCTCCCACATATTCCATCTCTATATCGCAAAACTATTTCAAAGAATCAAACATATCATATTCAGTGATCCATAAGTTTTATGTAGGATTTTATGACTAACCATGCAATTGACCAATTCCTGTTGACTCTCTAAATAGATATAAGTGAAGCATGAGAGTTTAATTCTTTCTACAAAATACCATGCTCTAATAAATATAAGTGAAGCAAAAGAGCATTCTTCAAACAACGGTTTTCTATGTGAAGAGAAATAGGCAATCCAAACTTCAAATGATATAAGTGAAGCACATGAAGCATTCTATAAAGCCACACTCAAAAGATATAAGTGAAGTGCAATGAGCATTCTATAAATAAACCATGGACTATATCATACCAGTATGGTGCATAAAAGAGAAGTGAAAAAAAATAAAAGCTAAAGACGCTCTAAGATTTGCACATGTCACGCGAACGAAACGACACCGAAAACATACCGATACTTGTTGAAGTAAGATGGGATGCCTTCCGGGGCATCCCCAAGCTTAGACACTTGAGTCTCCTTGAATATTTACTTGGGGTGCCTTGGGCATCCCAAGATTGAGCTCTTTCCTCTCCTCCTTCGCCTCACATCGAGACCTCCTCGATCTTCGAACACTTCATCCACACAAAACTCAACAGAAAACTCGGTAAGATCCGTTAGTATAATAAAGCAAATCACTACTCTAAGTACTGTTTCAAACCAATTCATATTTTGTTTTTGCATTGTAGCTACTGTAATATAACTTTTCCATAGCTTATACTACCGATAAAAACCGATAGATTCATCAAAACGAGCAAAACAATGCATCAAAAACAGAATCTGTCTTAAACAGGACAGTCTGTAGTAATCTGAACATTCACCATACCTCTAGTACTCCAAACATTCTGAAAAAATTAGGAAAAATAAAAAATTTGTATAGAAAGACTGTGCAAAAATATTCAGAACCATTTGACATTCCGGTAAAAAATGTAAAATCGAGCACTACAGCCAAAGTTTCTGTTTTGCACCGCACAAACCAACAAGCAATCTAATCATCCTAACGGCAAATCTTGTCACATTATGTTTATAATACAATGTAATTGTACGATGGGATAATTATTTTTTGAGAATTTTCATGAAAATTTCTACATTGTTTCCATGAGCATGAACACAAGTGTTCAAGGTCGACCCTCACTTCTCCAATGCATAACTTCCAATCGCTTCTCTTTTGTAAAAAAAAGGTTTTTAAGTTCCCCTCTATATTTTTTGTTTTTAAACTTTATAATAGCACTCAAAATAAATAAATGAATCTCTAAAACTTTCGGGTTGTCTCCCTGCCAGCACTTTCTTTAATGCCATTAAGCTAGATAAAGTGCTCAAGTAATGAATCCACCCTGATCCCAAGGTATATCAAAGCCAACTTGAATTAACAATGATTTGGCATTTAGTAGAGAGCACAAATAAACATATATCAAGCAATGACGAAGTCTAACTCTCTTCCTATGAATCGACATGTCATACGAGAACAATGCATGCACATCAAGTAAAGGCCAATACATAGCATAATCAGTTTCTTACAATTTTATTGTGTTGGAAACATAGAGAGGCGGAGATGTAGTTCCTCTCTCATAATAATTGCAAGTAGGAGCAGCAAGCACATGCATATTATATTCATCAAAATCATCATGTGCAACAGTAAAAGGCAACCCATCAATATAATCCTTAATAAAAGCAAACTTCTCCGATATAGTGTAGTTGGGAGAATTCAAAAAGATAATAGGACTATCATGTGTGGGTGCAATAGCAATAATTCATTACTAACATAAGGAACTATAGTAAGTTCATATCCATAAGCATAATTCATATTGGCATCTTGGCCACAAACATAGCAATCATCAAGTTCATCGAAAAGTGATATTTCAAAAGAATCAACAGGATCATAGCAATTATCATAGCATTCATCCTTTGGTAAGAACGAAGGGGCATTAAATAATGTATGTGTTGAAGAGTTACTCTCATTAGAAGGTGGAAACAGGTAGCTAATCTTCTCTACCTCCGTTTGTTCTTCACTCTCCTCATCATCTTTTTCATCCACTGAGCTCACAGTTTCATCAACTTCTTCTTCCATAGACTCCTGAAAAATATTAGTCTCTTCTTGGACAGCGGAGGAGTCCTCAATATATGGTTTAACATAGGAATTAGAAGCATAATTATCATAACAATATTTAAGTATAGCAAAACTTTCAGATTTGTAAAGAGTAGCATCATACTTTTCAATCAAAGAAGCAATTCAATAAGCACCCTTAAAAGCAACAAATTCTTCAATTTGTTCGATATCAAAGTAATTATAAACACCTTTGGCATAAGAAGATACGATTCCATTATCAATAAACTAACATTGGTAGGGAAGGTGTTTCTTAGGGTCTTCAAAACAACAAGTAACATCATATAATTCACATAAATTCCAAGCATAGCATTGCATAGTGTTAATTTGATGTTGTAAAAGTTTCCCTTCTCTAGATAAACGATCTCGCACAAAACAAGCATGCTCATCTAATGATTTTCCCTCAACTAAGCTAGTTGGGTTTTCAGCACGAGCACAAATGGATCGAAGATGATCCAAGTAGAAAGCTTCAGTAGTATGATATATTTTGGGTGGTTCTTCAACCATTGGTTTAGTAGGTACAACTAATTTTTTTGCTATTTTGCATTTCCTACCCATAACTAAAGATAGAAAACAAGAGCACAAAAATAAAAATTACTTAGTGATAAAGCAAACAAGCACACACGAAAATATTCACCCCACGCTATTGCTCCCCGGCAACGGCGCCAGAAAAAGGTCTTGATAACCCACAAGTATAGGGGGTCGTTTGTAGGCCTTTTTGATAAATAAGAGTGTCGAATCCAACTAGGAGCTAAAGGCAGAACAAATATTCCCTCAAGTTCTATCGACCACCCATACAACTCTACGCACACTTGACATCTGCTTTACCGAAAACAAGTATGAAACTAGTTTGTAGGAGTGATGCTAGAACTACTTTGCAAGAACAAAACTAGAAGTACTTTGCTAGATAATAAAAGTTAGGTGTTTAGTAAAAGGGTTTTTGTCAACAAGAAATTTATTTGTCCCTAGGCAATCGATAACAAGTACCGGTAATAATTCTTGTAATTTTATATGAGGGAGAGGCATGAGCTAACATACTTTCTCTACTTGGATCATATGCACTCATGATTGGAACTCTAGCAAGCATCCACAACTACTAAAGATCATTAGGGTCGTGAAACCCAACCATAGCATTAAGTATCAAGTCCTTTTTACTCCCATATGCCATAACCCACCTACTCGGGTTTAAGTTTCTCTCACTCTCGCAACCCACCGTAAGCAAATCATGAAAATATTGCAACACCCTACAGCGGGGGGCCCTCACGCTTGCGCGAGAACGGAGGGCACCGTAGGACAGCACCATAAATAAAATATACAATCATACCAACCAAGATCATGATTAACCCACAGGACAAAACAGATCTACTCAAACATCGTAGGAAAACCATAGATCATTGGCAAATAATATATGGAGTTGAGCACCATGTTTAAGTAGAGATTACAGTGGGGAGAAGAAGTGTTACACCGCTGCATAGAGGGGGAGAAAGTTGGTGTTGACGGTAGCGAGATTGTTGATGTAGATCGTCGTCCTGATCATTGCCCCGGTGGCACTCCGGCACCACCGGAAGCGAGGGGGAGAGATCCCCCTCCTTCTTCTTCCTTGGCCTCCCCCCTAGATGGGAGCAGAGTTTCCCCTCTAGTCCTTGGTCTCCATGGCGGCGGACAAGCGGGAGCCCCTCCAAGATTGGATCTCCCTCTCTGTTCTCTTCTGTTTCGCGTTCCCCAGATCTGGCCGAAAACCGTTTCTTATATTCCCGAAGATCCGTAACTCTTATTGTGCTGAGATTTTAATATGATTTTTTCGGATATAAGCTTCCTTGCGCCCGAAGTAGAGCCCCCTGGCGTACGAGGTCAGCACAACACACCACGGCACGTCTGGCTCCTCTAGCGCGCCCTGGTGGGTTGTGCCCACCACGGGCCTCCGTTTGTGGTGATTCCGACTCCCAAAAATCACATATATTCCAAAATAATTCTTCGTGAAATTTTATTGCATTTGAACTTCATTTGATATGGATACTCTGCGATACAAACAACATGCAGAAAACAGGAACTGACACTTGGCACTGGATCAATAGGTTAGTCCAATAAATCATATAAAAAGTTGCCAATAGTATGTAAAACTTGTATAATATTGGCATGAAGCAATAAAAAATTATCGATACGACGGAGACGTATCAAGGTGTCTCGGTCATGTCTACATAGTTCTCGAACTCGTAGGGTCTGCACGCTTAATGTTCCATGACGATTTTGTATTATATGACTTATGTGATTTGGTGACCGAATGTTGTTCGGAGTCCCGAATAAGATCACAGACATGACGAGGAGTCTTTAAATGGTCGAGAGGTAAAGATTCATATATATGACGATGATATTCGGACACCGGAAGTGTTCCGGGGGTACCGGGTGGATATCGGGTCACCAGAAGGGGTTCCGGGCATCCCCCAGCAACTGCATGGGCCTTAATGGGCCAAGAGGGGGACAGACCAGCCCCTAAGGGGCTGGTGCGCCCCTCCCATATGGGCTGGCCAAATTGGAGTAGAAAAGAGGAAGGAGGAAAGGAAAAGGGGAATAGGATTCCCCCTCCTCCCTCTTCCCTTCCTACTCCGAATAGGAATAGGAAAGGGGGGAGGCCGAATTGGGAGGACCCCAAGTAGTATTCCTCCTACTTGGGGTGCCCCCTTGGCTGCCTCTCCTCCCCTCCAACCTATATCTATGAAGGGGGGCACCACTAGAACAAAACAACAAACATTGTTAGCCGTGTGTGGCGCCCCCCTCCACAGTTTACACCTCCGGTCATATTCACGTAGTGCTTAGGCGAAGCCCTGCGCGGATCACTTCACCGTCACCGTCACCACGCCGTCGTGCTGACGGAACTCTCCCTCGACACTTTGTTGGATCAAGAGTTCGAGGGACGTCGTCGAGATGAACATGTGCAGAACTCGGAGGTGTCGTACGTTCGGTGCTTGATCGGTCAGAACGAGAAGAAGTTCGACTAAATCAACCGCATTGTCAAACGCTTCCGCTTTTGGTCTACGAGGGTACGTGGACACTCTCCCCCTCTCATTGCTATGCATATCATAGATAGATCTTGAGTGAGCGTAGGAAATTTTTGAAATTGCATGCTATGTTCCCCAACAGTGGCATCCGAGCCTGGTCTATGCATAGATGATATATGCACGAGTAAAACGCAATGAGTTGTTGGCGATAATAGTCATACTGCTTACCAGCAACGTCTTACTTTGATTAGGCGGTATTGTTGGATGTAAGGATGGCAATTTTATCCATGGACATGGATATCCATGGATATCCGACCTGAATGGATAGGGTTTGGATATGCTTTTATGTCCATGGGCGGTGCCAAAACCCGACCCGATTGTTCGTGGGTAGGGCATGGATATAATCTTGTACCCATGGATATACCCAAACCCGACCCGATAGTATGACTTAATGGGGAAAATCTGCTACCCCTATCCCACGGTCACATGTCCCACGACAATTTTACACTTTTTTTATCTAAAACATGCATAAGAAATTACATAATCCCCATCATAACTTTTATGAGTTAACATTCAATCCCCTCCGTAACATACTCCAACACCCCTTCCCTTATTTTTATCTCATTCTTAAATGACTCGTCAGTCTCATCTGTTAGAAACTACTAAATGATCTTAGGTTGTTAGTGGATGTTGATTTACCATAAGTGAAGCCTAGCCTGCCATGAGGTGAAGAATGGAAGAGTTTATGTTAATATTGTTTTATGCCTTATTTATATGTCTTGAGAGGACCCAATGGATATCCAGTGGGTATGGATATCCATTGGATTTGGACATGGACACAATTTTTCACCCATGGATTTTTTCATGGGCGGGCAAAGGCTGTCTTCATGGATATGGATATGGTTTTGGTATTGTTCATCCCGGTCCAAACCCGACCCATTGCCATCCTTAGTTGGATGAAGCGGCCCGGACCGACATTACATGACCGCATTCATGAAACTAGTTCTACCGACGTGCTTCGCACACAGGTGGCTGGCAGGTGTCTGTTTCTCCAACTTTAGTTGAATCAAGTTTGGCTATGGCCGGTCCTTGTTGAAGGTTTAAACAACACACTTGACGAAAAATCGTTGTGGTTGTGATGCGTAGGTAAGAATGGTTCTTGCTAGAAGCCCGTAGCAGTCATGTAAAACTTGCAACAACAAAGTAGAGGACGTCTAACTTGTTTTTGCAGGGCATGTTGTGATGTGATATGGTCAAGACGTGATGAGATATAAATTGTTTTATGAGATGATCATTTTTTGTTAAAGTTAACGGCAACTGGCAGACGCCTTGTGGTTGTCTCTTTATTGCATAAGATGCAAGCGCCATATAATTGCTTTACTTTATTGCTATGCGATAGCAATAGTTGCAAAAGCAATAGTTGGCAAGACGACCATGTGACGACACATTCATAGAGATCAAGATGATGAAGATCGTGGTGTCATGTCGGTGACAATGGAGATCGTGACGGTGCTTTGGAGATGGAGATCAAAGGCACAAGATGATGATGGCCATATCATGTCACATATTTTGATTGCATGTCATGTTTATCCTTTATGCATCTTATTTTGCTTAGTATGGTGGTAGCATTATAAGATGACCCCTCACTAAATTTCAAGGTACAAGTGTTCTCCCTGAGTATGCACCATTGCTACAGTTCGTCGTGCCGAGACACCACGTGATGATCGGGTGTGATAAGCTCTACGTTCACATACAACGGGTGCAAGCCAGTTTTGCACACACGGAATACTCGGGTTAAACTTGACGAGCCTAGCATATGCAGATATGGCCTCGGAACACTGAGACCGAAAGGTCGAACGTGAATCATATAGTAGATATGATCAACATAGAGATGTTCACCATTGAAAACTACTCCATCTTGCGTGATGATCAGACATGGTTTAGTTGATATGGATGACGTGATCATTTAGATGACTAGAGGTATGTCTATATAAGTGGGAGTTCTTAAGTAATATGATTAATTGAACTTTAATTTATCATGAACTTAGTCCTGATAGTATTTGCAAATTATGTTGTAGATCAATAGCTCACGTTATAGCTCACCATTTATTTTTGATATGTTCCTAGAGAAAAATAAGTTGAAAGATGATAGTAGCAATGATGCGGACTAGATCCATGATCTGAGGATTATCCTCATTGCTGCACAGAAGAATTATGTCCTTGATGCACCGCTAGGTGACAGACCTATTGCAGGAGCTGATGCAGACGTTATGAACGTTTCACAAGCTCGGTATGATAACTACTTAATAGTTTAGTGTGTCATACTTTACAGCTTAGAACAAGGACTTCAAAAATGTTTTGAACGCCACGGAGCATATGAGATGTTCCAAGAGCTGAAATTGGTATTTCAGACTCATGCCTATGTTAAGAGGTATGAGACCTCTAAGAAGTACTCTGCCAACAAGATGGAGGAGAATAGCTCAGCTAGTGAGCATGTGCTCAGAATGTCTGAGTACTACAATCACTTGAATCAAGTGGGAGTTAATCTTGCAGATAAGATAGTGATTGACAGAGTTCTCTAGTCACTATCACCAAGTTATTAGAACTTCGTGATGAACTATAATATGCAATGGATAATGGAAATGATTCCCAAGCTCTTCGCGATGCTGAAATCAGCGAAAAAGTGTTGATGGTTGAAAAGACCACTAGTTTCAAGTAAACAGGCAAGGGAAAGAAAGGGAACTTCAATAAGAATGGCAAGCAAGTTGCCACTCCCATGAAGAAGCCCAAAGCTAGACCTAAGCCGGAAACTGAGTGCTTCTACTGCAAAGGGAATGGTCACTGGAAGCGGAACTACCCCAAATACTTGGCGGATAAGAAGGATGGCAAAGTGAACAAAAGTATATTTGATATACATGTTATTGATGTATACTTTACTAGTGTTCATAGTAACCCCAAGGTATTTGATACCTGTTCAATTGCTAAGATTAGTAACTCGAAACAGGAGTTGCAAAATGAACAGAGACTAGTTAAACGCAAGGTGACGATGTGTGTTGGAAATGATTCCAAGGCTGATAAGATCACTGTCGCACACTCCTTTTACCTTCGGGGTTAAGTGTTGAACCTAAAATAAATGTTATTTGATGTTTGCGTTGAGCAAGAATATGAGTGGATCATGTTTATTGCAATACGGTTATTCATTTAAATCAAAGAATAATTGTTGTTATGTTTACATGAATAAAACCTTCTATGGTCACACACTTAATATAAATGGTTTATTGAATCTCGGTCATAGTGATACACATATTCAAAATATTGATGCCAAAAGACGCAAAGTTGATAATGATAGTGCAACATACTTGTGGCACTGCCGTTTAGGTCATATTGGTGTAAAGTGCATGAAGAAACTCCATGCGGATAGACTTTTGGAATCACTTGATTATGAATCATTTTGATGCTTGCGAACCATGCCTCATGGGCAAGATGACTAAGACTCCGTTCTCCAGAACAATGGAAGGAGCCACTAACTTATTGGAAATAATACATGCCGATGTATGCGGTCCGATGAGTGTTGAGGCTTGCGGTGGGTATCATTATTTTCTGACCTTCACAGATGATTTGAGCAGATATGGGTATATCTACTCAATGAAACATAAGTCTGAAACATTTTGAAAAGTTCAAAGAATTTCAGAGTGAAGTGGAGAATCATCGTAACAAGAAAATAAAGTTTCTGCGATCTGATTGCAGAGGCGAATATTTGAGTTACGAGTTTTGGCCTTCATTTAAAACAATGTGGAATGGTTTCACAACTCACGCCACCTGGAACACCACAGCGTAATGGTGTGTCCGAACGTCGTAACCATACTATATTGGATATGATGCGATCTATGATGTCTCTTACCGATTTACCACTATCGTTCTGGGGTTATGCATTAGAGATAGCTGCATTCACGTTAAATAGGGCACCATCTAAATCCATTGAGATGACACCATATGAATTGTGGTTTGGCAAGAAACCTAAGTTGTGGTTTCTTAAAGTTTGGGGCTGCGATGCTTATGTGAAAAAGCTTCAACCTGATAAGCTCAAACCCAAATCGGAGAAATGTGTCTTCATAGGATACCCAAAGGAGACTGTTGGGTACACCTTCTATCACAGATCCAAAGGCAAGATATTCATTGCTAAGAATGGATCCTTCCTAGAGAAGGAGTTTCTCTCGAAAGAAGTGAGTGGGAGGAAAGTAGAACTTGATGAGGTAGTTGTACCTTCTCTCGAATTGGAAAATGGTTCATCACAGAAATCAGTTCCAGTGATGCCTACACCGATTAGTGAGGAAGTTAATGATGATGATCATGAAACTTCAGATCAAGTTACTACCGAACCTCGTAGGTCAACTAGAGTACGATCCGCACCAGAGTGGTACGGTAATCCTATTCTGGAAGTCATGTTACTAGACCATGATGAAACTACGAACTATGAGGAAGCGATGATGAGCCCAGATTCTGACATATGGCTTGAGACCATGAAATCTGAGATAGAATCCATGTATGAGAACAAAATGTGGACTTTGGTGGACTTTCCCGATGATCGGCAAGCCATTGAGAATAAATGGATCTTCTAGAGGAAGACGGACGCTGATAGTAGTTTTACTATCTACAAAGCTCGATGAGGGAGTCCTGGATTAGGGGGTGTCCGGATAGCCGGACTATACCTTCGGCCGAACTCCTGGACTATGAAGATACAAGATTGAAGACTTCGTCCCGTGTCCGGAAGGGACTTTCCTTGGCGTGTAAGGCAAGCTTGGCGATACGGATATGTAGATCTCCTACCATTGTAACCGACTCTGTGTAACCGTAGCCCTCTCCGGTGTCTATATAAACCGGAGGGTTTTAGTCCGTAGGACGAACAACAATCATACCATAGGCTAGCTTCTAGGGTTTAGCCTCCTTGATCTCGTGGTAGATCTACTCTTGTACTACCCATATCATCAATATTAATCAAGCAGGACGTAGGGTTTTACCTCCATCAAGAGGGCCCGAACCTGGGTAAAACATTGTGTCCCCTGCCTCCTATTACCATCCGCCTAGACGCACAGTTCGGGACCCCCTACCCGAGATCCGCCAGTTTTGACACCGACATTGGTGCTTTCATTGAGAGTTCCTCTGTGTCGTCACTTTTAGGCCCGATGGCTTCTCCGATCATCAACAGCGATGCGATCCAGGGTGAGACTTTTCTCCCTGGACAGATCTTCATATTTGGCGGCTTTGCACTACGGGCCAATTCGCTTGGCCATCTGGAGCAGATCGAAAGCTATGCCCCTGGCCATCTGGTCAGATTTGGAAGTTTGAGCTACACGGCCGACCTCCGCGGAGACTTGATCTTCGACGGATTCGAGCCGCAGCCGAGCGCGCCGCACTATCACGATGGGCATGATCTAGCTCTGCCGCCGAACAGTGCCCTGGAGGCTACACCCGCATCAGCTCCGACCCTTAATTCGGAGCCAACTGTGCCAATCGAGGATGGGTGGTTGGACACCGCCTCGGGGGCTGCAATCTCTACGGCGATCGAGCCGAACACCAGCCCTATTCTCTGCGAAGCCCGTGACTCCAAGGAGCCGGACTCCTCTCCATACTCCGATCCCTCCGCGCCCCTACCGATCGAACCCGATTGGGCGCCGATCATGGAGTTCGCCGCCGCGGACATCTTTCAGCACTCGCCCTTCGGCGATATTCTGAATTCACTAAAGTCTCTCTCTTTATCAGGAGAGCCCTGGCTGGACTATGGTCAGCAAGGATGGGATGCGGACGATGAAGAAATTCAAAGCCCACCCACCACCCACTTCGTAGCCACTGTCGATGATTTAACCGACATGCTCGACTTCGACTCCGAATACATCAACGGTATGGACGTCGATGCAGGAGACGATCAAGAACCAGCGCCTATAGGGCACTGGAAAGCCACCTCGTCGTATGATATATACATGGTGGACACCCCAAAAGAAGGCAATGGCGATGGAACAGCGGAGGATGGCCCCTCCAAGAAGCAGCCTAAGCGCCGGCGTTAGCGGTGCCGCTCTAAATCCCGCCAAAGCAAAAACGGTGATTCCGGCATGGGAGATAATAACACCCCGGACAGTGCCGAAGACAACCACCTCCAGCAAGATTTAGCACAGGAGGATGGAGAAGTCAGCCCTCATGAGAGAGCGGCAGACAGAGAGGTCGAGGACGATAATTATATGCCTCCCTCCGAAGACGAGGCAAGCCTCGACGGCGACGAATTTGTCGTGTCAGGGGATCCCGTTGAACAAGAGTGTTTCAAACGCAGGCTTATGGCCACGGCGAGCAGCCTCAAGAAAAAACAGCAACAGCTTAGAGCTGATCAAGATTTGCTATGCCGACAGATGGACTGATGTCCTTGAGGCCGAAGAGTATGAACTCGAACGCCCCTCCAAGAGCTACCCAAAGCGCAAGTTGCTACCCCGATTAGAGGAGGAAGCACCTAAACCTACATCACCAGCGCATGATGTGGCCGACCGGCCACCCCGTGGCCGCGACAGAGAGGCCTCCTGGCCCTCCACTCAAGCCGCACCCCGGTGCCGCTCAAAAAATACCAAGGCACGGGAAAATGCACCAGACCTGCGAGATATATTGGAGGACAAGGCAAGGCAAACAATATCGATCTACAGATCGCGTGGGCGCCCCACGGCACGAGACGGTAATCGTCACTCTGGATACAGGAAATCCGGCCGGGCCGAACACAGTAGACAAAGCTCGTTTGAGCTGCGTCATGATATAGCCCAATACAGAGGCGCCGCACACCCACTATGCTTCATAGATGAAGTAATGGATCATCAAATCCCCGAGGTTTCAAACCGTGAACATCGAATCATATGATGGCACAACAGATCCTGCGGTATGGATCGAGGACTATCTCCTTCATATCCACATGGCCCGCGGCGATGACCTACACGCCATCAAATACCTCCCACTCAAGCTTAAAGGACTAGCTCGGCATTGGCTTAACAGCTTGCCAGCAGAATCAATTGGTTGTTGGGAGGACCTGGAAACCGCATTCCTCGACAATTTCCAGGGCACTTATGTGCGACCACCAGACACCGATGACCTTAGCCACATAATTCAGCAGCCAGAGGAATCGGCCAGACAATTCTGGACACAGTTCCTAACTAAGAAAAATCAAATCGTCGACTGTCCAGACGCAGAGGCCCTAGCAGCCTTCAAGCATAACATCCGCGACGAGTGGCTTGCACGGCACCTAGGACAGGAAAAGCCAAAATCTATGGCAGCCCTCATGACACTTATGGCCCGCTTTTGCGCGGGAGAAGACAGCTGGCTAGCTCACAGCAATAACATGACCAAGAGCCCTGGTAATTCGGATACCAAGGATAGCAGTGGCAGGTCGCGTCGCAATAAGCAAAAGCGCAGCATTAACGGCGACAATGCTGAGGATACGACAGTTAATGCCGGATTCAGAGGCTCTAAACCCGGTCAGCGGAAAAAGCCATTCAAAAGAAATACTCCAGGCCCGTCTAGTTTGGACCGAATACTCGACTGTTCATGCCAGATACGTGGCACCCCCGAAAAACCAGCCAATCACACCAACAGGGATTGTTGGGTGTTCAAGCAGGCAGGCAAGTTAAATGCCGAAAGCAGAGACAAGGAGTTGCATAGCGATGACGATGAGGAGCCCCGGTCGCCGAACAACAGTGGACAGAAAGGTTTTCCCCCACAAGTGCGGACGGTGAACATGATATACGCAACCCACGTCCCCAAGAGGGAGCAAAAGCATGCGCGAAGGGACGTATACGCGATGGAGCCAGTCGCCCCAAAGTTCAACCCATGGTCTTCCTGCCCGATCACTTTTGATCGAAGGGACCACCCCACTAGCATCCATCATGGCGGATTCGCCGCATTGGTTTTAGACCCAATTATTGACGGATTTCACCTCACTAGAGTCCTTATGGATGGCGGCAGCAGCCTGAACCTGCTTTACTAGGATACAGTGCGGAAAATGGGCATCGATCCCTCGAGGATTAAACCCACTAAAACGACCTTCAAAGGCGTCATACCAGGTGTAGAGGCCAACTGTACAGGCTCAGTTACACTTGAAGTGGTCTTCGGATCTCCAGATAATTTCCGAAGCGAGGAGTTAATCTTCGACATTGTCCCGTTCCGCAGTGGCTATCACGCACTGCTCGGGCGAACCGCATTTGCCAAGTTCAATGCAGTGCCGCACTACACATACCTCAAGCTCAAGATGCCAGGCCCTCGAGGAGTCATCACGGTCAATGGAAACACCGAACGCTCTCTCCGGACGGAGGAGCATACGGCTATCGCAGCGGAAGTACAAAGCAGCCTCTCAAGGCAATTCTCTAGTCCGGCCATTAAACGTCTGGACACCGTCAAGCGCGCCCGGAGTAACCTACAACAAGACCTCCTGGCATGTTCCGAGCAAGCGTAGCAATGCGGCCCCAACCCCAGCCCTCGCGAACTTGCGAAACCAGTGTTGCGCGTACATAACTACGCTCTGGAAATACCATGGGCACAGGGGGAGGGGCAACATCACGGCACGCCCGAAACGCGGCTTAAACCGCACTAGGGGCTGCCGATTTCTTAATTTTCTCTTATTTTCAGGACTCCATTCTTCGGAAGGCTTGTCTGGCAGTACAATTGCCGCACAAACGATACAACCAGGGAAGCAGAAAGCTACGCCGCACTATGGAACTCTAAGGTGGTCTCTATAACGAGCAGTGTACCTGTTTCACATAACATTCCGCAGCTCGCCCCTGGAAAGGACATGTTAAATAGTCCCATCTTTTTCTTATTGCACTATTTGTATCGTTCTACTTTGATCATAGCTTTTTTAAATAAACAATGCATAGCTTCCGTCTATTATTGCATTACTCGTTTTTACGAATATATGTTCATTAATGACATGTTGCACCCGTACACTTTGGTACGGCCAATACGCCGGGGGCTTAAGTACCCCACAATACGGTGTCAGAACTCCGAACACTTTCACAAGTGCGGCACCCCGAACTTATAGCATTATATGCATCGGCTCTGAATCATGTCTTGGGTCAATAGTTGGGTTTGCCCGGCTCCTATGTTTTGGTACCTTACGTTCCGTTATATCGGCTAAGGTAGCACTAGGAGAACTACTGTGATTGTGCCCCAGTTGAGCTGGGCTAAGCACCTCAGTACAGAAAGCTAAAACTGACCGTCATGATGAAGCGAGAGCTGGTCGCTATTCGAGAGGTTTTCGAGTCCCTAAAGACTTATGCCGCTTAGAGCGAGGAGTCAGCTTTGTCCGGCCTAGGCGTGGATAGCACCTCGAACTCGGTCTTCCAAACACTAGGGGCTTCACCGAAATTTAAAATTATAGAATTCTATGGCTAAATGAGAGTGTTCAAGCATTATAGTCCGATTGCCTTGTTCGTTGTGTTGAGCGCCTCCCTCGAAGGACCCAAGAATGGGGAAAAGAGCGCTCATGTTTATCCCGAACACCCCAGCACTCGTGGCATGGGGGCAGAAGCCGACGACTCGCCATCTCTAAAATTTGATAAACGGCCGCACAGAAGGTAATATTTTAAATTCAAAAGCGTTGCTTAGCGCATATGAACAAGTTTTCAGCGTACAGGATCACAAATGCGAGTTTACTCAAATATTACATCTTAGGAGTATTCATCCGCTATAATGTGGGCACCCTTCAGGACACCCTCATAATACGCTTCCGAGACGCAATGCTCCTTGCCCGGCGGCGGCCCGTCCTTGACCAGCTTCTCCGCATCCATCTTGCCCCAGTGCACTTTAGCACGGGCAAGCGCCCTACGGGCACCTTCGATGCAGACGGAGCGCTTGATTACTTCAAGCCGTGGACAGGCATCCACCAGCCGCCTCACCAGCCCGAAGTAGCTCCCAAGTAGAGCCTCTCCAGGCCAAAGCCAAACTATGAGGCCCTTTATGGCCTGTTCGGCCACCTTGTGGAGCTCAACCATTTGCTTCAGCTGGTCGCTCAAAGGCACCAGGTGTCCGGCCTCAGCATACTGAGACCAGAACACCTTCTCCGTCGAGCTCCCCTCCTCGGATCGGTAGTAGGCAGCGGCATCAGACGCACTGCGGGGAAAATCTGCGAATGCTCCTGGAGAGCTCCGGACTCGGGTAAGCAACAAGTAATTCACTTTCACGTGCTTGCTTTGCATAATGAATGCCTTACCCGCCGCCATCTTCTTCATCACTTCAATTTCTTGGAGCGCTTTCTGGGCTTCGGCCTTGGCAGACTTCGCGCTTTCGAGGGTTGTCGCAAGCTCGGACGCTTGCGTCTTTGAGTCAAGCTCCAAACTCTCGTGTTTTTTCACGAGAGCCTGGAGCTCTTTCTGCAACTCCTCCACCCGCGCCTCCTACTTCCCTCTCTCTGTGCGCTCCGCGGCCGCTCTATTTTCGGCCTCGGATAGTGCTTTCTTAAGGGTTGCCACCTCGGTCGTGGCCCCTATAATAGCACGTTGATCATTTCATTTTTTGCAACCACATCTTCTCTATATACTTGCGCAAGGTATTACTTACCTTCCTTCTCCTCGAGTTGCCTCTAGGCATGGCCGAGCTCGTTCTCGGACCGCGCGAGGTTTTGCTTCAGCGTATCCACCTCCGTAGTCAGTGCGGCGGAGGCCAGCAGTGAAGCCTGCATACGCATATTGACTTGATTATGTTAGACTCCTGCGAATGTTATTAGATCCTCTATTCGGCTTTTCTTTCCGAACGCCGAACAGAGCATCAGGGGCTACTGTCTATGCGGTAATATTTTTACATATTCTTTACTTACCTCAAAGCCTGTTAGAAGACTGGCACAGGCTTCAGTCAGTCCGCTCTTGGCGGACTGAACCTTCTGGATCACCACACTCATAATAGTGCGGTGCTCCTCGTCGATGGAGGCACCGTTAAGCACCTCCAGCAAATTGTCTGGTGCCTCCGGTTGGACGGAGGTCACCGGCTTGGTAGGCTTGCTCCTCTTGGAAGGAGGCTGCCTACCGGAGTCCGGAACCGTTGAAGGTTCCGTCGCGGTGTCCGGCTCAAGGCCGGACTTGGAGCCCTTGGGTGTTCTATCCCCTTTACGCCTGGAGTCCGGGAGGTCGCCTTGCGGCGCCTCCAGGACCACCTCCTCCTGGCTTGGAACCTGTTGGGACGCCACCTCGGCGTCGTCCGTAAGGTGGGGGAGGTAGCCGTCGGAAGCAAATTCACATCCGACAAATCCAGGGAACCGCTCGACGACACGTCGAGCCGGTCTTTGGGTGGACTGCATAAACATGTTCAACATAAGGAAAAGTTGTGCAATGGAGGAATACTATGAATCACTCTGGTATCCGGATACTTACGATTTTGCCAGGGGCTTGGCCCTGAGCGGCCACTCCTCTTCGCCATCATCGGCGTTGGTGGAGTAGTCCGGAGGAAGGGTTTTCCCCTTCTTGGACCCTTCGGCCTCCCCAGTTGGGGCGGCCTTCCTTTTCTTCCCTTCCCCTGCTGGAGGGGGAGAGGTCTCTTCTTCCTCCTCCTCGTCTTCATGGGAGGAGTGCATCTTGGAGTCGTCGGATGATGAATCTGACACCTCCTGGCGCCGGACACTCTTTCGAGTCCCCGTGGCCTTCTTCTCCGGCACCACATAGGGTGCCGGAACCAACAGCTTCGCCAAGCGAGCGTCCGCTGGGCCTTCGGGCAAAGAAGCCGGACAGTTGATCTGTCTGGACGTCTCCTGCCAATCCTGTCAAAGGTAAGGGAGCTTAGATCCCGCATGGAGTCAAACTATGAAAAACTAATACCCTGTAAAAGGTAAAAACAGCTTACCACACGAGCATGACGCTGCATGCTGAATCCGTGATCCTCGGTAGCGGATGCGGGGGCCTCGGCGCCCTTGAAAAGCACCTTCCAGGCATCTTCGTACGTCATGTCGAAGAGCCTGCTCCGAGTTCAGTGCCATGCCGGGTCGAACTCCCATAGGTTGAAAGCCTGTTGTTGACACGGGAGGATCCGGCGGATGAGCATAACCTGGACTACGTTGACAAGTTTGAGCTTCTTGTCCACCAGGGTTTGGACGCATGTTTGGAGTCCTGTCAGCTCTCCTTTTTTACCCCACGACAGGCCCGTCTCTTTCCAGGAGGTGAGCCGCGTAGGAGGGCTGGATCGGAACTCAGGGGCTGCGACCCATTCAGGGTCGCGCGGCTCGGTGATGTAAAACCACCCCGATTGCCACCCCTTTAGGGACTCCACGAACGAGCCCTCGAGCCATACGATGTTGGGCATCTTGCCCACCATGGCGCCTCCGCACTCCGCCTAGGTGCCGCGCACCACCTTCGGCGTGACATTGAAAGTCTTGAGCCATAGGCCGAAATGGGGGCGGATGCAGAAGAAAGCCTCGCACACGACGATAAACGTCGAGATGTTGAGGACAAAGTTCGGGGCCAGATCGTGGAAATCCAGGCCATAGTAGAACATGAGCCCCCGGACAAATGGGTGGAGAGGGAAGCCCAGTCCACGGAGGAAATGGGGGAGGAACACCACCCTCTCATGGGGCCTAGGGGTGGGGATGAGCTGCCCCTCTTCGGGAAGCCGGTGCGCAATGTCGTTAGACAAGTATCCGGCCTTCCTCGGTTTTTTGATGTGTCCCTCCGTGACGGAGGAGACCATCCACTTGCCTCCCGCTCCGGACATGGTTGGAGAAGGTTGAGGTGGGGTGTGCGGACTTGGGTGCTGGAGCTTGAGTGCGCGGAAATGGATAGGCAAAGGAGGAAGAAGGCATGGATGAAAAGGTGGATCCTTATCCCCTTATATGGGCGGACGCGACTATGCATCCCCACCAGCCTGGTAAAACTCGCTTATCTCCCCAGCACCGTAATCAATGGCGCGGTTGGGTTACCCACGCCGTATTGATGAGAATCCCGGAATAAGGGGACACGATCTCTGCTTTGACAAGACGTGCCAAGGAAACCACCTCGCTAAACGCGCTGAGGTGGGACAGTAAAATGATTTGAATAAAGACTTGGTAGTGGTGTGATGTCACGCTACGGAATATGTTAGCAGATTAGATTTGTGTAAATATTATTCTCTCTATGGCAATATGTGGAAACTTATTTTGCAGAGCCGGACACTACCTTTGTGTTCAAAATCTTCTATGAAGTACTTGGAGGAGGAACCCGCCTTGCAATGCCAAAGACAATCTGCGCGCCGGACTTGTCGTCATTGAAGCCTGGTTCAGGGGCTACTGAGGGAGTCCTGGATTAGGGGGTGTCCGGATAGCCGGACTATACCTTCGGCCGGACTCCTGGACTATGAAAATACAAGATTGAAGACTTCGTCCCGTGTCTGGAAGGGACTTTCCTTGGCGTGGAAGGCAAGCTTGGCGATACGGATATGTAGATCTCCTACCATTGTAACCAACTCTGTGTAACCCTAGCCCTCTCCGGTGTCTATATAAACCGGAGGGTTTTAGTCCGTAGGACGAACAACAATCATACCATAGGCTAGCTTCTAGGGTTTAGCCTCCTTGATCTCGTGGTAGATCTACTCTTGTACTACCCATATCATCAATATTAATCAAGCAGGACGTAGGGTTTTACCTCCATCAAGAGGGCCCGAACCTGGGTAAAACATTGTGTCCCCTACCTCCTGTTACCATCCGCCTAGACGCATAGTTCGGGACCCCCTACCCGAGATCCGCCGGTTTTGACACCGACACTCGACTTGTCGAAAAGGGTTTTTGACAAGTTTAAGGTGTTGACTATGATGAGATTTTCTCACTCGTAGCGATGCTTAAGTCTGTCCGAATCATGTTAGCAATTGCAACATTTTATGTAATCTGGCAAATGGATGTCAAAACTGCATTCCTTAATAGATTTCTTAAAGAAGACTTGTATATGATACAACCAAAAGGTTTTGTCAATCCTAAAGGTGTTGACAAAGTGTGCAAGCTCCAGCGATCCATCTATGGACTGGTGCAAGCATCTCGGAGTTGGAATATACGCTTTGATGAGATGATCAAAGCATATGGTTTTATACAGACTTACGGTGAAGCATATATTTACAAGAAAGTGTGTGGGAGCTCTGTAGCATTTCTAATATTATATGTGGATGATATATTATTAATTGGAAATGATATAGAATTTCTGGATAGCATAAAAGGATATTTGAATAAGAATTTTTCAATGAAAGACCTCAGTGAAGCTACTTATATATTGGGCATCAAGATCTATAAGGATAGATCAAGACGCTTAATAGGATTTTCACAAAGAACATACCTTGACAAGATTTTGAAGAGTTCAAAATGGATTAGTCAAAGAAGGAGTTCTTGCCTGTATTGTAAGGTGTGAAGTTGAGTAAGACTCAAAGCCCGACCACGGCATAAGATAGAGAGAGAATGAAAGTCATTCCCTATGCCTCAGCCATAGGTTCTATAAAGTATGTCATGCTGTGTACCAGGCCTATTGTGTACCTTGCCATGAGTTTGGCAAGGGGGTACAATAGTGATCCGGGAGTAGATCACTGACAATGGTCAAAATTATACTTAGAGGACTAAGAAAATATTTCTCGGTTATGGAGGTGATAAAGATAAAGAGTTCATCATAAAGAGTTACGTCGATGCTAGCTTTGACACTAATCCAGATGACTCTGAGTCTCGATCTGGATACATATTGAAAGTGGGAGCAATTAGCTAAAGTAGCTCCGTGCAGAGCATTGTAGACATAGAAAATTTGCAAAATACATATGAATCTGAATGTGACAGATCCGTTGACTAAACTTCTCTCACAAGCAAAACATGATCACGCCTTAAGTACTCTTTGGGTGTTAATCACATGGTGATATGAACAAGATCATTGACTCTAGTAAAACCTTTGGGTGTTGGTCACATGGCGATGTGAACTATGGGTTTTAATCACATGACGATGTGAATTGGTGTTAAATCACATGCGATGTGAACTAGATTATTGACTCTGGTGCAAGTGGGAGACTGAAGGAAATATACCCTAGAGGCAATAATAAAATTGTTATTTATATTTCCTTATATCATGATAAATGTTTATTATTCATGCTAGAATTGTATTGACCAAAAACCTTAATACATGTATGAATACATAGACAAAACACAATGTCCCTAGTTAGCCTCTACTAGACTAGCTTGTTGATCAAATATGGTTAAGGTTTCCTAACCATGGACATGAGTTGTCATTTGATAACGGGATCACATCATTAGGAGAATGGTGTGATGATCAAGACCCATCCGTTAGCTTGGCATAATGATCGTTAAGTTTTATTGCTATTGCTTTCTTCATGTCAAATACATAGTCCTTCGACTATGAGATTATGCAACTCCCAAATACCGAAGGAATACCTTGTGTGCTATCAAACATCACAATGTAACTAGGTGATTATAAATATGCTCTACATGTATCTATGAAGGTATTTGTTGGGTTGGCATAGATCGAGATTAGGATTTGTCACTCCGAGTATCGGGGAGGTATCTCTGGGCCCTCTCGGTAATGCACATCATGATAAGACTTGCAAGCACTGTGACTAATGAGTTAGTTGTGGGATGATGCATTACGGAACGAGTAAAGAGACTTGCCGGTAACAAGATTGAACTAGGTATGGAGATACCGACGATCAAATCTCGGGCAAGTAACATACCGATGACAAAGGGAATAACGTATGTTGTCATTACGGTACGACCGATAAAGATCTTCATAGAATATGTGGGAACCAATATGAGCATCCAGGTTCCACTGTTGGTTATTGACTAGAGAGGTGTCTCGGTCATGTCTACATAGTTCTCAAACCCATAGGGTCCGCACGCTTAACGTTCGATGACGATTTTGTATTATATGAGTTTTGTGATTTGGTGACCGAATGTCGTTCGGAGTCCCGGATGAGATTAAGGACACGACAAGGAGTCTCAAAATGATCAATAGGTAAAGATTCATATATTGGACGATGATATTCGGACACCGGAAGTGTTCCGGGGGTACCGAGTGCATATCGGGTCACCGGAAGGGGTTTCGGGCATCCCCCGGCAACTACATGGGCCTTATTGGGCCAAGAGGGAGACAAACCAGCCCCTAAGGGGCTGGTGCACCCCTCCCATATGGGCTAGCCAAATTGGAGTAGAAAAGGGGAAGGAGGAAAGTGTCGTGGAGTTGACACGGCAGATGTCCTAGAGCAAGGACTTAGTCGTAGGGCCATCGCACTAGGAAGCTTAAAGGGGTTGATCGGGACAAAGGACACACGAGAGAGATTTTATACTAGTTCGGCCCCTTATGATGAAGGTAAACGCCTACATCTAGTTGGGATTGGTATTGCTGAGGTTTCGATCTCCAAGAGGCTCAACTCGCCGGCTTGGCTATCGACTTGGTTGTTTTTTCGCCCTAAACCACCACCGGGTCGTCCCCTTATATACACGGATTGACGCCTGGTGGCTACAGAGTCCCGGCCGGCTCATAATCGTGTCCGGTTCGGTGACTTCCTTTACATGCCTTTCTTCACAAGTCTTTCCTTACATACGGCGGTTTACAATATCGGGCCTTAAGCCGGCCCCAGGCCCTTGGGCCTTCTATATGTTTCATAAACTATCATCTTGAATGTATATTGGGCTTCTTATGTAACCCGCCATTAGGGCTGTCCCGGCCCCTCCTGGGTGGGTCATACTAGTAGTAATATCCCCAACATTAGGCCCAAGGTTGACTTTGAACTTTATTCTCTGTCAATCTTCAATACTTAGGTGGAATCCATCCTCTGTCTGAAAACTTCTGTAACCCGCCGTGACGTCATCTTTTAAAAACACAAAAAACCTTCATGACGTCATCTTTCAACGGATCTTTCATTTTTTAATGCCTTCCGAGAATTGAGGCATCCGTTTATTTTGGATAATCATTATTCGGGTCTCCTTGATTTTCACGCCCGCCTGTTCGCTTACTCCCTTATAAATAGGTACCACTTAGGTCTTTTTCATTCTCCTCCTTCGGTCGTCTTCCTCCTCCCACTACTTCGCTACCGCTCGAGCTCTGCCGCCACCGCCGCAGATCTCCTCGTCTCCACCTCAGGCCGCTGCATCCACCTGACTTGTCCAGAGAAACGCGACGAACCTTCGCAGCGAATCCGCACCCGTAAGTCTCGCCTTCTCAATCTTTTTAGATCTGCATTAGGGCTTTGCGAGTTCGGCGGTGTTCTTCATCGTTCTTCATGAACTTTCTTGGTAGTTCTTCCTCCGCAACCTCTAGGGATCCAAAAAGGAGATATAACTCGCGCGATATTTGTTTGGCATCCATTTTGATAGCCGTAGATCCCTTTTTCTCTGTACACATGCTTCGTTATCGCTGATGAACTCATCTGTACTAGATATTTAGGTTTGGATTATTTTTCTTCTCAGAACAGCCATTTGATCCAAAATAACCATGACAGCTTGGTAAAACGTGTTTATGCCAACACTTAGCTGAATCTGCTTTCTGAGAAAATCTGTAGTTATGGCGGCTTACCCCTCCGGCTTTCTTTTCCCTATATGTCATTAGCCCTTAGTTAAACCGCCATTACTTGTTTTATAATTGACCGTAGACTGAACCGGCATGTTGTTATTTATTTTTCAGTTCTCCGCACATCATGCCATCAAAGACACCCACGGTCTGTAACTGGGTCCCTTCATCCATAACTGAGGAACGGTTAAAAGAGTTCTTCATCGTTGGGTTTCTACCTTCAAAGAATGTCATGTCTTATCGTGCTCCTGACCCGGAGGAAGAACGCCCCAATCCAAAAGACGGAGAAGTGATTGTCTTCACTCACCACATGAACCGTGGCTTCTCACCACCCGGCTCAAAATTCTTCAAAGAGGTCCTTCATTTTTTTCAAACTCCATCCTTAGGACCTTGGACCCAATTCCATTTCCAACATTTGTAACTTCCAAGTGCTCTGTGAGGTGTATCTTCAGCAAGAGCCCACCATAGAGCTTTTTAGGGAGTACTTTTATCTGAACCGGTAGAATGAATGCACCAACGGTCCTAGCTTAGAACTTGGAGGCATCTCAATTCAGCGCCGTCAGGGCACTGTCTTCCCTCTCATCATCTTACCAAGTCACCCAAAGGACTGGAACCAAACTTGGTTTTATTGTCAGGATATTTCTCCAGCAAATGAGAAGCCTCTACCGGGTTACCGCCCCGGTCGTCTTGAATCCAAGTTTACCCTTCCGGATAAGCTCGCCGTTGCTGAACGCAAGAGGCTACTTCCCTCCATCAGAAGAATCAACGCTTTGTTGGGCAATGGTTTAACCAGAGTAGATCTGACTCGTTGCTGGATCTCATGGCGGGTTATTCCATTAGGCCGTCGATCCAAACTGATGTATGAATATGACGGAAGCCCGGACAACTCTCTTCGTCACAGCCCAGTTGAACTCACCGAAGAAGACATTGTTTCAATGTCAACCCTTTTGGTAAATGGGAAATATGAAGATTGCAGTATTGTTGGGTTAAATCCCTTCTGCAAGCTTAACCCGGTGCCAGAAGTAAGTACATTCTGATCTCCTTTCCTTTGTATTTTGCCCAGCTATACTATTTTAACACTGATCTTTCTTCTTGTCTTTGCAGGTCAATTCTGACTTTTGGAAGGTGAAATATGACCACGAAGCTGCCAAGAAGGCGAAAGCCGCTGCCATGAACACCAAGAAGACGACCCGGAAATCGAAGAAGAAGAAGAAGAAAAACACTGTTGAAGATTTAATGAAGCTTGATGATACGTCTCACTCGGAGGTAGCCCTTGATTCCCTTGGCCACTTTTTTAACAATCTTATTGACACCGATCCTTACCAGGATGACACTGGGGCCAGTCAGGCCGGGGAAGCAGAGGTAACTATCATTTCCTCCGACTCAGAGCCCTTACCAAGACACAAAGTTCAACGAGTGATCCATAAAGTAAGGTTTTCTAACCCCTTATCTCACTTGGATCCCAACTATCATTTGAAAAAGCAGCAACATGAAAGCCGCCATGAAGCTGAGATTGAAGATGAACCGGCTGTTGACCTTCAACAGACCCCTCGGAAACGCCCGAACGAGGATTACTTTTACTGCCCTTAACTTGTTTTAATGAATCCTGCTCATTGTATTCCTTTTAACTCCTTTCTTTTACCTGTTCAGGAGGTGTCTCGTTCTTTAGGCGACTCATCACAAACACAATTTCCGGCTTTCAAGACTGCTCCTGGGTAATCAGAAATCCTTTTTTCTTCCGGGTTGATCAATTGTATCTTGATGCTGATTGTCCTATAATATATTTTTTCTTTAGCGGCCAGGCTAAATCCAAGAAGGCAAAGGTAACAAAACCGGCGGAAGACCCGCTAGTACAAGCATCTGAGCTGGCTAGGCCACCTTCTCCATTAACTGCCGCCCCATAAGACCCACCTATTATCAATGAAGCAAATCCTTCGGAGCCGTCCCTTGACAAAGCCACTATGAATCCTTCCGCAGTTGGACCGTCAAGCTCAACTGGCCCACCGTCTCCACGTGTTCAAGATGTTCAAATTACTGGGAGCCGCTTTGTTGAGCCGGGGAACCCAACGGTGTTGGCTCGGTGCACAACTAAGCAAGAAGCATTGGAGAGGCAGAAGGTTCGCTTTGATGTTGCCAACTACGACCGTCTTAATGCCAGTGATATCTTATCCGGCTATCTCAGTCATGCACACTCCAGTCGTGAGTCTGAGATCGAGATGGTCAAGCAGCTTCAGTTGAAATATGAGGTACGTTGCTTCCGGTTTACCAATATTCCTTCAGCCCCCAAGTCTATAGATTATGAGAGAAACGGAATAACCTGTAGACTTAAAATATAGGCCCAGACCTTTACCTCTGAATCTTTGCCTGATATTGATAGAACAAGACTTCACCCATAGTCCCCAAGGACCGGTTTATTTTGATCATTAATGAATCGGTACTTCAGAATTTAAAACCATCTGCAAAGTACTTAACATTCCGGTTTATCCTTGATAAACTTGCTGAACTATGTACATTAGCCCCCAAGTGCCAAGTGTTGTTACTTTGTAAAGGACTTGGGACTTCAAAATGTTGGTAGAGTCGTAAAAATTTGATTTGGCATACATTATCCCCCAAGTGCCAAGTGGTTTATTCATAAAGTACTTGGGACTTGAATCTTGAATTTGGATACTGGAATTTAAAACCAAGTCTTGACTTATCTGAATGTTTCATAGAATGCATTGTCTGAACTAAACTCTCAACTGACTGACGCAAAGACCCGGCTAGCGAGTCAGGAGTCAGAAATCAAGTCTTCCACCTCCAAACTGCAAATAAACCTTTCTGAAACAGAGAATTTGAAGACCAGCTTTGCTGCCAAAGAGAAAACTTGGGAAGATGAGAAAATACTTCTGACCCGGCGAGCTGAGACAGCCGAAACAGCCCTGAAAGAAATATCAACCGAGTTGAACGGTTTAAAGGGTCGGGTGTCTCAGATGGTCGCTGCTATCTTTGGTAAGCTGCCTTGTTTTGACCTTTCGTGTATTTTATGCCAAACCGGAGTATAATCCGCCAACTGACTGTTAAAAATATATGCAGGCCCACGAAGTAAGAATCTAAGCCAAGATCCGCTGATCAAACTGAAAGCAGTATACACTCTGGTTGAACAATTATATATCGGCGCACAACGGGCTCTGGCTGCCATATCTCCTGCTAATCAAGGACCCAATCGGCTCAGCGATGCCCTGAAGAAGCTGTCCATCCTTCCTGCCCGGTTCCAAGAAGTAAAACGCTCCTGTGCACGAGCCAGAGCTTTGACTGCTCTAAGCCGCTCCAAGGCTTGGGTGCCAGACCTAGACCCGGCGGACGTAGCAAGGGGCTATCCTACCGTGAAGGAGGACGGGTCTCCTTTTAGTCAGGATGATTTTATAGCTTGTGTCCGCGAAGTCCGGCCCTAGGCGACTAGTCTTGGAGATGACACCAATGTTGACAAGTACCAGCCGGGTTTTGATAGTGAAAATAAGAAGATGGCCACTCCTTCATAGAAAGTAGCAGATCTGATCCCACCTGTGAGAGAAGATACCTTTGCCCCGGAAATTGACCCGGTCGGCCTGATTGATGACGAAGCCGAATTTGTCGCCATGAACGGCTTTGATTGGTCAAAATCCAACTTCCAGCAAACAGAAGGTGGTGAACCGGCGAGAGAGGGACGATGATCATCTTCCTAGGCTTATAAAGCCTTGTAATAACTTTAGTTAAAACACTGCATGTTTGCTTATGCCATCGTGCAAAAAATACTTCTTATGTGAATCTGTGCTTCAGATGTCAATGTATGCATTATTTAATGTTTGTCTCTGCAATGGTTGAACTCTGTTCCTGTGAATACAAGGAAAAGACTGGCAAGGCGGTTTAGAACCATACCTTATCCTTGTTGATCCTTAAACACCTAATGTACAACTCATAAATTTATTAAACTGGAGTATTAAACACCTAATGTACAACTCATAAATTTACCTCAATAAGAAAAATAGAGACAAATGTAAATAAAGGATAAGGTTTAATACTAACTCTTGAGTTAACGCAGCAGGTAAGCGCGTATAAGTAAAAACCATACCTTATCCTTGTTGATCCTTAGATCGCCGGTTTAAATAACCTGGGTGATGAGTTGACAATTCAATATGTATGAAAAGTTAATACTCCTTGAATACTCAAAGATCATCATATCTTAGTAGCTCATACCTTTGGATCCTTGAACCACCGGCTTGAATAGCCCGGGCGGCTGTGTTGTCCAATAATTGAGCCGGCGAAGGAAACCAGGCTATCTTATTGGTAATATTGAAAACAACAAAAACTCAAAGGCAAGCAACAGATAATAAACATAATTTTAACTCTGTATTCAAAAGGTTGGGGGTTTCTGATTCGAATACGATCAGTAAACCGTACCAAAGGGGTTAAGCTAAGGTTCGAATACGACCATATAGCCCCCAGTGGCTTTGGCGTTGCGCCGATCAAGAGGGTACCGACAGCTATGTTCTCTTTGGTTCGAATACGACCTATGTTTGAACAAGAAGCCCCCAAATGACCTTGAGAGGTTTTTAATGACCCTGATTCGAATACGATCCAAGTCGGACTCAAAAAGGGTTAAGCTATGATTCAGATACGATCAAGAAGCCCCCAAGTGAGTTTGGCCTCAAGCCGATCAAGAGGGTTACGACAGCTATGTTCTCTTTGGTTCGAATACGACCTATGTTTGAATAGGAAGCCCCCAAGTGACCTTGAGATTTGCAGCTAGATTCGAATACGATCATAAGCCGGACTGAAAAGGTTAAACTTGATTCAAATATGATCAGCTCCTTAATAGTCAGTTGCGAATAAAAAATAATAAAGATGCATAATCTTTGAAAAAGAAAAGAGACCGATGGTCTTACTTTATTGCTTATCATCGTATATACAATGTGAACATATGTACATGATGAGAGCCGGTAGCTCAGGTGTAGTACGGCCGACGTTGAGCAATGTTCCACGGCTGATGAAGACATGTACCTAGGGTAGGGACACGGACCTAACCAAAGAGTCCTACCCTAGGACACCCCTAGGAGAAGTCACCTTTCAATCGACTTAAAGGTATCCCACTCGACGGACTCAAGACACTCGACCAGAAAGCTATCACTCGACCATGAAGCCAACCACTCGACCGCCAGGAGACCTACAGTCACTCCGCAGGCGAACGGTCAGCTGTTAAGTAGTTTTTATGGTCATCATAGCACTTTATTAGGGGCGTTACCAGTAAACGCCCAACCTTAAATGTACCTTAAACCCTGCATTACTGAGGGCAGGAGGGGGCCGGCGAACTCTATATAAGCCACCCCCCTCCTCAGTATGAAGGGTTCGCACCCCTGTTATTCACATGCCAGAAATCCAGTCGACCGCCTCCGGGCACCGAGACGTAGGGCTGTTACTTCCTCCGCGAAGGGCCTGAACTCGTACATTTTGGTGTGTTTACAACTTCCCAATAGCTGAGATCTAGCCTCTCCATACATACCCCCCTACATCACTGTCAGAGTTAGAACCACGACAGTTGGCGCCCGCCTTGGGGCAGGAATCTTAGCGCCTGATTGGGGAAGTTGTGGTTTTTCCGATCCCTTTGATAATGGTTTCATGAGGAATTTTGGTGGAGGGCCGCGAGATCCGTCTCGGCGCACTCACGTTCATCGCCGACGACTCCGCCTGGCTTCAAGAGGCGCCACTCGACGTCGACGCGCTCCCCGCCCGCGCTGCGACGCATTTCCGCGCATTCGTTCGTGGCGTCCTCCTGCGGCAGCCGTCGACCCAGTATCGGTCGGCCCCCGTATCGTCTCCCCGCTCTGTCTCCCACCAGCGCAAAGCTCCGGTCGGTCGAGACTTCAGAGGTGGGTGAGGCATGCCGTGGCTCGCCAGTCGGCCACCCCGCAAGTCGCGGCAATCGAGCCCGACGAATCCCTCTGCGGCCTCTTCGACCTATCGACTGGCTCCGCGGAGACCGCATCCGAGTGCGACAGCAGCGACCCAGTGGCTGAGATCCTGGCGGTCGATGGAATGCACAGTCCTCCCGGTTTCCCTCGCGCTGATGGAGGCGCGGGTGGGGGCGGCCCGTCGCATCCCCACGATGAGTATCTCCCCGAACCTCTCACGTCATCACAGCGAGAGGAGCTTCGCCGCCGGAACACGGACGCCCTCCGCACCCCTATCGCCGGAGAGTCCCCCGAGGCCCGGGCCTTGGAGGACGCGCGTTTGGCTAATTTGGCCGAGCGCACTCGACTGGAGAATCTCTAGCGAGCACTCGACGAGGGAGCGCGTCAGCGGGCTCCCGAGTCTAGTCGACGCCAGCTCTTCCCGCCGACGCAGGTATATCGAACCCCAGTTCAGAATTTGGCCGCTGCGGCCCGTATAGTAGAATCAATTCAGCCCTCCCAGTCGGAGGCTGGCAGGGGCTTGCTACAGATCAGAGCGTTGCTCCGGGCGGCGGGAAACCAGAATTCTGCTGTTTCTCAGTCGCGGAACAGGATCCACAGTCGATCCGTTGCAACCGATACAGTCCAGTCGGCTCATAGCCCGCGGTCGCCCCCGAGGCGTGAGGGACGTGGCGACCGGCATGATCAGTACGGAAGGAACGAGCAGTATGATCACCGATCCGATCGTGATGATCGACGTCGAGTGCCAACCCCTCCCCCGAGGAGTGGGTCATATGCGCCTCGACATCGAGATGACAGGCGCCCTCGTAGCGTTGGGCAGAGGGTTCCCGTCGACCCCAGGGACCCAGGCTTTGACGCGAGATCTGTCCTCGTTCAAGGCTTGGTTGACAGGAACAGGGCTCATCGGGAAGGCCAGAACAGAGATGCGCCCGCCAGCAGCAGAGTACATGCTTCAGGGCCAGAGTGTTTCAGTCGAGCCATCAGAGCCGCAGTGATTCCTCCCAATTTCAGGCTGGCGACTGGAATCAGCAAGTTCACCGGTGAATCTAAGCCTGACACTTGGCTCGAAGATTACCGAGTGGCTGTACAGATTGGCGGTGGCAATGATGAGGTGGCCATGAAGCATTTACCTCTCATGTTAGAGGGCTCAGCCAGAGCGTGGCTAAATCAGTTGGCACCCAGCAGCATTTACACTTGGGAGGATCTCTCTCGAGTGTTTATCACAACCTTTGAAGGAACATGCAAGCGACCTGCAGGCCTTACAGAGTTGCGGTCTTGCGTGCAGAAGCCGAATGAAACCCTGAGGGAATACATCTAGAGGTGGATCACACTGCATCACTCGGTTGAGAATGTGCCAGACCATCAAGCAGTTTGTGCCTTCAAGGAAGGCGTTAAATACAGAGAGTTGAATCTGAAGTTCGGTCGAACTGGAGAGATGTCTCTGAATCGTATGATGGAGATTGCCACCAAGTACGCTAATGGTGAAGACGAGGACCGACTCCGGAGTGGCAAGCACAAGGCAGTCGCCCAAGAAACCGGAGGAAACTCCAGTCGGAAACAGAAGCGGAAGGCCGAGCCAGCCGCTCCTGGGGAGGCCCTGGCCGTAGCCCAGGGAAACTTCAAGGGAAAACCCAAGGGCACCTGGAAGCCCAAGAAAGTCAAGGATCAGGATGGAAACAATGTTTTGGACCTTCCGTGTCACATCCACACCAAGAAAGATGAAGAGGGTAATTTTATTTACCCAAAGCATACCACTCGACAGTGTCGGCTCCTAATCCAGCAGTTTCAAGGCAAACAGTCCAAGGATAAGGAAAAAGAGTCAGACAGAGTCGAGGACAAGGAAGATAGCGACGACGGATACCCTCAAATCAATTCCACCCTGATGATTTTTGCTGATGTCGAAAGCAAAAGTCGACTGAAAGTCATCAATCGTGAGGTGAATATGGTTGCTCCGGCAACACCCAGTTATCTGAAGTGGTCTCAGACTGCCATCACGTTCGACCAGTCTGATCACCCTACGCACATTGCCACCCCTGGGAGGCAAGCGTTGGTGGTCGATCCAATTGTCGAAGGCACTCGACTGACCAAAGTCTTGATGGATGGTGGCAGTGGCCTGAACATACTGTACGCCGAAACTTTGAAAGGAATGGGCATTCTGATGTCCAGACTAAGTACCAGTAACATGAGCTTCCACGGAGTCATTCCTGGCAAGAAAGCCGATTCACTCGACCAGATTGCTCTTGCTGTGGTTTTCAGTGATTCAAAGAATTACCACAAAGAAAAGTTGACATTCGAGGTCGTGGACTTCCAAAGTGCTTATCATGCCATTTTGGGCAGGCCAGCTTACGCACGCTTCATGGCTCGACCATGTTACGTGTACCTCAAACTGAAGATGCCTGGCCCTAAAGGGGTAATCACTGTTACAGGCAATCGGAAGAAGGCAGAAGAGTGCTTTCAGAAAGGCTCAAAGATTGCAGATGCTCAGATGGTAGTGGTCGAGCTGCAAGAGTACCAAAAGACTGTCGATCCGAGTGAATTGCTACGGGCCAAGAAGCCTGCTTCAGAGTCAGCTTTTCAGTCATCCGGTGAAACAAAGACAACTCACATTCACCTGACCGACCCCGGCGCTGCTCCGACTCACATCTCGACGACGCTCGACTCCAAATAGGAAGAAGCGCTCATCCAGTTCCTCCGTGAGAACTGGGACGTCTTCGCATGGAAGCCTTCTGACATGCCTGGAGTTCCCAGGGGGCTGGCTGAGCACCGTCTACGAGTCGACCCGAAGTTCAAGCCTGTGAAAGAAAATCTTCGACGGTCCGCCGTCCAGAAGAGGAAAGCCATTGGCGAGGAGGTGGCTCGGCTCTTAGCAGCGGAGTTCATCCGAGAGATTTACCACTCCGAGTGGCTCGCCAATGTCATCATGGTCCCCAAGAAGGACAAGTCACTTCGCATGTGCATTGATTTCAAACATATCAATCGGGCCTGCCCGAAAGATCATTTCCCTCTCCCCCGCATCGACCAGATAGTGGACTCGACCGCAGGATGTGAGCGTTTGTCTTTTCTAGATGCTTATTCGGGGTACCATCAGATCCGTCTGTATGGACCCAACGAGATCAAAACAGCTTTCATCACTCCATTCGGATGCTTCTGTTACGTCACCATGCCGTTCGGACTCAAGAACGCCAGAGCCACGTTCATGAGAATGATTCAGAAGTGTCTACTCACTCAAATCAGTCGGAATGTGGAGGCATACATGGATGATATTGTGGTCAAGTCACGGAAAGGTTCCGACCTGCGGGCTGACCTTGCTGAAACTTTTGCCAACCTCGGGAGGTATGATATCAAGCTCAATCCATCAAAGTGCATGTTCGGAGTTCCAGGTGGAAAGTTACTCGGTTTTCTTGTTTCCGAACGGGGGATCGATGCCAATCCTGAAAAGGTTGGCACCATACTCCGGATGAAGCGTCCTGTACGCGTGCACGATGTCCAAAAGCTTACAGGCTGCTTGGCCGCTCTAAGTCGATTCATTTCTCGTCTCGGTGAAAAGGCGTTGCCTCTTTACCGACTGATGAAGAAGTCTGACAAGTTCGAGTGGACTCCAGAAGCTGAGGCAGCATTTGCAGAGCTCAGAGCTCTGCTCACCACCCAGCCGGTGCTTGCTGCCCCAATCAGCAAAGAGCCTCTGCTGCTTTACATTGCAGCCACAGGAGAAGTTGTCAGTACAGTACTTACGGTCGAGCAGGAAGAAGAAGGAAAGGCCTTCAAAGTTCAGCGCCCAGTCTATTATCTGTCTGAAGTTTTGACCCCTTCAAAACAAAGATACCCTCACTACCAGAAGCTTGTATATGGGATTTACATGACCACGAAGAAGGTTGCACATTACTTCTCTGACCACTCCATTATAGTCGTCAGCGACGCCCCACTGTCAGAGATTCTGCACAACAGAGATGCAACTGGTCGAGTGGCCAAGTGGGCGATTGAACTCCTTCCCTTAGATATCAAGTTTGAAGCAAAGAAGGCTATCAAGTCCCAAGCAATCGCAGATTTCATCGCCGAGTGGATTGAACAGCAACTTCCGACTCAAGTTCACTCGGAGCACCGGACCATGTTCTTCGATGGATCTAAGATGCTGAATGGTTCCGGTGCTGGGGTAGTTCTAGTCTCCCCCCGAGGAGATAAGCTCAGATATGTTCTCCAGATTCACTTCGATTTCTCCAATAATGAAGCAGAGTATGAAGCACTTTTGTATGGGTTGCGCATGGCCATTTCACTCGGCGTCCGTCGCCTCATGGTCTATGGCGACTCAGATTTGGTGGTTAATCAGGTGATGAAGGAGTGGGACGTCAGAAGTCCGGCTATGACTGGTTATTGCAATGCAGTGAGAAAGCTAGAAAAGAAATTCGAGGGGTTAGAGCTTCATCACATCCCCCGACTGAAAAATCAAGCAGCTGATGATCTGGCAAAGATAGGCTCCAAGAGAGAAGCCATTCCCAGCAATGTGTTTTTGGAGCACATCCGCTCGCCGTCAGTCCAGGAGGATCCTTTCACAGAAGAAGCCCCACAACCGAAAAGTGCCACAGATCCGACTGAAGTCGAAGTTCCTGCTGTGGTCGACCTAATCATGGAAGTCTTGGCAATCACTCCCGACTGGACGATACCGTACATCACGTATATCCTAAGGAAAGAGCTCCCAGAGGACGAGGAAGAGGCTCGACAGATCATCCGCCGATCCAAGGCCTTCACAGTCATAAAGGGGCAGTTGTATAGAGAAAGCGCGACTGGAATCGGTCAGAAGTGCATAACACCAGAAGAAGGTCGAATAATCCTTGATGATATCCACTCGGGGACCTGTGGCCACCATGCGTCCTCTCGGACCATTGTGGCTAAAGCATACCGAGCGGGATTTTACTGGCCTAGAGCAAATGAGATGGCAAAAGAGATAGTCGACAAGTGTGGAGGGTGCCAGTTCTACTCCAACATGTCACACAAGCCTGCATCAGCCCTGAAGACCATTCCACTCGTCTGGCCCTTTGCTGTTTGGGGACTAGACATGGTTGGTCCACTAAGAACGGGCAGAAGTGGTTTCACTCATGTGCTTGTGGCAGTCGACAAGTTTACCAAATGGATTGAAGCTAAGCCTATCAAGAATCTTGATGCTTGCACTGCTATCAGTTTCGTCAGAGGGCTAACATTCAGATATGGAGTCCCACATAGCATCATCACTGACAATGGGTCAAACTTCGATTTGGACAAGTTCAGAGCTTTTTGCGCCTCTCAAGGCACTCGAGTCGACTATGCATCGGTCGCCCATCCCCAGTCGAATGGACAAGCTGAAAGAGCAAATGGTCTGATTCTCAAAGGACTAAAGCCTCGACTGATGCGTGATCTCAAGCACGCGGCAGGTGCTTGGGTCGACGAGCTTCCGTCAGTTCTGTGGGGATTGAGGACCACCCCTAACCGGTCGACTGGAAGAACTCCATTCTTTCTGGTTTATGGAGCCGAAGCGGTTCTGCCAAGTGATCTTCTTCACAACGCGCCCCGAGTCGAGCTTTACACCAAAGATGAAGCAGAACAGGCCCGGCAAGACGCAGTCGACCTCCTAGAAGAAGAGAGGGAGATGGCCATGATCAGATCAACCATTTATCAGCAAGGCTTGCATCGATTCCACGCCCGGAATGTGAAGAGTCGAGCCTTCCAAGAAGGAGATTTGGTTCTCCGAGTGGATCAACAGAAACCACACAAGCTTGCTCCTACTTGGGAAGGCCCCTTCATCATCACCAGAGTCCTCCACAATGGAGCGTATCACCTCTACAATGTTGATCGCCAGATCGACGAGCCACGAGCTTGGAATGCGGAACTACTCCGCCCCTTTTACACTTGAGCTCTCCCTTGGACGAGATGTAATAAGAAAAATTCCTGCAGTTCATTTTTATCAAAGGCAAGAGTGTTCCATTAATTGTTGTCACTTTTGTTTACATACGAAATCCCCCAGTGGGTGACTTAGCTGCGAATCCGTTTCACCTAAGTTTGAAAAAATCCTACCGAGTGGAGAGCAAACCTCCCACTCGGGGGCTTAGCTGCAGCCCAGTGCTCGCCTAAGTATTGAAAAAATCCTACCGAGTGGAGAGCAAACCTCCCACTCGGGGGCTTAGCTGCAGCCCAGTGCTCGCCTAAGTGTTTAAAAATCCTACCGAGTGGAGAGCGATCCTCCCACTCGGGGGCTTAGCTGCAGTCCAGCACTCGCCTAAGTTCTCTCACTTAGAGACTTGGCTGCAGTCCGGCACTCGCCTAAGTTTGAAAAAATCCTACCGAGTGGAGAGCAAACCTCCCACTCGGGGGCTTAGCTGCAGCCCAGTGCTCGCCTAAGTGTTTAAAAATCCTACCGAGTGGAGAGCGATCCTCCCACTCGGGGGCTTAGCTGCAGTCCAGCACTCGCCTAAGTTCTCTCACTTAGAGATTTAGCTGTAGTCCCGCACTCGCCTAAGTTTGAAAAAATCCTTTCGAGTGGAGAGCGATCCTCCCACTCGGGGGCTTAGCTGCAGTCCAGCACTCGCCTAAGTTCTCTCACTTAGAGACTTAGCTACGGTCTGGCACTCGCCTAAGTTTGAAAAAATCCTACTGAGTGGAGAGCAAACCTCCCACTCGGGGGCTTAGCTGCAGCCCAGTGCTCGCCTAAGTGTTGAAAAAAATCCTACCGAGTGGAGAGCAAACCTCCCACTCGGGGGCTTAGCTGCAGCCCAGTGCTCGCCTAAGTGTTTAAAAATCCTACCGAGTGGAGAGCGATCCTCCCACTCGGGGGCTTAGCTGCAGTCCAGCACTCGCCTAAGTTCTCTCACTTAGAGACTTAGCTACGGTCTGGCACTCGCCTAAGTTTGAAAAAATCCTACTGAGTGGAGAGCAAACCTCCCACTCGGGGGCTTAGCTGCAGCCCAGTGCTCGCCTAAGTGTTTAAAAATCCTACCGAGTGGAGAGCAAACCTCCCACTCGGGGGCTTAGCTGCAGCCCAGTGCTCGCCTAAGTGTTTAAAAATCCTACCGAGTGGAGAGCAAACCTCCCACTCGGGGGCTTAGCTGCAGCCCAGTGCTCGCCTAAGTGTTTAAAAATCCTACCGAGTGGAGAGCAAACCTCCCACTCGGGGGCTTAGCTGCAGCCCAGTGCTCGCCTAAGTGTTTAAAAATCCTACCGAGTGGAGAGTAAACCTCTCACTCGGAGGCTTAGCTACAGCCCAATGCTCGCCTAAGTACAAGACTCGACCCAATCCGCGAGTCGACTGCTAACTCCCCCTTCGGAATTGCGCCGCAAATACAAGGTCATTCCGAGTGAAGATCAAGTTCCACTCGACGAATCAAACCATGAAGATGCCCAACGAGAAATCAATTTTGGATAAAGCCTAAAAGGTCCCAGACCTCAAAGTACTCGAGCCCTCGGCTCGGCAAAGTTTAACTATTACAAGTCCACTCAGCATCCCGAGGCAAATTTAAGGCAGAGTTTAACGGTTACAAATCCACTCGGCATTCCGAGGTAAATTTAAAGTTTTTCACTCCTCAGGAGGAGGACTGGAAGGGGCGACGAACTCATCCAAGTCGATCCCGTCGGCGATACGGGTGGCAGCGGCGATGAAAGTCTCCATGAAGTCTTGAAAGCTGTGCTTCCTGGTATTTGCAACTTGGATGGCCGCCAGCTTTTCTTCTCGCGCCTCCTTGCAATGGACACGGACCAGAGACAGAGCGACATCAGCACCACATCTAGCAGAAGATTTCTTCCATTCCGCCACTCGACCTGGGACTTCGTTAAGTCGAGCCATCAGAGACTCGAGGTCGTTCTGAAGCGTCGTCCCAGGCCAGAGTGATGTGTCGATCCACGACATTGCAACTTTCAGCCGAGCCAGATAATCAACGACGCTGGTAACACGAGACTCCAGTCGGAGCACATTCATGGCAGCCTCGTCCTTCACGAGAGAATTGGCGGGATCCAAGCCTGGCTCCACTCGACCGGTTTCCTCTTCGAAGTTCTGGCAGAATTCTGCAAACACGATTCAAGAATAAGACAGTGGCCGTACGCGGGCTCGGCAACTACAAGACAGTCAGGTTGGAATAATTACCTTCGAGCATGACGAACAGCTTCTTGGCGAGCCCTCCGAGATAAGCCTCCAGATCTTTTGCCTTCCCCGCCAGCTCGCCCGCCTTGTCGTGCAGAGCCATCTTCTCCTTCTTCAGTCGACTGGCATCTCGATTAGCTGTCTCAAGAGCAGCTTTCAGTCTGGAGTTCTCCTCTTCAAGAGTCCCGACCGAAGCCAGCTTCTCTTCTGCGAGCTTCGTTTTGCTCGAGGCCTCCTTCAGCGCCTCTGCAAGGTCTTGATCCTTCTTCTTCAGAGCTTCCTCCAGTTTATCTGCGGCGCGTCGAGTGGAACCAACATCAAGAATGGACAGGAAAGAAAAGCCACCTGTTAAGAATGGAGAACCTCACCAGCCATACCTTTTGCCTCTTCTTGCGCCTTCTTCAAATTCTCCTGAGCAAGCTTCAAGTTAAGGTTAAGCTGGATCTGCTGATTCTCCAACTCAGTATAGCGAGCTACAAGTTCGCAAGATTTCTGTAAAAAGAAAAATCAGTCGACAGACGTCCAAGATAAGTTGCTTCCGAGTAACTAAGAGACAATGATGACGTTTCTAAGACCACAGCCGAATCAAAAACATTCGACAGTAGTCTCGGGGACTACACCCAGTGGGTGAACTCAGCGTGCCCCCACTGGTTAAAAAAAATCGACTACCCGCAGTCGGCCGGATACAGTTCCACTCGACCTGGCCCGACCAAACCGAGTGAAGAAATGCAGCTACAGCAACACAATGTAAAGACTACAGTCGACTGCCAGCAGTCCACCGTAGTCTCGGGGACTACACCCAGTGGGTGCACTTAGCGTGCCCCCACTAGTCTGAGAATTGGAAGACACACCCAGTGGGTGTACAGATGCAGATGCAAAAGATCTTCGGAAAAGAGACTCTTCAAACAGCACATCATAACAGACCAAGTGTTGAGTCGACTGACCTGGACGTTGCTCTGAAGAGCCGAACTCGCGTCATAGGCTGCTTGGCTGGCCTCCCGAGCCATCTTCATTTGCTCCATCATGATCCCCGCCTGGCGTATAGCCTCTTTTGCAGCAGCCGCTTGGTCCTCAGGGACGGGGTATGCGGCAAAAAGTGAAGACGGATCGCAGTCGACGACGAGGGCCGCGCACTCGCCAGAGGAATGGCGAAGGTCACAGAAGCCCGAGCGGTGTCACCACCATCCCGAGCCACGGCCTCGGATGCCGGAGCGGATTGGGGGGTCTTGTCAGCCGACGCCCTCTTGTGCCTCCTCACTCTCAACGGACCATTGTCGTCGTCATCCGGGAGGTCGATAACATGAGGAGGGGCTACAAAGGAAAAGTTCAATCGACCAGAGTTGCAGTAAATGATCAGTCGACTCAATACAGAACGTCAGTAATCGTACTAGGGTTGGAGGTAGCAGCATCCTCCATCTCTTGGTCGTCACCCTTGGCGGAGACCTCAGAAGTAGCAGCACTGCAAAACTCGAAAGTCAGTCGGTTGGCTCAATGAATCGACCAAGGATCTGTCCATGATCGATGAAGGAAAACAAGTTTTATTATTACCCAGAAATGGTAGGGACAGCTATCTTCATCTTGGGTAGAGCCTTGGGCGGCTTGGACAGCGTCGTGCGTGGGAGCTTGGGGACCTTCCCAGTCGGCGTAGGAGAAGAGGTCCGAGGGCGTTTCGATGATTGCCCAACAGAAGTAGTCGCCTTGCCACGTTCCCGCGCTGGGTCGTGTGTGTGCTTGGACCGCCCCTCTGGGCGAGGGGGTTCGACCTCCTCCTCCTCCTCTTCGCTGGAGTCGACATTGTCGTCTCCCTCTCCTTCACCGTTGGACTCCCACTCGCCTTGGTCGTCCCCGCTCTCACCTCCGCTCGCCTCCCCTTCCTCAGTTGGCCCCTGAGCCCCGTTAGGCGTCGAGTACATCTCGGTGGTGGCCTGGAAAACAATAGACAAGACGAAAGTCAATCGACCAACTCAAAGAAGACCAATGCAGAAAACAAGATTTCAGTCGGGAGCATTTTCAGTCGGAATGCAAAGAGCAAGACATACCTGGTCCACTTCATACGAGTTGTCGAGTGGAGTTACCCTCCTGGCTCCTCGGGGGTTGTCTTTGTTCCCCGTGATGCTCGACAGGCACCCCTCCAGCATCTCGTCGGTGACCTCCTCCGGGTGGATCCGAGTGGTGTCATCAAGACCACAATACAACCACATCGGGTGGTCACGGGCCTGGAGCGGTTGGATGCGCCTCTGGAGGAAGACCTCCAGTAGGTCCATCCCAGTCACACCCTCATGGAACAGCTCGACCACTCGACCGGCCAGCACTTTGACTTGGGCCCTTTCCTCCGGCGTCACTTTCAGAGAAGCGGGTTTTTCAGCTCGGTCGAGGGAGAAAGGAGGAAGACCAGTCGACTGTCCTGGGGTCGCCTGGTCCTGACAGTAGAACCAGGTCGACTGCCAACCACGGACCGACTCCGGGAAAGTAATGGATGGAAAACAGCTCTTCCCCCTCGCCTGGATCGCCAAGCCCCCGCACAACTGGATCACCTGCGTCCTCTCGTCACTCGACTTGGCCTTCTTGACCGATTGAGAACGGCAAGTAAAGATGTGTTTGAAAAGTCCCCAATGGGGGCGGTAACCCAAGAAAGCCTCACACATGGTAATGAAAGCGGCAAGGTAGATAATGGAGTTGGGAGTGAAGTGGTGGAGCTGCGCTCCGAAGAAGTTCAAGAAGCTCCGGAAAAAAGGATGGGGCGGCAGAGAAAACCCTCGGTCGATGTGGGTGGCTAGGAGCACGCACTCACCGTCGCGGGGTTGAGGTTCGATCTCTCCCCCCGGAAGATGCGCAGCTTGGTGGGGAATGACTCCCCCCTCGACCATGTCGTCGAGATCCTCTTGCCGGAGCACCGACGGCATCCAGTCGCCCTGGATCCAACCTTTGGGCAGAGCGGTCCTAGAGGAAGATCCGCCCCGAGCTGACCTCTTCCCTTTCCCTGTCGCCGCCGCCTTCTTCGCGCGCTCCAGAGCGGAGGTCTTGCTCTTCGTCATCGTCGCCGGCGAAGTCTCGCACGGGCCTGCTGCGCTGGGGCGGGAACGGAGGTGGCGGAAGGACTTGCGAAGGGGGAGATGCGGAAGAAAGGAGGAGAAGAGAGCGCACTGCTTGGAAACCCCGAGCCGGCGATTTATAAGGGACCGCTTCCGAGTGGCTGACTGGTAGGCCCAGGCTATCCAGTCAAATCCAACAGCAGACGCGCGCGCAGTACGTGGCGAAAAAGGTGACGCGGGGATCGAGGAGCTTCCACTTTATCGCTTCCGATTACTGCGGCCGCTCCCGTCCCGCGCGCTTCCCAAAATCCGAATCCCGTGACATCCGCGGGCCACAAAAACAACTTGTCAAAACAGAAGACCCCGATCGCGCCGGCACTCGGTATGTCACAAACAAAGAAATTCACTCGAGAGGCCTGGAATGGATCAAGGCGACTGAAAAAGGTTGGCAACGTCATCCGTGATGATTGACCCAAAACGAGGCGCTCACGTAGCCCGAAGAACCAGTCGGAAAGATCTCCAACTCTTTCCCCACTCTAACCTCGATCCATTCGGGGGCTAATGATGAAGACATGTACCTAGGGTAGGGACACGGACCTGACCAAAGAGTCCTACCCTAGGACACCCCTAGGAGAAGTCACCTTTCAATCGACTTAAAGGTATCCCACTCGACGGACTCAAGACACTCGACCAGAAAGCTATCACTCGACCATGAAGCCAACCACTCAACCGCCAGGAGACCTACAGTCACTCCGCAGGCGAACGGTCAGCTGTTAAGTAGTTTTTATGGTCATCATAGCACTTTATTAGGTGCGTTACCAGTAAACGCCCAACCTTAAATGTACCTTAAACCCTGCATTACTGAGGGCAGGAGGGGGCCGGCGAACTCTATATAATCCACCCCCCTCCTCAGTATGAAGGGTTCGCACCCCTGTTATTCACACGCCAGAAATCCAGTCGACCGCCTCCGGGCACCGAGACGTAGGGCTGTTACTTCCTCCGTGAAGGGCCTGAACTCGTACATTTTGGTGTGTTTACAACTTCCCAATAGCTGAGATCTAGCCTCTCCATACATACCCCCCTACATCACTGTCAGAGTTAGAACCACGACAACGGCCGGCGGGTCTCTTCCTCCGACTTATGTGAGTCTTTGTGCTCTCGAACGTCAATGAGGTAATATGACCCGTTGTTTAAATTCTTACTGACCACAAAAGGTCCTTCCCAAGGCGGGGATAGCTTGTGCGCATCTGACAGATCCTGGATGAGCCGGAGCACCAAGTCGCCTTCCTGAAAAGTCCTGGACTTAACCCGGCGGCTGTGATAACGACGCGGGTCTTGTTGATAAATTGCTGACCGCTCTACCGCTAGGTATCTTTCTTCGTCTAATAAGTCAAGTGCATCATGTCTGGCTTTTTCATTGTTAGCTTCAACATAAGCCGCCACATGGGTTGAGTCATGACGGATGTCACTGGGCAATACTGCTTCTGCTCCATAAACCATGAAGAAGGGTGTGTAACCCGTAGACCTGTTGGGCGTAGTATTGATGCTCCATAACACTGAGGGTAAATCCTCTACCCAACAACCCGGAGTTCGCTGTAAAGGAACCATAAGTCGGGGTTTTAGCCCTTTCAAAATTTCCTGATTGGCTCTCTCGGCTTGACCATTGGATTAAGGATGAGCTACAGAAGAAACATCAAGCCGGATGTGCTCTCGCTGACAAAACTCTTCCATAGCCCCTTGAGACAGATTAGTGCCATTGTCTGTGATAATACTGTGTGGAAAACCAAAACAGAAGATTACTTTTTTCATGAACTGAACCGTCGTGGCTGCATCACACTTACTCACAGGCTCTGCCTCAACCCACTTAGTAAACTTATCAACTGCCACTAAGAGATGTGTCTTTTTATCCTTAGACCTTTTGAAAGGTCCCAGCATGTCAAGCCCCCAAACCGCAAACGGCCAAGTGATTGGAATCATCCGGAGCTCTTGAGCCGGCACATGCGCTTGTCGTGCAAATTTTTGACATCCATCACATCTACTAACCAGATCCTCTACATCAGCGTGAGCCGTCAACCAGTAAAAACCGTGACGAAACGCTTTGGCTACTAAAGATTTGGACCCAGCATGATGACCACAATCGCCTTCATGGATCTCACGAAGAATTTCTTGACCTTCTTCAGGGGAAACACATCGTTGGAATGCCACAGAAACACTGCGATGAAATAACTCTCCATGCGAAATCGTCATGGATTTAGATCGCCGGTTTATCTGCCAAGCCAGAGTCTCATCCGCTAGCAACTCTCCCCGGGTCATGTAAGCCAAGAATGGCACTGTCCAATCTGGGATGACATGAAGAGCCGCCACCAACTGCGCCTCCGGGTCAGGAACAGCTAAATCTTCTTCTATGGGCAACTTGACAGAGGGGTTATACAAAACATCGAAAAAGGTGTTGGGTGGTACCGGCTTACGCTGAGACCCCAGCTGGCTTAAAGCATCAGCTGCTTCATTCTTTCGACGGTCAATGTGTTTCACCTGATAACCTTTAAAATATCCTGCAACAGCATCGACCTCTCGGCGATAAGCCGCCACGAGAGGGTCTTTGGAATCCCACTTGCCAGATACTTGCTGAGCCACTAGATCTGAGTCACCAAGACATCTGACCCGGCTCAAGCTCATCTCCTTTGCCACTCGAAGACCATGGAGCAATGCTTCATACTCTGCTGTGTTGTTAGTGCATGAAAACATCAACCGTAACACATAACAAAATTTATCACCTCGTGGGGAAGTTAATATGACTCCAACCCCCGAGCCTTCCAATTGCCTGGATCCATCAAAATGAATAGTCCAATATGTGTTGTCCGGCTTTTCTTATGGCATCTGCATCTCTGTCCAGTCATTGATGAAGTCAACCAAGACTTGAGACTTAATTGCAGTACGTGGAACATACTTCAACCCATGAGACCCAAGCTCAATTGCCCACTTGGCAACTCGCCCCGTGGCTTCTCTGTTTTGAATAATGTCCCCCAAAGGAGCAGAGCTGACCACAGTGATTGGATGTCCCTGAAAGTAATGCTTAAGCTTCCGGCTTGCCATGAACACCCCATACACAAGCTTCTGTCAATGTGGATATCGTTGCCTAGATTCAATTAGCACTTCACTGACATAATAAACCGGCCGCTGAACCGGATGCTCTTTGCCAGCCTCCTTGCGCTCTACCACCATAGCCACACTAACAGCCTGTGAGTTGGCAGCCACGTATAACAATAGCGGCTCTTTCTCAATTGGAGCAGCTAGGACCGGCGGCTCAGCCAGTTGTGCCTTCAGATCCTCAAAAGCGGCGTTCGCATCATTGCTCCAAACAAAAACATCCGTTTTCTTCATCAACTGATATAGAGGCATAGCCTTTTCCCCTAACCGGCTTATGAACCGGCTCAAAGCGGCCACACAACCCACCAGTCGTTGAACATCATTGACGCGGGTTGGTTTGGCTAGAAATGTAATTGCCTTGATTTTCTCCGGGTTAGCTTCAATACCTCGGTTAGACACCAGAAAACTCAAGAGCTTGCCGGCTGGCACTCCAAAAACACACTTGACCGGGTTAAGCATCATCTTGTAAACCCGAAGATTATTGAAAGTCTCTTTCAGGTCTATGACCAAGGTTTCCTCTTCCCTGGATTTCACCACTATATCATACACATAGGCATGAACATTGCGCCCAATCTGATTGTGAAGACAATTCTGCACACACCGCTGGTAAGTCGCCTGGGCACTCTTAAGCCCAAAAGGCATAGACACATAGCAGAAAGCCTCAAAAGGAGTTATGAACGTTGTCTTCTCTTGATCCTTGACTGCCATCTTAATCTGATGATAATCGGAGTAAGTATCTAAGAAACTTAACCGTGCGCAACCCGCCGTAGCATCAATGATCTGATCAACACGGGGAAGAGCAAAAGGATCAGCCAGACAAGCTTTGTTCAAATCTATGTAATCCACACACATACGCTAGGTGCCATTCTTTTTTAGTACAAGAATCGGGTTAGCTAACCATTCTGGGTGAAAGACCTCCACAATGAACCCGGTTGCAAGGAGCCGGGCCACCTCTTCTCCGATGGCCTTGCGCCTTTCTTCATTGAACCGCCGGAGAAACTGTCTAATAGGTTTAAACTTTGGATCAATATTAAGAGTGTGCTCAGCGAGTTCCCTCGGGACACCCGGCATGTCTGAAGGTTTCCATGCAAAGATGTCCCGGTTCTCATGGATGAACTCGATGAGCGCGCTTTCATATTTGGGATCCAAGTTTGCGCTGATGATGAACTGTTTGGATGAATCGCCAAGCACAAAGTCAACCATCTTAGTGTCATCGGCTGATTTGAATTTTAACTCCAGCTCATGCTCTGTTGTTGGTTTCTTTAATGACGTCATGTCCACCGGGTCAACATGGTCCTTGTAGAATTTCAACTCCTCTGTTGCACAAACAGATTCAGCGTAGGCAGCATCCCCTTCTTCACATTCCAAGGCTATCTTCCGGCTCCCATGGACTGTAATGGTGCCCTCGTGACCCGGCATCTTGAGCTGCAAATATACGTAACACGGTCGAGCCATGAACTTGGCATAAGCCGGCCGCCCAAACAGAGCATGATATGGGCTTTTGATTTTAACCACTTCAAAGGTTAATTTTTCTGCTCTGGAGTCATACTCATCCCCAAAGGCTACTTCCAGCTCGATCTTACCAACTGGGTATGCCGACTTACCAGGTACCACACCATGAAAAATAGTGTTGGATTGTTTAAGATTTTTGTCCGTCAATCCCATCCGGCGGAACGTCTCATAGTAAAGGATGTTGATGCTGCTGCCTCCATCCATGAGTACCTTAGTAAACTTATACCCACCAACCTGAGGTGCCACTACCAAAGCCAAGTGACCTAGATTATCAACCCGGGGCGGGTGATCCTCTCTGCTCCACACAATAGGCTGCTCCGACCAACGTAAATAACGTGGAATTGCCGGCTCAACGGCATTGACGGCCCTCTTGTGGAGCTTCTGGTCCCTCTTACATAAACTGGTAGTAAAGACATGATACTATCTGCTACTCAACTACTTCGGGTTGCTCTGATAGCCGGATTGCTATTGCTGCTGATTCCCTTGGCCGTGTTGCTGATTATATCCTCCTTGGTGACCAGGATAACCCTGACCGTGAAAACCTCCTCCGTTTGAACCGGCGCCCGGGCCCTGAAAGCCGCCTCCACCTGAGCCACCACCTGGGCCGTGACCCCCATCAAATGCATTTGAATTTTTAAATGACTTCATGATCATGCAATATTTCCACAAGTGGGTGGCTGGTTTCTCCCGGGTGCCGTGTTTTGGACAAGGTTCGTTCAACAACTGCTCAAGGGTGGGGCCTGACCCGCCCGATCGAGGGGGTTGTCTGCCCTTGCGCCGCTGATTACCACCCTGCGCATTGGTATTGGCAACAAATTCATCAGCCTTACGTTTATTACCTCCTTGATTCACCGGGTTATGCTGGTGACCCTTGCCATTGCCGTTCTTCTTTCCCTTCGTTGCCTTTTCTTTGTCAGACACCGGGTCTTTGGTGGTATCAGAATCAGCATACTTGACAAGAGCCTCCATCAATGTTCCCATGTCATTACAGTCATGTTTAAGCCGCCCCAACTTCTGCTTCAGAGGTTCAAAATGGCAATTTTTCTCCAACATCAAAACTGCTGAGCCGGCATCCATCTTATCAGATGAATGTATTATCTCCTTGACCCGGCGCACCCAATGGGTTGTAGATTCTCCATCCTCTTGCTTGCAATTGGTCAGGTCCACAATCGACATTGGCTGCTTACATGTATCCTTAAAGTTCTGGATGAACCGTGCCTTTAACTCTGCCCATGAGCCGATAGAATTGGGTGGCAATCCTTTCAACCAGGTCCGAGCCGTTCCATCCAACATCATGGTAAAATACTTGGCCATTGCCGCATCGCTAACCTCCAACAGCTCCATAGCCATCTCATAACTCTCAATCCAAGCCCCCGGTTGTAAGTCAGCCGTGTAGTTAGGCACCTTACGAGGCCCCTTGAAATCCTTGGGTAACCGCTCATTGCGTATGGCTGGGACCAAGCAAGGTACGCCTCCGGTTCTTGTGGCCACTCCTGCCTCAATCAAGGTTGCTGGATAAGCCGGAAAGGTTTGGTGAGTTGCATGCTCTGCTGCTATCTGAGCCGCCCGTTCCGCCTCTTGACGAATCCTCTCCTGATCCGCCAAGTTAAGGGTTCCAGCCCGCACCGGCTCATGCCTATACGGCCGGTTGTGGCGTTGAGCGTTACTTGACATTTCTGTGGACTCCATGTGCCTACAATAGCTCGGGCTCCGGCTTGGGCGAGGGGTTGAATGAATCATGTCTCGACTGTAAGAGTATGCATCCTGCTGGGCCAAAGCTGTCTGAAGTAGTTCTCTTACCCTTCAGGTTTCAATGGCTGCTGGCGAGTCGCCTTCCATTGGGAGAGCTGCCAAACAAGCCGACACTGCGATGAGGTTTTCCATGGGGTTGGAGAAGTGACCCGGAGGTGTTGTTACATAACGAGGAGGAGCTGTATTTATGCGAGGTGGCTCCATGGTCCGTGGCTGAACCGGTGCACCGGGTGTCGCGACCCGGTTTTCTTCCGGCGGGTTGCTCCCCCCAGCTCCGGGTGTATGGAACAGGTTCCTCGGATCCAGCGTTAGAGGCAGACGCGACTGAGTTTTCTGATGCCTCCTCCTCATGACCTTGTTCGATGCATTAAGATCCACCGAGAGCCGGAAAGTTTCTACTTGAAGCTGCTGGGCACGAGCATCCAGAGCTGCTCGTTCTGCTGCCATCCGGGTTTCCTCCGCGGCTAGATTTTCCTTTGCTTGCACCATCTCCTCCCGCACGCGTGCCACTTCTGCATCATGCTGGGCTTTATCCGTCGGTTCTACCACAGCGATTAACAAAGCCGTCAGTTTATCCATGAGGTCCATTAGAACCTGAGTCGGGGGCGCGCGGGGTCTCCTGACCCGGCACCTGCCGATCCGGTGGCTACTGCTGTCGATGCGGTGGAGTTCTGCCCGGGCTGCGTCCCTGCCATGAAGACTCCGGCCCAATTCGGCGGCCCAAGGGGGTCCGGAATACTACTGCCATTGGAACAGCCCCCGAGCATGCCGTCTTGCAGTTGGTACAACGAGTCCGTCTCACCTGTTGATGATGCAGTATCAGAGCAGATGGCCGTCTCCCCGCCTTCCATCGATCCTTCGGAGTATTCACCGCCATGGACGCAGCCTACGAAGGCATGCTTCACAACATATTGAACAGGGGCGGACCCGGCGCGCTGACCCGTTTCGATGAGGTTGGTGTGGACGTCCGGCTCACGGCCTGACTCGCCGATCCGGCCGATGAAGACGTGAATTCCGCCGAAGGGGACCCGGTACCCGTACTCGATCGAGCCGGCCTCGGGGCCCCAGCCTTCGTCGTCGATGTAGAGTTTGCCGCGACGACTCTTGGTCATCCGGCCCACAGCTTATCCCTTGAGCCCTTCGAAGTTGCCCTTCAAGAACTCAAATCCACCGTGCGCTGGCCCCACAGTGGGCGCCAACTGTCATGGAGTTGACACGGCAGATGTCCTAGAGCAAGGACTTAGTCATAGGGCCATCGCACTAGGAAGCTTAAAGGGGTTGATCGGGACAAAGGACACACGAGAGAGTTTTTATACTAGTCCGGCCCCTTACGATGAAGGTAAAAGCCTACGTCTAGTTGGGATTGGTATTGCTGAGGTTTCGATCTCCAAGAGGCTCAACTCGCCGGCTTGGCTATCGACTTGGTTGTTTTTTCGCCCTAAACCGCCACCGGGTCGTCCCCTTATATACACAGGTTGACGCCTGGTGGCCTACAAAAAGTCCTTGCCGGCTCATAATTGTGTCTGGCTCGGTGACTTCCTTTACATGCCTTTCTTCACAAGTCTTTCCTTACATACGGTGGTTTACAATATCGGGCCTTAAGCCGGCCCCAGGCCCTTGGGCCTTCTATATGTTTCATAAACTATCATCTTGAATGTATATTGGGCTTCTTATGTAACCCGCCATTAGGGCTGACCCGGCCCCTCCTGGGCGGGTCATACTGGTAGTAATATCCCCAACAGAAAGGAAAAATGGAATAGGATTCCCCCTTACCCCTCTTCCCTTCCTACTCTGAATAGGAATAGGAAAGGGGGGAGGCCGAATAGGAATAGGAATAGGATTCCTCCTACTTGGGGTGCCCCCTTGGCTGCCTCTCCTCCCCTCCAACCTATATATATGAAGGGGGCAGCGCTAGAACAAAACAACAAACATTGTTAGCCGTGTGCGGTGCCCCCTCCACAGTTTACGCCTCCAGTCATATTCACGTAGTGCTTAGGCGAAGCCCTGCGCGGATCACTTCACCATCACCGTCACCACGCCATCCTGCTGACGGAACTCTCCCTCGACACTTTGCTAGATCAAGAGTTCGAGGAACATCATCGAGCTGAACGTGTGCAGGACTCGGAGGTGACGTACGTTCGGTGCTTGATCGGTCAGAACGAGAAGAAGTTCGGCTAAATCAACCGCGTTGTCAAACACTTCTGCTTTTGGTCTACAAGGGTACGTGGACACACTCTCCCCCTCTCATTGCTATGCATCTCCTAGATAGATCTTGCGTGAGCGTAGGAAATTTTTGAAATTGCATGCTACATTCCCCAACAGCAGGGTGGTGGTCGGTTTGATGGCGGGCTCTGATGCACCTGGGGTGGAGGTTAGGATCGGGAGAAATCCCTGTCGGCCTGGTCGACACCATCGCGGTGGCGCCTGCGGGTGCCACCAGACCTTCTTGGAGGGTGCCGGAGCTACCCTTTCTTTTCGCTCGCCGCGTACCGAGGGAAACCATTAGCAACAGTGTCAGTCATCGTCGTGTCCCTTCTTGGAGGTGTTGATTGGTACCGGCGCCTCAGAGTCTAGGAGGTTGGTGGGTGTTCTTCGATGGGTGTAGCGGTCGCGAGGCTTTTCCTTTTTCGTTGATCCGCCTTTGTTGGCATTTGTTTCTTTTACGCTTTTTCTATTGTTTCTTTTGGGTGTGCATGTGTTGTTTCCGTCCCAGCATCTATCGCTGGATGTATCAGAGTTGGTTGCTTTGTACTCCCTCTGGTCCTAAATATAAGTCTTTGTAGAGATTCCACTATGGACCACATACGGATGTATATAGATGCGTTTTAGAGTATGATTCACTCATTTTGCTCCGTATGTAGTCCATAGTGAAATCTCTCCAAATACTTATATTTAGGAACGGAGGGAGTAATACAAAGCGGGGAACCCTTTTTGAGAAGAAAAGATATGTATATTATACTGAAACCGGTATCGTACTACTTATGTTCACTAGTGTATTTAAACTGTGAAAAAGGTCTACATTAGTGAACAGAAGGATTACCTTGCTTCCATTAGAATTACTGGACTTGCATATCTCACTCATCAGACTAGCTCAGTACATCATCAAATATGTCTCTCCAAATTGATTTCTAGCCACGAACGAATTGGCCGGCTAGCTTCCAGCTGGTGTCCCCTTGTGAGCGCGCATTCTTTCCATTGATCAGCCATGAAGCAGCATATGTGTCGTCTTATGCTGATGCTGAAACATGCAATTTTCTATTGTAGCGGTGTTCGGTAATTATATTGTTGTTGGTCGACTGGTCGTCGATGAAAGACTCATGAGTGACAAGTAATATTATCTGATGTCCCCGAAGAGACTGTGACAGGTAATATTACATGGGAGTAGATATGTCACTGGGCATGTTGGGTATATAGCTATTAGGTATGACTCACCCAGGAGGGGCCGGGTTATACCAACGGCGGTTCATTATCACGAAGCCCATGAAGGTATCGAAGATGGTGGTTCATGAAGATGACTTACTAAGATCCCAGGGCCCAAAGGCAGCTTAAGGCCCATAGGTGTAAACCGCCATATATGTATGACTTGTATTGTAAGGCATGTGTATTTGGTCACCGAGCCGGACACGTTGTTATGAACCGGCTCGGGACTCTGTAAGCCGCAGGCATCAACCTGAGTATATAAATGGACGACCCGGTGGCAGTTTAGGGCAAGATACAACAAATCGAAAACTAGGTCAAGCGAATTCGCTCCCTGGTAATCGAGACATAAGCAATACCACCTCAAACTGGATTAGGCCTTAACCTTCACCGCAAGGGGCCGAACCAGTATAAACTCCTTGTGTCCTTTGTCCCGTTTAACCCCTTTAAGTTAACCCTGTCGCGATGGCTCCATGACTAAGTCCTTTTGCTAGGACATCTGCCGTGACAATTCCATGGCAGTTGGCGCCCACTGTGGGGCCAGCGCACGGTGGTTCCGAGTTCTTAAAGGGCAACTTTGAAGGGATCGAGGGATATGTTGTGGGCCGGATCACCAAGAGTCGTCGTGGCAAACTCTACATCGACGATGCAGGCTGGGGCCCCGAGGCCGGCTCAATTGAGTACGGGTACCGGGTCCCCTTCGGCGGAATTCATGTTTTCATCGTCAAGATCGGCGGACCAGGCCCTGAGCAAGACATCTGCACCGACATCATTGAGATGGCTCAGCGTGCACGACCCGCCCGGGTTCAACCCGCCGTGAAGCACGCCTTCGTTGGATTCATCCATGGGGCAGAATTTGAGGAAGGATCCGTGCCTGGCGGTGAGACGGCCATCTATTTTGATGGTGAGTCATCCACGGGCGAGACTACTTCATTGTATCAACTGCAAGACGGCAGGCTTGGGGGCTGTTCCGATGGCGATAGTATTCCGGACCCCTATGAGCCGCCAAACCGGGTTGCGATTTTCATGGTTGGTACACAACCAGTGCAGAATTCTTCGACTGTTGCGGCAATGACTTCCGAGTCAGCAGCGGCGACGGTGGCCGGGGCAGGAGGCCATGTGCGCCCTCCGGCTCAGGTCTTGTACGACTTATTGGACACTTTGACAACATTGTTGATAGTAGAAGTTAATCCGGCAAATCAAGTTCAGAATAACGCGGAAGTCACAAAACTGAGAGATGAGATAGCTCAAGTCAAGGAAGATCTGGCAGCTGAGAACGCGAGGATGACTATGGAGCGAGCCGCTCTGGACGCTCAGGCACAACGGATCCAGGTCGATTCCTTCCGGCTCTCGTTGGATCAGAACGCTTCGAACGAAGTTATGAGAAGAAGGCACCGGAGTCGTCTACCTCCGGTTTACAAGGCGCGAAACCTCTTCAACACACCTGGTTCAAGGACCAGTAACCCGCTGGAGGTAAACCGGGCGGTGGCCATACCCAGGACCGGAGCGCCGGCTCAACCGCGCACGGCAGATCCACCTTGTCTGAATAATACCCTGCCACAGTATGTATCGACGCCACCGGGTCATTATTCTAACCCATTGGATAATATGATCGCGGCGGCGACATGACTAGCAGCTCTCCTAGTTGAAGGCGAGTCTCTGGCTGTGGTTGAAACAAGGAGGGCTAGAGAGCTTCTTCAGACAACATTAGTGTAGAAGGAGGCTTATTCTTACAGTCGTGAAAGGATTCACTCAACCCCTCGCCCAAGCCGGAGTTACAGTAGACACATGGACTCCCCGGCCATTTCAAGCAGTGACAGGCACCGTAACCAGCCTCGTGCGCATGACCCGGCATGTGACGGAGCTCAGAATTTGGTGGGCCAGGACGGAGCATGTCGTGAGGCTGAACAGGCGGTTCGGCAAACGACTCATCCGCCTCCTCCGGTTTACACAACAACTTCGGCGGAGGCAGGCGTGACCTCTAGAGCCACGGGCGTACCATGTTTAGTACCGGCTCTGCGGAATGAGCGTTTGCCTAGGGATTTCAAAGGACCTCGTAAGGTGCCTAACTATACAGCCGACTTACCCCATGAGGCGTGGATTGAGTGTTACGAGATGTCTATGGAGATGTTGGAGGTCAGCGATGCTGCGTGTGCCAAGTACTTCACCATGATGCTGGAGGGGGCGGCCCATACTTGGCTAAAGGGACTGCCTGCCAACTCCATTGGGTCGTGGGAGGAGTTAAAAGCCCGGTTCATCCAGAATTTTAAGGACACATGCAAATAGTCCATGTAGATTGTGGATTTGGATGCTTGTGCCCAAGAAGAGGGCGAGTCAATGACTCATTGGGTGAGCCGGGTCAAAGCCATCCTGCACTCGTCGAATAACATTAATGTCGGCTCAGCGGTCCCAATGTTGGAGAAAAATTGCCGTGTTTGCCTCTTAAACAGAAGCTAGGGCGACTCTTGTAACACCCCGGATGTAATTTACCTTATTTGTATTCCAACTCTTGCCGTTTCCGGCACTAAGTTATTTTATTTCATCATTGTCGGGTTTTTTCTTTCATGTTATTTTGTCTTTGTCATGCATCTCATATCATGTCATCATGTGCATTGCATTTGCATACGTGTTCGTCTCATGCATCCGAGCATTTTCCCCGTTGTCCGTTTTGCATTCCAGCGCTCCTATGTCCTCCGGTGTCTCTTTCTACCTCTTTTCGTGTGTAGGTGTTAAACATTTTCGGATTGGACCGAGACTTGTCATGCGGCCTTGGTTTACTACCGGTAGACCGCATGTCAAGTTTCGTGCCATTTGGACTTTGTTTGATACTCCAACGGTTAACCGAGGGACCGAAAAGACCTCATGTGTGTTGCAGCCCAACACCCCTCCAAAGTGGCTCAAAACCCACCTAAACCTCCTCCATCATCTAGATCGTTCAATCACGATCGTGTGGCCGCAAACTGCACCTCATTTGGAGCCTCCTAGCTCCTCCTACCTCTATAAATAGATCACCCCTGAAATTTTCGGGCAAACCCTAGACCCCTCCCTCTCCACGCGCCGCCGGACAAAAGCCTCGCCGGCGGACACGTCCGCTCTGCCCGTCCGCCGCCACGTGTCGCGCTGGGATTCACTAAGTCCGGTGCCCACTTCACCGCCGCTGAGCGGGCCCGCCAGGCCCAGCCCGGGCCCTCCCGCCACCGACCGGGCCAGAGGCCGCGCCTCTCCTCCGTCCGCGCCCGCGCCTCTCCTCCGCACCCGCGCCGCTGCCCGCCACCTGCTCCGGCCGCCGCGCGCCATCACCGGCGCCGCCTCAGTCCGGCGACCGTGCCCGCGCCGCCCCTGCCACCCGACGCCGCCAAGCCTCGCCGAGCCGCCAAGTCCGGCGACCCGCAGCTCCGGCAAGCTCCCTCCCGCTCCGGCCACCGCGTGAACACCTCCGGCGGCCTTGAGCTTCGTCACCGGTGAACAGTAATTCCGGCAGCTACAGCAATCTCCGGCCATCCTCGGGCCGCGTGCACACCGGATCCAGATCTGGACTCGTTTGGGTTGACTTTTTCGTCCCTAAACCCTAGCATTTTTGCATTCTTTGACATGCCATAACTTCCTCATCGTGGCTTCGATTCATGCGTGTAGCATACCAAAATGTTCGTCTCGATGAGTACATCATTTCATCTCATTGCATCATTTTCAATTGAGCTCATCTTGATGCCTGAAATGCTGTTGGAAGAGGGCTGTGTGATGATAGTTCCAGATCTGTTTCAGCAAATGCACTTTTGTCATTTTTGCCATGATTAACGTGTGCATGCTATGATCCTGAGCTCTACATGTGTTTTGAAATATGCCATGCCATCTCTACAGGGGTGTATGCCATATATTTCTTTGATCTTCGTGGTGACTAGCACAAGCATGCAAAGTAGCTTACTCAATGATGCTGATTTCAGGGACTTAGAATTTCACTAAGTCCTTGCCCTGTCATTATTTTTATGCCATATGTTCATGTTGTTTCCTAGTGATCCGTGCCTCTTTTGAGCATGATCAGTAAGGATGTTTTGTACATAATGTTGTGTCATATCCATCCATGTCCTTGTTTGAATTTATGGAGCATCATAGCTTGGGTCAATCGAGCTCTACTTTTGCTATAAAATGTTCCTGGCAGATTGTTAACATGTTTAGCAATTTTGCCGAGCTTGTTGTTGTTGATCCATGCATGCTATGTTGTTGTTCTTGCCATTTCTAGCTCTATGCCATGTCTATTTGTTGGGTGTATGCTTAGTTTGTCATGCAATGCCTCGTAGTGAGTGCATCGAGCTCGTAAACATGCCTACTCGTTATCTGTTTTGCATGTTCCAGTTTTTCACTAAGTCCGAATCTGTTTATGTTTTTGCTATGTTCACATGCTTGCAATTGTATTTTCTGATCCCTTTTGGCTCATGGCCACTAAGGGACTTTTGTTTTATGCTTTGAGTAGCTTCATGCCATGCCTTGCTTTGCCATGATATGTTCTTGTAGCTTAGAGTTTTCGTGCTCTAAACATTGCTTCCTGATGATAAATTTCTGACATGCTGTTAATTTCACCAAGTCTGAAACCTGTTATCTTTTGCTCTTTTGCCATGCTTGTTTGAACCTGTTAATGAGTGATTTAGCCGTGGCTCAATGTTCATCTTTTGTCAAGCATCATGATTGGATCCCTGCCATGTATTTTGTTGTCATGTTTGCATGCAGCAGCTTATTTATATTGATGCATTTAGATGGCCACTTGATGTTAATCATAGACCGATGCCATATTTGTTTTGCTTGCCATTTCCAAACCGTGCATCCGATTCCGGTGATCTTTATATCGTTTTCGAATGAAATCATCTCCCCTTTCCAGTGTCACTCTTGGATTTCCATGTTTAGGCCAGGTTCAATCATTTCTTTCCAAATCTTGCATATGCATCACATATCGCATCCCGCATATCATACCATGTTTACATCATGTTGCTTGAGCATTGCATGTGGTTGATTGTGTTCCCTTTTGCTTGTTGTTCTTGTTTGGATAGAGCCGGGAGACGAGTACGTGAACGAGGAGCCCGTTGAGTACGCTTACGAGGATCAAGGCAACTCTGAGAACTTTGCAGGCAAGATGACCATACCCTCGAAATCACTTCTATCTTTGCTTGCTACATGCTCGCTCTTTTGCTATGCCTATGCTACGATACCTACCACTTTCTTATCATGCCTCCCAAACTGCCATGTCAAACCTCTAACCCACCTTGTCCTAGCAAACCGTTGTGTGGCTATGTTACCGCTTTGCTCAGCCCCTCTTATAGCGTTGCTAGTTGCAGGTGAAGATTGGAGATCGTTCCTTGTTGGAACATGTTTATTGTTGGGATATCACCATATTATCTTGTTTATCTTAATGCACCTATATACTTGGTAAAGGATGGAAGGCTCGGCCTTATGCCTGGTGTCTTGTTCCGCTATTGCCGCCCTAGTTTTCCTTCATATCGGTGTTATGTTCCCGGATTTTACGTTCCTTACACGGTTGGGTTATAATGGGAACCCCTTGACAGTTCGCCTTGACTAAAACTCCTCTAGCAATGACCAACCTTGGTTTTACCATTTGCCACCTAGCCTCTTTTTCCCTTGGGTTTCTGGAGCCCAAGGGTCATCTTTATTAAACCCCCCGGGCCAGTGCTCCTCTGAGTGTTGGTCCACAGCAGAGCCACTTGCAGCGTCACCTCGGGGAAACTTGAGGGTTGGTTTTAGTTGTATGTAGTGTTCATCTGAGTGTGCCCTGAGAACGAGATATGTGCAGCTCCTATCAGGATTTGTCGGCACATTCGGGCGGTGTTGCTGGACTTATTTTACCATTGTCGAGGATGTCTTGTAACCGGGATGCCGAGTCTGATCGGATTGTCTTGGGAGAAGGAATATCCTTCGTTGACCGTGAGAGCTTGTGATGGGCTAAGTTGGGACTCCCCTGCAGGGATTTGATCTTTCGAAAGTCGTGCCCGCGGTTATGGGCAGATGGGAATTTGTTAATGTCCGGTTGTAGAAAACCTGAAACTTAACTTAATTAAAATGCACCAACCGCGTGTGTAACCGTAATGGTCTCTTCTCGGCGGAGTCCGGGAAGTGAACACGGTGTTGGAGTAATGTTTGACGTAGGTTGTTCTAGGATCACTTCTTGATCATAGTTGTTCGACCGTGCTGTTGCCTTCTCTTCTCGCTCTCAATTGCGTATGTTAGCCACCATATATGCTAGTCGCTTGCTGCAGCTCCACATCATACCTTTACCTTACCTATAAGCTTAAATAGTCTTGATCGCGACGGTGTGAGATTGCTGAGTCCCCGTGACTCACAGATTCCTTCCAAAACCAGATGCAGCGACCGATGATACCGCTCCAGATGATATGACCGAGCTCAAGTGGGAGTTCGATGAAGACTCTCATCGTTACTATGTGTCTTTCCTAGATGATCAGTAGTGGTGCCCAGTTCGGGCGATCGGGGACTATGTTGCATTTGGGGTTTATCTTCATTTTGGTTCCGTAGTCGGACCTTGATTGTATCTGGATGAATGTAATGACTTATTTATGCATTGTGTGACGTTGCGAATGTAAGCCAACTATGTACCTTTCCCTTTATTGTATTACATGTGTTGTTTGCGAAGATTACCTCACTTGCGACATTGCTTTCAATGCGGTTATGCCTCTAAGTCGTGCTTCGACACGTGGGAGATATAGCCGCATCGAGGGCGTTACAAGTTGGTAATCAGAGCCTTCCCCGACCTTAGGAGCCCGCTGCTTGATCGAATCGTTGGCGTTGTTGAGTCTAGAAAAATGTTTTGAGTCATTTAGGATTATATATATCGGAGAGTATGACTTCTTTTTACTCCTCAGTCCCTTCGTCGCTTAGGTGAGGCATCCTGACGTAGAGTTTTGACTCTTCTCTTCTCAAGTTTCACTAAAAAAATTTAGGATCACGCGGGTATCTTGGAACCGTTCCGATGGTTTTGTGACGAGAACATTGTTCTTGGTGCCTCCTGACATTTAGGGGTTGTGGCAGTCTCCCGGGGAGTTGAGCTCCGAGGTGTTGTCGTCACAATTTTATCGTTGAGATTCTGGAACACCTGAGTTTCGCCGACATCGAAAATCTCTTTTATGCAGTTGTTGGTGAGATAACCTCGACAACACCCAGTACTGGGGCGGGAGTTCGGGAGTATTGTCATAACTCGTATAACGGATGCGTTTCGAAGGTTGAGGTAAATGATTTCCGAAGGTTTCTTGGTTATGTGTTGAAGGATGGATACAGCTGGATGTAGGATTTTCTAGCTTTGGGTGAGATATTATGCTTCCCCTGTATCCCCAACACCTGATTGCATAACCGAAAAGGTTTGGGAGTTTCATAGGTGGGAATTCATGTAGCTCTAGTTCTTCTTCCGCGGATATTTGGTTTGTGATTGGGTAAACCTCACCAAGTATTTGTTCTTGTCTGTACCTTGTTGTTTTATTCTTCTACCTCTATCTAAGTGGCTTCTCAATTTATGGAAATGTGACCATTTCAATTGGAATGCATTCGTTCATTTTGTTCGGATGTGAAGACTTTATGTTGCAATTTCAATCCATGTGATTCAGCTTAAATATTTGTCTGTCAAGATGCTAACGGATGTCACCCTCTTCAGGATGGCTCCTACTAAGGGTCAGAATCAGAATCAGGATCCGCCACCACCACCTCCACCTCCGGAGGCATGGCAAGTTGTGATGGCCGCTACCAATGCAAACACGCAGCTGATCATGCAAATTCTGCAAGAGCGCAACCAAGGGAATCATGGCTATGGCAACAATCAGAATAAGTTTGCTACACTCAACCAGTTCCTCGCTAACCAGCCAAAGACCTTCAGCAACTGTGTTGAGGCCTCAAACGCTGATGATTGACTCGTGGATATCTGCAAGCATTTCAAGTGCAGCAACGTCAGGCCTGAGGACTTTGTCAAGTTTGCCTCCTTCCAACTCAAAGACCAAGCTGCAGAATGGTTTCAGCACTACAAAGATTCCAGAGGAGGCCGTGTGATTACCTGGGATGAATTCCGTCAAGACTTCAAACCTCATCACATTCCTCAGAGTGTTGTTGAAAGCAAGCGTGAGGAATTCCGCAACCTGAAGCAAGGCAGCTTGTCTGTTTACCAGTATAACATTCTGTTCCAGAGGCTCGCTTGTTTTGCCAAGCAAGATGTCCCTGACGAGAAGAGCATGATTTATCAGTTCAGGGGTGGCCTCAGAGAAGATCTCCAACTAGCTCTCGTCCTTTTTGAGCCGAAGAAGTACAATGAGTTCTACAATATGGCAATGAAGCAAGAGACTACTCAACTCAAGTGCGATGCTTCCAAGAAGCGAGTCAGAGATGCAACTCCTTCTTCCTCAACTCAAGTGGCTAAGCAGCAAAAGTATTGGCTGCCTCCTCCTCTGTTCCGTCAGCCTTATCAGCAGAAGAGCAAAGGTGGCAATGGATCTTCCCACCCACCCAACCCAGGCTTTCAGAACAAGACTTTGTCTCAAGCTCCAAGATCAAGTGCTCCATATCACCGTCCGCTCTCGGAGGTCACGTGCAACAAGTGTCAGCAGAAGGGTCACTATGCCAACAAATGCTTCAATCAGAGGCGTCTTCCTCCTCCTCCTATGAGATCTGCTAGCAATGCAGTGGTCAAGCATAACCCCAAGCACGCCAAGGTCAACTTGTTGAACGCAGCTCAGGCAGAGGACTCGCCAGATGTGATTATGGGTAACCTTCCTGTTAACGATGTTCCTGCAAAAGTTCTCTTTAACACGGGTGCATCACTTTCTTTTATTTCTACACCATTTGTTGACAAGCATGCATTTGTGACCGAAAGGATTCCTTTCCCGTTGAAGATTGTGTCCCCGGGCAAGCAAATGACATCTAACAATTGCGTCCTGGATGTTACTATCACGTTGGGCGACTATAAGTTTCTATCCTCTCCAGTGATCCTTGGTAACTCGGATATTGATCTTATTCTTGGAATGGACTGGCTTTCTAAGCACAAGGCTCATCTTGATTGTGCTGCCAGGCAGATTCAATTGACACATTCGTCTGAGGATGTAATCATATTTGCCGCTCGTGATGATACCATCCATCTGTTTTCTCTCAATGAGAAGGGTGGGCTGGATGCCATCTCTCAAATTCCAGTCGTTTGCGAATATCAAGACGTATTTCCGGAAGAGCTTCCAGGAATGCCTCCGCACTGGCCAATTGAATTCGTCATCGATCTTGAGCCTGGCACGGAACCTGTTTGCAAACGTCCTTACAAGCTTGGACCTGAAGAGTTGAAAGAGCTGAAGAAGCAACTCGATATTCAAGAGCGTATGGGTCTCATCCGACCAAGTTCTTCTCCATGGGGTTGCGGTGTTCTTTTTGTGAAGAAGAAGGATGGAACGGACCGACTCTGTGTCGGCTACCGTCCATTGAACAAGAAGACTATAAAGAACAAGTACCCACTTCCCAACATCAACGAGCTGTTTGAACAACACAAAGGTGCTCAAGTATTCTCCAAGCTTGATCTCTGTATGGGCTATCATCAGATTCGCATTCGTGAAGAAGATATCCCCAAGACAGCATTCAGAACAAGCTATGGTTCATATGAATACACTGTCATGTCTTTCGGCCTCGTCAACGCTCCTTCGACATTCTCTCGCATGATGAATTTCATCTTCAACGCCTACACAAATGACTTCGTCTTGGTCTACCTCGATGACATTTTGGTCTTTTCCAAGAACAAGGAAGATCATGCCAAGCACTTGTGTTTGGTGCTGGATAAACTCAGAGAACATCAGTTCTATGCCAAGTTTTCAAAGTGCGAGTTTTGGCTCGATGAGGTTCTCTACCTTGGGCATATCATCTCCGCCAAGGGCATAGCGGTTAATCCTGAGAAGGTGTCTGCAATTGTGAATTGGGAACCACCTCAGAACGTGAAGCAACTCCGCAGCTTCCTTGGGCTCGCAAGCTATTGTCGAAGGTTCATCGAGAACTTCTCTAAGATCGCGAAGCCTCTTTCCAACCTTCTCCAGAAGCATGTGAACTACGTCTCGTCTCCTGAATGCGACATCGCTTTCAACACCCTGAAAGAGAAGTTAGTCACTGCTCCAGTTCTGACTCCTCCTGATGAATTCAAACCGTTTGAGGTCTTCTGTGATACTTCCATTCAAGGTCTTAGTGCAGTGTTGATGCAAGAGAAGAAAGTTGTGGCCTATACCTCTCGCCAATTGAAGCCCAACGAAAAGAACTACCCCACTCATGACCTTGAGTTGGCGGCAGTTGTGCATGCTCTTTTAACTTGGATACATCTCTTATTGGGAAGAAAAGTGGACATCTTCACTGATCATAAGAGTCTCAAGTACATCTTCACTCAGCCAAACCTCAACCTCAGGCAGACTCGTTGGGTCGAAATGATTCAAGAGTATAATCCGAGTATTGAATATACTCCAGGCAAGGCCAATGTTATTGCTGACGCATTGAGCAGGAAGGCTTACTGCAACAGTCTGATTATCAAGCCTTACCAACCCGAGCTTTGTGAAGCTTTCCTCAAGTTGAACCTTCAAGTTGTTCCTCAAGGTTTCCTCGCCAACCTCCAAGTCTCTCCTACGTTGTAAGATCAGATTCGCGAGGCTCAACTTCTTGATGCTATGGTGAAGAAGGTGAAGATTGGGATTGCCAAGAGTCAACCCAAGTACAAGTGCTATCGTCTTGATGACAAGGATACTCTATTCTTCGAGGATCGCATTGTTGTGCCTAAAGGTGATCTTCGTAAAGTCATTATGAACGAGGCTCACAATTCACTCCTCTCTATCCACCCTGGAAGTACAAAGATGTACCATGACCTCAAGCAGTCGTATTGGTGGACTCGAATTGAAGCGTGAGATTGCTCAGTTCGTGAATGAATGTGATGTCTACAGAAGAGTGAAAGTAGAACACCAACGACCAGCTAGTATCCTCCAACCTCTTGCCATTCCAGAATGGAAGTTTGACCACATTGAGATGGACTTCGTGACTGGATTTCCAAAGTCCAAGCGTGGCAATGATGCTATCTTCGTTGTCATCGACAAACTCACTAAAGTGGCTCATTTCCTTCCTATCAAAGAATCTATCACAGCAGCTCAGTTGGCAGAGCTATATACCTCCCGGATTGTCTCTCTGCACGGCATTCCGCAGTTGATTTCTTCAGATCGTGGCAGCATCTTCACCTCCAAGTTCTGGGATTCTTTTCAGAAGGCCATGGGCACCAACATCCGTTTCAGCACAGCTTTTCATCCTCAAACTAGTGGCCAAGTCGAGCGAGTAAATCAGATTCTTGAAGATATGCTCAGGGCTTGCATCATCTCTTTCGGTATGAAGTGAGAAGATTGTCTTCCATATGCCGAGTTCTCCTACAACAACAGCTTCCAAGCGAGTTTGGGCAAGGCCCCATTTGAAATTCTCTATGGCAGGAAGTGTCGTACTCCTCTTAACTGGTCAGAGACTGGTGAATGTCAACTTCATGGCAATGACTTGATCACAGAGGCAGAAGAGATGTGCAAAGTCATTCGTGATAATCTCAAAGCCGCGCAATCGCGCCAGAAGAGTTACTATGATAGCAAGCATCCTGACTTGGCTTTCGAGATTGGAGACCATGTCTACATCCACGTCTCTCCAATGAAAGGTTCTCGTCGTTTCGGTATCAAAGGGAAGCTTTCCCCTAGATACGTGGGTCCTTTCAAGATCTTAAGCAAGAGAGGCGATCTCGCCTATCAACTTGAGCTTCCCTCCAACTTTGCAAACGTGCACGACGTGTTTCATGTCTCTCAGCTCCGCAAGTGTTTCAAGACTCCTGACCGCACCATCAACTTCGAAGACATTGATCTCCAAGAAGATCGGTCTTATCATGAGCACCCAGTCGCTATTCTTGAAGTAATTGAGCACAAGACTCACAACAAGTCAATCAAATTCCTGAAAGTCAAGTGGTCACATCATTCCGACCATGAAGCCACCTGGGAATGCGAGGATCACCTCTGTTCTAAGTACCCGGAGTTTTTCCAGTCCTAGATCTCGGGACGAGATCCTTTCGTAGTGGTGGAGTGTTGTAACACCCCGGATGTAATTTACCTTATTTGTATTCCAACTCTTGCCGTTTCCGACACTAAGTTATTTTATTTCATCATTGTTGGGTTTTTTATTTCATGTGTTTTTGTCTTTGTCATGCATCTCATATCATGTCATCATGTGCATTGCATTTGCATACGTGTTCGTCTCATGCATCCGAGCATTTTCCCCGTTGTCTGTTTTGCATTTCGGCGCTCCTATGTCCTCCGGTGTCCCTTTCTACCTATTTTCGTGTGCGGGTGTTAAACATTTTCGGATTGGACCGAGACTTGTCATGCGGCCTTGGTTTACTACCGGTAGACCGCCTGTCAAGTTTCGTGCCATTTGGACTTCATTTGATACTCCAACGGTTAACCGAGGGACCGAAAAGGCCTCGTGTGTGTTGCAGCCCAACACCCCTCCAAAGTGGCTCAAAACCCACCTAAATCTCCTCCATCATCTAGATCGTTCGATCACGATCGCGTGGCCGCAAACTGCACCTCATTTGGAGCCTCCTAGCTCCTCCTACCTCTATAAATAGATCACCCCCGAAATTTTCGAGCAAACCCTAGACCCCTCCCTCTTCACGCGCCAGCGGACACGTCCGCTACGCCCGTTCGCCGCCACGTGTCGCGCTGGGATTCACTAAGTCCGGTGCCCACTTCGGCGCCGCCGAGCGGGCCTGCCAGGCCCATCTCAGGCCCTCACGCCGCTGACCGGGCCAGAGGCCGCGCCTCTCCTCCGCCCGCGCTCGCGCCTCTCCTCTGCACCCGCGCCGCCGCCCGCCACCTGCAACGGCAGCCGCGCGCCATCACCGGCGTCGCCTCAGTCCGGCGACCGCGCCCGCGCCGCCCCTGCCGCCCGACTCAGCGAAGCCTCGCCGAGCCGCCAAGTCCGGCGACCCGCAGCTCCAGCGAGCTCCCTCCCGCTCCGGCCACCGCGTGAACACCTCCGGTCGCCTCGAGCTTCGTCGCTGGTGGATAGTAATTCCGGCAGCTACAGCGATCTCTGGTCGTCCTCGGGCCGCGTGCACACCGAATCCAGATCTGGACTCGTTTGGGTTGACTTTTTTGTCCCTAAACCCTAGCATTTTGCATTCTTTGATATGCCATAATTCCTCATCGTGGCTCTGATTCGTGCGTGTAGCATATCAAAATGTTCATCTCGATGAGTACATCATTTCATCTCATTGCATCATTTTCATTTGAGCTCATCTTGATGCCCGAAATGCTGTTGGAAGAGGGCTATGTGATGATAGTTCCAGATCTGTTTCAGCAAATGCACTTTTGTCATTTTTGCCATGATTAATGTGTGCATGCTATGATCCTGAGTTCTACATGTGTTTTGAAATATGCCATACCATCTCTACAGGGGTGTATGCCATGTATTTTTGTGATCTTCGTGGTGACTAGCACAAGCATGCAAAGTAGCTTACTCAATGATGCTGATTTCAGGGACTTAGAATTTCACTAAGTCCTTGCCCTGTCATTATTTTCATGCCATATGTTCATGTTGTTTCCTAGTGATCCATGCCTCTTTTGAGAATCATCAGTAAGGATGTTTTGTAGATAATGTTGTTCTCTATCCATACATGTCTTTGTTGGCATTTATGGAGCACCCTAGCTTGAGTCAATCGAGCTCTACTTTTGCTATAAAATGTTCCTGGCAGATTGTTAACATATTTAGCAATTTTGTCGAGCTTGTTATTGTTGATCCATGCATGATATGTTGTTGTTCTTGCCATGTATATCTTCTATTCCATGTCTATTTGCTGGGTGTATGCTTAGTTTGTCATGCAATGCCTTGTAGTGAGTGCACTGAGCTCGTAAACATGCCTACTCGTTATCTGTTTTGCATGTTCCAGTTTTTCACTAAGTCTGAATCTTTTTATGTTTTTGCTATGTTCACATGCTTGCAATTGTATTTTCTGATCCCTTTTGGCTCATGTCCACTAAGGGACTTTTGTTTTATGCTTTGAGTATCTCAATGCCATGCCTTGCTTTGCCATGATATGTTCCTGTAGCTTATTGTTTTCGTGCTCTAAACATTGCTTCCTGATGATAAATTCCTGACATGTTAATTTCACCAAGTCTGAAACATGTTACCTTTTGCTCTTTTGTCATGCTTGTTTGAACCTGTTAATGAGTGATTTAGCCATAGCTCAGTGTTCATATTTTCTCAAGCATCATGAGTGGATCCCTGCCATGTATTTTGTTGTCATGTTTGCGTGCAGCAGCTTATTTATATTGATGCATTTAGATGGCCACTTGCTGTTAATCGCAGACCGGTGCCATATTTGTTTTGCTTGCCATTTCCAAACTGTGCATCCGATTCCGGTGATCTTTATATCGTTTTCGACCGAAATCACCTCCCCTTTCTAGTGGCACTCTTGGATTTCCATGTTGAGGCTAGGTTCAATCATTCCTTTCCAAATCTTGCATATGCATCACATATCGCATCCCGCATATCATACCATGTTTGCATCATGTTGCTTGAGCATTACACGTGGTTGATTTTGTTACCTTTTGCTTGTTGTTCTTGTTTGGGTAGAGCCGGGAGAAGAGTACGTGAACGAGGAGCCCGTTGAGTACGCTTACGAGGATCAAGGCAACTATGAGAACTTTGCAGGCAAGATGACCATACCCTCGAAATCACTTCTATCTTTGCTTGCTACATGCTCGCTCTTTTGCTATGCCTATGCTACGATACCTACCACTTTCTTATCATGCCTCCCAAACTGCCATGTCAAACCTCTAACCCACCTTGTCCTAGCAAACCGTTGTGTGGCTATGTTACCGCTTTGCTCAGCCCCTCTTATAGCGTTGCTAGTTGCAGGTGAAGATTGGAGATCGTTCCTTGTTGGAACATGTTTATTGTTGGGATATCACCATATTATCTTGTTTATCTTAATGCACCTATATACTTGGTAAAGGGTGGAAAGCTCGGCCTTATGCCTGGTGTTTTGTTCCACTCTTGCCGCCCTAGTTTTTCGTCATATCGGTGTTATGTTCCCGGATTTTGTGTTCCTTACACGGTTGGGTTATAATGGGAACCCCTTGACAGTTCGCCTTGAATAAAAATCCTCCAGCAATGCCCAACCTTGGTTTTACCATTTGCCACCTAGCCTCTTTTTCCCTTGGGTTTCCGGAGCCTAAGGGTCATCTTTATTAAACCCCCCGGGCCAGTGCTCCTCTGAGTGTTGGTCCAAAACAGAGCCACTTGCAATGCCACCTCGGGGAAACTTGAGGGATGGTTTTAGTTGTATGTAGTGTTCATCTGAGTGTGCCCTGAGAACGAGATATGTGTAGCTCCTATCAGGATTTGTCGGCACATTCGGGCGGTGTTGCTGGACTTGTTTTACCATTGTCGAGGATGTCTTGTCACCGGGATGCCGAGTCTGATCGGATTGTCTTGGGAGAAGGAATATCCTTCGTTGACCATGAGAGCTTGTGATGGGCTAAGTTGGGACTCCCCTGCAGGGATTTGATCTTTCGAAAGTCGTGCCCGTGGTTATGGGCAGATGGGAATTTGTTAATGTCCGGTTGTAGAAAACCTGAGACTTAACTTAAATAAAATGCACCAACTGCGTGTGTAACCGTAATGGTCTCTTCTCGGTGGAGTCCGGGAAGTGAACACGGTGTTGGAATAATGTTTGACGTAGGTTGTTCTAGGATCACTTCTTAATCATAGTTGTTCAACCGTGTTGTTGCCTTCTCTTCTCGCTCTCAATTGCGTATGTTAGCCACCATATATGCTAGTCGCTTGCTGCAGCTCCACATCATACCTTTACCTTACCTATAAGCTTAAATAGTCTTGATCGCAAGGGTGTGAGATTGCTGAGTCCCCGTGACTCACAGATTCCTTCCAAAACCAGATGCAGGGACCGATGATACCGCTCCAGCTAATATGACCGAGCTCAAGTGGGAGTTCGATGAAGACTCTCGTCGTTACTACGTGTCTTTCCTAGATGATCAGTAGTGGTGCCCAGTTGGGGCGATTGGGGACTATGTTGCATTTTGGGTTTATCTTCATTTTGGTTCCGTAGTCGGACCTTGAGTGTATTTGGATGAATGTAATGACTTACTTATGCATTGTGTGACGTGGCGAGTGTAAGCCAACTATGTACATTTCCCTTTATTGTATTACATGGGTTGTTTGCGAAGATTACCTCACTTGCGACATTGCTTTCAATGCGGTTGTGCCTCTAAGTCATACTTCGACACGTGGGAGATATAGCCGCATCGAGGGCGTTACAACTCAAGCACCACTGCAATGACATGGGGGAGCTGATGGCAGCTCTGATTAAATATGCCGACTCTGATAGTATCAAGGACCCCGAGTCTGATGATGAAAATACGGGAAAGGGAAAGAAGAGTGGCAACACCAAGGGCCAGCATCATAACCCGATGAGTCAGGGGGGCAGTGGTAAGCGCAAGGCAGATGGTAATTCAAATTTTGTGGCCAACACCAACACACAGAATAATGGGCAATGTCGTAAGGGAAAGCCACCTCCTCGGGCAGGAGGCACAGCTATCAATCTTGAGCAGATGATGAATGAGCCTTGCCCAAAGCATGGTACGTGGGAAATACCATCCAGTCACCTCTGGAAAGGCTGCCAAATTATGAAGGAGTTCAAAAATTCAAAAAATTCCAGAACAATCATGGGTCGGGCGGTGGCTAAGGTTCCGGCTCTCATGGTCCGGGTTACAGTGGTGGCGGTTCTAATTCCGGTTTCCAGGGTCACCCAAGTAATCAAGGAAATCAGAGTGGTTATCATCAACAGTCCTGTCAGGGGGAATCAGCAACAGCAATCTGGGTATCAGAGTAACCCGAAGCAGTTGAATAGTGGGCAGTACCACGTCTTCACCACAATTTTATGCAAGCGGGATCATAAGCTCCATAAAAGGGTTGTGAACGCCGTTGAGCCGGCAGTTCCCCGTTACTTGCGCTGGTCTGAGCCGCCCATCGTGTGGAGTCATGAGGATCATCCGCCCCGGGTTGATAATCCGGGTCACTTGGCTTTGGTGGTGGTGCCTCAGGTTGGAGGATATAAATTCACTAAGGTACTCATGGACGGAGGTAGCAGCATCAATATCCTTTATTATGAAACTTTCTGTTGCATGGGATTGACTGATAAAAATCTTAAACTATCGAACATTGTATTTCACGGGGTGGTGCCTGGTAAGTCAGCATACCCAGTTGGTAAGATAGCCTTGGAGGTTGCTTTTGGAGATGATTATGATTCCAGATCTGAGACATTGACCTTTGAAGTGGTGAAGATCAAGAGCCCTTATCATGCTTTGTTTGGACGGCCGGCTTATGCTAAGTTTATGGCAAGGCCTTGTTATGTTTACTTGCAACTAAATATGCCGGGTCACAAGGGCACTATAACAGTGCATGGGAGTCGAAAGATAGCCTTGGAGTGTGAAGAAGGTGACGCTGCTTACGCTGAGTCCGTCTGTGCAGCAGAGGATTTGAAGTTCTATAAAGACAATGTTGACCCGGCAGATATGACGTCTTTGAAAAAGCCAACTACGAAGCATGATTCAGTCTTGAAGTTTAAGTCGATAGATGACACTAAGCTGGTTGATTTCGTTCCTGGCGATTCATCCAAGCAGTTCAGCATTAGTGCTAATCTGGATCCGAAATAGGAAAGCACGCTCATCGAGTTCATCCATGAGAACTAGGACATCTTTGCATGGAAACCTTCTGACATGCCAGGTCTACCGATGGAGCTCGTTGAGCACACTCTTAATATTGATCCAAAGTTTAAGCCGGTCAAGCAGTTTCTTCGTCGTTTTAATGAAGAGAGGCGTAAGGCCATTGGTGAAGAGGTGGCCCGGCTCTTGGCGGCTGGGTTCATTGTTGAAGTTTTTCATCCTAAGTGGTTGGCTAACCCAGTGCTGGTGCTTAAGAAGAACGGCACTTGGCATATGTGTGTGGATTACACAGACTTAAATAAGGCTTGTCTGGCTGATCCCTTTGCTCTCCCTCGTATTGATCAGATTATTGATGCTACGACGGGTTGTGATCGTTTGAGCTTTTTGGATGCTTATTCTTGTTATCATCAGATCAAGATAGCAGTTAAGGACCAGGAGAAGACAGCTTTCATCACTCCGTTTGGAGGCTTCTGCTATGTGTCTATGCCGTTTGGGCTCAAGAGCGCCCAGGCGACTTACCAACGATGTGTGCAGAATTGTCTTCATAATCAGACCGGGCGCAACGTTCATGCCTATGTGGATGATATTGTGGTGAAGTCTAGGAAGGAGACCCTAATTGGTGATTTGAAGGAAACCTTTGACAATCTCTGGGTTTATAAGATGATGCTTAACCCGGCCAAGTGTGTTTTTGGTGTGCTAGCTGGCAAGATTTTGGGTTTTCTAGTTTCAGAAGGGGGTATCGAGGCTAACCCGGAGAAGATAAAAGCTATCACCTCTCTGCCTAAGCCGGCGTGTATCAATGATGTTTAGCATGTGGCAGGTCGTATTGTGGCCTTAAGCTGGTTCGTAAGCCTGTTGGGTGAGAAGGCTATCCCTCTGTACCAGATGATGAAGAAGAAGGATCAATTTTTCTGGAGTGATGCTGCTGATCAGGCATTCGAGGCCTTGAAGAAACAATTGGCTGAGTCGCCGGTTCTTGCTGCTCCCATTGACAAGGATCCCTTGCTATTATATGTGGCTGCCAATAGCCGAGCTGTTAGTGTTGCCATTGTGGTGGAAAGAAAGGAAACATGCAAAGAATATCCGGTTCAACGACCGGTTTACTATATCAGTGAGGTCCTTATTGAGTCCAAACAAAGGTATCCACATTGGCAGAAGCTTGTGTATGGGGTTTTTATGGCTAGCCGGAAGCTTAAACAATATTTTCTGAGTCATCCTATCACTGTGGTTAGTTCTGCCCCTTTAGGGGATATCATCCAAAACAGAGAAGCCACAGGTCGGGTAGCCAAGTGGGCCATTGAGCTTGGACCTCATGGTTTAAAGTATGTGCCTTGTACAGCCATCAAATCTCAAGCACTTGTGGATTTCACCAATGATTGGATAGAGTTGCAGATGCCTGAAGAGAAGCCAGATAACACATATTGGACTATTCACTTTGATGGGTCCAGACAGTTGGAAGGCTCGGGGGCTGGAGTTGTATTGACTTCCCCATGAGGTGATAAATCTTCTTATGTTCTCTGGTTGTTGTTCCCCTGTACTAACAATGCAGCTGAATATGAGGCCTTGCTCCACGGTCTTCGGATGGCTAAGAAGATGAATTTAAGCCGGGTGAGGTGCTTTGGCGACTCGGGTCTGGTAGCTCGGCAAATTTCTGGCACTTGGGATTCTAAAGATCCACTCATGGCAGCTTATCATCGAGAGGTCGATACTATTGCAGGTCACTTCAAGGGTTATCAAGTTGAACATGCTGATCGCAGGAAAAATGAGGCGGCTGATGCTTTGAGCCGGTTAGGGTCTCAGCGTAAGCCGGTGCCACCTAACACTTTCCTGGATATTCGGCATGACCCTTCTGTCAAATTGCCTACAGAGGAGGATCTTGCTATTCCTGACCCGGAGGCACAGCTGGTGGCGGCTCTTCATGCTATTCCTGATTGGACAGTTCCCTATTTGGCTTATATGACCCGGGGCGAGTTACCTGAGGACGAAACTTTGGCTAGACAGATAACCTGGCGGTCTAAGTCAATGACTATTATCAATGGGGAATTGCATCATCGTAGTGTTACAGGGGCATTCCAACGTTTTGTTTCTCTTGAAAAAGGCTGTGAGATTCTACGAGAGATTCATGAAGTGGATTGTGGTCATCATGTCGGGTCTAAATATCTCGTAGCCAAGGCTTTCCGTAATGGGTTCTATTGGCTGACAGCGCACGCCGATGTGGAGGATCTAGTCAGTAGATGTGATGGTTGTCAAAAGTTTTCGCGGTGCGCTCATGTGTCGGCTCAAGAATTGAGGATGATTCCAATTACTTGGCCGTTTGCAGTCTGGGGGCTGGACATGGTTGGTCCTTTCAAAAGGTCCAAGGACAAAAAGACACACCTCCTGGTGGCGGTTGAGAAGTTTACGAAGTGGGTTGAAGCAGAGCTGGACAATAAATGTGGCGCGGTGATGGCGGTTCAATTCATGAAAAAGATGGTTTTCCGTTTTGGTTTTCCCCACAGTATTATAAGTGATAATGGCACTAATCTATCCAAGGGTGCCATGGAGGAATTTTACCATGACAGGGCAGCTAAATAATTCAATCTTCATGATAGACTAATACGTTTTTTAGAGAAGAGGCGTATCACCCGACTTTATAGATAAAGCCCAACAAGCCAAATTAGAGAGTAGCAACAGTGGTAGCAAATCACCAGCACCAAGATTTAATACAACCATCACAGCAAAAGGCACGTAGGCCTAACGGAAAAGAAAGAGAACATAACCAGGGGGTTCACACTCCAGGGGTTGGCTAAATTGGACGGCAGGACGAAGGTTGCAGGGCAGATGCATGGATCTTGGAAATGAAGTCGGTGAGAACGTCGGTGTCTGTCAGTTTAGACAACAGCTCCCATTGTTGTAAAAGGGCAGCCATTTTGAAAATACAATCAGTCGAACAGTTTGAAAAAATATGTTCAATAATAAACTTGTTTCTAGTGCTTCACAAACACCAAGCAAAAGCAGCAAAGGCGAACCAAACGACATTGGCCATTCGTCCAACTAGAGAATTTGCAATATTCAATAGATCCACACAACTCCTGGGGGGGGCAATTACAGTTAAGCTAGGAGCGAACACAACTCTAGGCAAACCTGGCCAGAACGCAATTAAACATGATATGTTCCGGGTCTTCGATCTCTTCACAAAGAGCGTAAGGCACATTGGCATTACCATGCCTCTTAAGGTCACTAGCAAGATCGCTTCCAAAGGAATATCTTAATTTTCAATGGGATCCGGGAACGCCAAATAGCCTTGAAATGACTGTCCTGACGCCCAGCATAGAGGCGGGAATAAAGAGACTTAACTAAGAAACAGCCAGAGGGGGAACGGGGCCAGGTGATAGAATTGGGAGCCTCCTAAAGCACGGGGAAACGGGCCGTGAGATCCAACTCTACAGGAGACAAGGCCCGTCTAAAACCTAGATCCCAGTTATGAGAAGCCATCTCTGTAATGAAGCTTAAGGGACCGGCAACATATATAAGAGAAGAGGACGGGAAAATAACTAGCTAGAGGGCCATCGCCAACCCACCAATCAAGCCAAAATCTGATAGACTTGTCGTCACCCACCACAAATTTGACCAAGCTTCTAAATTCATCGTGGACCAGCCCAAGAGCCCGCCAGAACTGGGAGCCACTTCTATTGGAAGCGAAAAACGGAGAGGAAGTTGGGAAGTACTTTGCTTTCAGAATATTGACTCAAAGGGTCTCAGGTGGCTCACGAAAGGTACATCACCACCATTTCTTTTGGGCCACTTGTTCATGATGGGCATGTTAGTAATCCCCAACCCCCCAAGGATTTTTGGGTTTGTACACGCATTTCAATCTAACCATCCTTTATTTTTACTTATTATCCGCCAAGTTCAAATAAAAAAGCAGCCCGTTTTTGTCAAAAGCCTTATGGTTAGATGCAAAAAGACGGTAAAATCCCATAATGAATGTAGGTAGACTCGATAAGCTCGAATTGATGAGGACCGCCTTCACAGCCGAGGAGCGATGCCTACCACACCAAGGCACAACCCGAGTAGCAATTTTCTTCTCCGTGGACTTGAATTTGTTTGTTGCTGCCACAAGAGTAACTGTTGGGGACGGAAACACGGCCAAGTTTTGGGAATCTCCATGGTTGGAGGGGCTCAGACCGATGGATATTGCGCCCAAGATTTTTTTAGCTCCCGCAAGAAGTCTTGTTCGGTGAGAAAGGCGTTGACGGACAACAATTCGATTACCCAAATTAATACCCAGCAGGGCATCTCTCTCACACACATTCAGGAAGTGGTTATGCTTTGGGAAATGCTCGCTGACATCACTCTCATGGACGGTGTTCACAATTCAATTACTTTGAAGCTCTCTGTCGATGGCGTGTACTCTGCGCGATTTGAGGGTCTTACCATCTCGACCATGCTGACAACCTAGATCCCATTGTTGTAAAAGGGCAGCCATTTTGAAAAGACAATCAGCCGAATAGTTAGAAAAAATATGTTCAATAATAAACTTGTTTCTAGTGCTCCACAAACACCAGGCAAAAGTAGCCAGGGCGAACCAAAAGACACTGGTCGTTCGTCCAACTAGAGAATTTGCAATATTCAATAGATCCACACAACTCCCGGTGGCCCAATTATAGTTAAGCAAGGAGCGAACACAACTCCAGGCAAACCTAGCCATAATGCAATTAAACATGATATGTTCCGGGTCTTCGGTCTCTTCACAAAGAGCGTAAGGCACATTGGCATTACCATGCCTCTTAAGGTCACTAGCAGGAAGTTTACGTTTGATATCTTGCCAAAGGAATATCCTAATTTTCAATGGGATCCGGGAACGCCAAATAGCCTTGAAACGACTGTCCTGACGCCCAGCATAGAGGCGGGAATAAAGAGACTTAACTAAGAAACGGACAGAGGGGGAATGGGGCCAGGTGATAGAATTGGGAGTCTCCGAAAGCACAGGGAAACGGGTCGTGAGATCCAACTCTACGGGAGACAGGGCCCGTCTAAAACCTAGATCCTAGTTATGAGAAGCTAGATCCGTAATGAAGCCTGAGGGATCAGCAACATATGTAAGAGAAGAGGATGGGAAAATAACTAGTTAGAGGGCCATCGCCAACCCACCAATCAAGCCAAAATCTGATAGACTTGTCATCACCCACCACAAATTTGACCAAGCTTCTAAATTCATCGCGGACCAGCCCAAGAGCCCACCAGAACTGGGAGCCACTTCTAGTGGAAGCGAAAAACGGAGAGGAAGTTGGGAAGTACTTTGCTTTCAGAATATTGACTCAAAGGGTCTCAGGTGGCTCACGAAAGGTACATCACCACCATTTCTTTTGGGCCACTTGTTCATGATGGGCATGTTAGTAATCCCCAACCCCACAAGGATTTTTGGGTTTGTACACGCGTTTCCATCTAACCATCCTTTATTTTTACTTATTATCCGCCAAGTTCAAATTAAAAGCACCCCGTTTTTGTCAAAAGCCTTATGGTTAGATGCAAATAGACGGTAAAAGCCCATAATGAACATAGGTAGACTCGATAAGCTCGAATTGATGAGGACCGCCTTCACAGCCGAGGAGGGATGCCTACCACACCAAGGTACAACCCGAGTAGCAATTTTCTTCTCCGCGGACTTGAATTTTGTGACGCCCCGAGACCGATGTGCCAGGTGTCTTCCAGTTATTCGCTGGCGTTGTCATGTCATTCGCTTGCATGTTGCATCTTGTCATGTCATCATGTGCATTGCATCATCATGTTTTCAAAACTTGCATCCGTCCCGGTCTCCCCATTCCTTCCGTTGTCCGTTCTGAGCCCAGACACACTTGTACGCGCCCGCAGCATGTCCGAAATATTATTTTATAAGCGGCCAAAAAATGTTCTCAGAATGGGTTGAAAGTTGGTGTGTGGTCTCATTATAGTGTCGATAGACCGCATGTCAAGTTTCATCGCATTTGGAGTCCGTTTGATGCCCCAACGGATAACTATAGCGGCATTATAGCCGGTCAAAACGTCGGACGTTTTCGGTCTTCAAAAACTGTTGTCGGGCCGTTTTCTCTTCTCTCCTCTCAGTCCAAGCCCTTCCTCACAGTCCACCAAGGCCCATGCCTACCCATCTTTGCACAGTGCATCGGACCTCCTCCCGCGCGCGTCCGAAAGCTGTCCCGGACCCGACTCGGACTGACGCTACCGTTGTGTCCGGATCATCCTCAAACATCTACAAAATGTCTCTGTTTTCTTATTTGGGCTCCCTAACCTTTTTATCCGGGTCCGTCTGATTAAAATCGAAAGGACCAAATGCCCCTATCACAAATCTAGTTGTTTTATATAAGACCACCACCTACCGAAACAACCTAACCCTAAAATCTAGGGACTTGTCCCTGCCGCCGCCGCACTTATCTCCCAAATCCCCATCGGGATCCACCCCGATCCTCCAGCCAACCAGCGCCATGCCCCGTGTCCTTTTTCTCCTCCTCCCTGTCTCGCCCGGTGCCTGATCTCTAGTAGCATGCCGCTGTCGCCGGCGAAGGCCACGTCCAGGTCGCCTCGCCTCCTGGCACTCTTCCTCGATCTTCTCTACCTCCGTGAGATTGCACTCCCTCTCCATCTCTCATTCTTCCGCTCTCTGTAAGAGGAACACCAGGGACCCCGCGCGCGCTATGGACCCCTGCTCGACCTCTGTTTCCCGTGCTTGCGTCGTCGTGCCTCGTCGTGCCCGCCTCTCCGTACACGCCGCCGCGCCCAGGCTCCACCGTCCAAGTCCGTCGCCCCGCCAAGTCGTTGGAGTCTGCCGTGGCGTCCCGCCGGAGTCCCCTGCCCGCCGTCTCTCTCTGCTTCCTTCCCATGTTCCTTCTCTAAACCTCTCTCTCTCCTTTCTTCAGACAACAGCACTAGTCGCTGCACTCCCTCGCCAGAATAGCCTCCCATCAGGTCGTCTCGCTCCCTCTGCCATGGAGCTCGTGTCCCCTCGCGTCGCGCCGCCGGTCCCTCTCCGGCCAGGCCCGTCCCCTACTCCTCCCCTGCGCTTGTACGCTTGCAACACCGCCCCTGACTCGCTCGATCCAGGCGGGATCGAGGAGCGGGACGAGCCCAGCACCGCGGCCTGCCAGCTGGAGCCACCAGCCCAGCTCCAGGCCGCCTGCCTCCTGCGTGCCTGGGCCGCATTCGGCGCCAAGGCCCAGTGCACCAGCCGGCCACTGCTCCATCGAGCCGGCCCATGAGGCCTGGTGAGCAGCCCCTGCCCCTGTGCACTTTTAGGCCGGCCAAATTCGGCCCAGGACATGTTTTTTCCCGTGGAACGAATTTAACTATTAATCATGAGACAACAGTTTTGCAGTTTAGCCCCTAAACTTCATGCATTTAATAACTTCACAACCGTGCATCGGATCTAAATAAATTATATATGAAAGTTGCTTAGATTTTTGTCTAGTTTAATAATATACAACTTTCATGCATGTTTGAAATATTTAAAATGTTGTTTGGTTAAATTTGCTCCTATGCCATGTTAAAATGCTTTAATTGATAACTAAATAACCGTAGCTCGGTTTTAAATAATTTTTATATGTAAATGGGGTAGAAAAATGCCTAGTTTAACTTGGTTACCTTTCTTTGCATGTTTAACAACCATAAAATTGTGTTTAGGGCAGAACAGTACCAAACCTAATATATGCATATGAGGAGTTTCCGGACTTGTTGTTTTGTTGTTCCGGCCTCATTTAAACTTGCCTAGACAGATAGTTTCATTATGCTTCATCTCTTGCCATGTTTATCAACATTTAATATTGTTGGGTACATAAACGAGATCGAACTAAATAAATGAATGTGGTGTTTCGTCAATATGCAACTCGTTGCATATTGAGCTCCACTTAATTTGTAGGATTGCTTGTGCACTTTGCCATGCCATGCATATTAAACCGGACATGCATCATAATTGTTTGCGCATCGTGCCATGCTTATGTGATGTTTGTTCACTATGTTGTTTGTTTTCTTTTCAGTGTACTTCTTCTCGGTGTTCCGGTAATGTTGCGTTTGTGAGGATACGTTGGCTACGTCCGTTTGTCTTCTTCATGGACTCGTTCTTCTTCCTTGCGGGATCTCAGGCAAGATGACCATACCCTTGAAATCACTTCTATCTTTACTTGCTAGATTCTCGCTCTATTGCAATGCCTATGCTACGATACCTACCACTTGCTATATCATGCCTCCCATATTGTTAAGCCAAGCCTCTAACCCACCTTGTCCTAGCAAACCATTGTTTGGCTATGTTACCGCTTTGCTCAGCCCCTCTTATAGCGCTGCTAGTTGCAGGTGAAGATTGGAGTTTCTTCCTTGTTGGAACATGGATATTTTGTTGGGATATCACAATATCTCTTATTTAATTAACGCATCTATATACTTGGTAAAGGGTGGAAGGCTCGGCCTTATGCCTGGTGTTTTGTTCCACTCTTGCCGCCCTAGTCTCCGTCATACCGGTGTTATGTTCCTTAATTTTGCGTTCCTTACACGGTTGGGTTATAATGGGAACCCCTTGACAGTTCTCCTTGAATAAAACTCCTCCAGCAAGGCCCAACATTGGTTTTACCATGTGCCCTGAGAACGAGATGACTTGTAACCGGGATTCCGAGTCTGATCGGGTTGTCTTGGGAGAAGGAATATCCTTCGTTGACCGTGAGAGCTTGTGATGGGCTAAGTTGGGACACCCCTGCAGGGATTTGAACTTTCGAAAGCCGTGCCCACGGTTATGGGCAGATGGGAATTTGTTAATGTCAAAATGCATCAACCGCGTGTGTAGCCGTGATGGTCTCTTTCCGGCGGAGTCCGGGAAGTGAACACGGTGTTGGAGTTATGCTTGACGTAGGTTGTTCTAGGATCACTTCTTGATCATAGTTTTATCGATCGTGCCTTTGCCTTCTCTTCTCGCTCTCATTTGCGTATGTTAGCCACCATATATTCTAGTGCTTGCTGCAGCTCCACCTCATACCTCTTACCCTTCCTATAAGCTTAAATAGTCTTGATCGCAAGGGTGTGAGATTGCTGAGTCCCTGTGACTCACAGATTACTTCCAAAACCAGTTTGTAGGTGCCGATGATACCGTGCAAGTGACGCAACCGAGCTCAAGGAGCTCGTTGAAGATCGTGTTCATTATGTTGTTCTGTTTCTAGTTGATCAGTAGTGGAGCCCAGTTGGGACGATCGGGGATCTGTGTTGCATTTGGGGTAGTCTTCTTTTATTTTGGTTCCGTAGTCGGGCCTTGATTGTATCTGGATGATGTAATGCTTTATTCATGTATTGTGAAGTGGCGATTGTAAACCAACTATGTATCTCTTTCCCTTATGTATTACATGGGTTGTGTGAAGATTACCTCACTTGCGACTTTGCTTACAATGCGGTTATGCCTCTAAGTCGTGCTTCGACACGTGGGAGATATAGCTGCATCGTGGGCGTTACAAGTTGGTAATCAGAGCCTTCCCCGACTTAGGAGCCCCCTGCTTGATCGAACCGCTGGCGTTGTTGAGTCTAGAAAAATGTTTTGAGTCATTTAGGATTATATATATCGGAGAGTATGACTTCTTTTTACTCCTCAGTCCCTTCGTCGCTCTGGTGAGGCATCCTGACGTAGAGTTTTGACTCTTCTCTTCTCAAGTTTCACTAAAAAAATTTAGGATCACGCGGGTATCTTGGAACCGTTCCGATGGTTTTGTGACGAGAACATTGTTCTTGGTGCCTCCTGACATTTAGGGGTTGTGGCAGTCTCCCGGGGAGTTGAGCTCCGAGGTGTTGTCGTCACAATTTTATCGTTGAGATTCTGGAACACCTGAGTTTCGCCGACATCGAAAATCTCTTTTATGCAGTTGTTGGTGAGATAACCTCGACAACACCCAGTACTGGGGCGGGAGTTCGGGAGTATTGTCATAACTCGTATAACGGATGCTTTTCAAAGGTTGAGGTAAACGATTTCCGAAGGTTTCTTGGTTATGTGTTGAAGGATGGATACAGCTGGATGTAGGATTTTCTAGCTTTGGGTGAGATATTATGCTTCCCCCTGTATCCCCAACACCTGATTGCATAACCGGAAAGTTTCAGGAGTTTATAAGTGGGAGTTCAAATAGCTATTAGGATATCTTTCCGACAGATGTATGATATGAAATTGGGGTTCGACGTCTAGTGGTCCGCCTATCCACGGTTGGTTTTACAGTGGTCTCGTTGTGTCTTAAAGAGTCCTTGGCTATGCTGACTCGGGGACGCTTCGTATGTCATGTGCACTGCCTTGTACATGATGGTGTTGTACGATCGAGCCCGTGTAGGCCCCACCATGAAAACTTTAGACGAAATCTCTGTCATATGTTTGTTCTGGCTTATTCTACAAGCCAATCCTTTGTTTTGTTTTGAGTTGTGGTATTCGAGTTGCTTCAATGTCAAGTATTGATTCCATACCTTTCCTAAGCGGTGTTCTCATATATCTATGAGGATGCAAATCCTTCCTGATCATCGAGCTGGTCATCTAAATTTCTTCTCAACCGGTGTGCTCCTCTTCAAGTGGATCCGATCATGTCAACATTCGCAAGACCACCTTTCAGTTCTTCTCAACGGTGTTCGTTTCATCCATCTCCAAGTTGCCTTTGTTTTTCCCCCCCCCCCCCCCCTTTTTTTTCAGGATTCAGATTTCTTATTCAACTATCCAGTTTATTGATGGAAGTCTCTCCATTCTTTTCCTTTATGTTCTTATCCGGTGATTCTTAGGAAGATTCTAACGGAGCTTCAAGTTCATCATTCTTCATTTCTTTTATCTTCTTCGGTGGATTCAAATCAAGCTTTTGGTGTTGATCATATCCCTTTTCCTCGTTTCAAATATTTTCCCATACCGGTGCACCTCATAATCATTCCTCCCTTGCTATTCAATTGTTCCGGAGTGCTCAAGATATATCGAAGATTCGTGTTTCCACTCTGCATTCGTTCAAGATCTTTCGAGGATGTTATCTCATTCAAGCCTTTTAATTCAACCGGTGCATTCTCTCTTATAAATCGTTCTACGGTGTATCTTTTGAGTGGGCCCTAACCCACAGGTCTTTTCCCAGGATCTTACCTGACTCTTCTTATTTTTTCCAGATTTATTCTCAAATTCTTTTCAGAGTTTGACGTAAGAATGATTCATCATCAGTCATATGTATTTCTCCAAGACCTATCAAATTCTTTTCATCGTTGGCTCAATTTTTCAATTCTTCATTCCAGAGTGCCTCAATAATTCTTGGTGGTGTTTCTCGTCATCATTCTCAACACTTGAAGACCGAAGAAGAGTTTTACCTCCATATCTTATCCGTTCTCTCACAGATTCGTGGTTCTAGTTCGAGGCCATCCTCTCATAATTGTTTTTGATTATGAGAATTCTTTTCACCTATCCGGAGCAATTCAAGATTCTTTTCAATTTGATTCTCCGAAGGCCATCTTTTCAAATATTTTTCATTCTCAGTCGTCAGCTATCATTCTCCAAATCTTATCGGTGCATCATTCAAGTATTCTCTTATCAGCTCTTGATCTCTTTGTTCTCTTGTATCTAAATTCTCTCAAACATATTCGTTCATTTTCTAATTCTTCCCGGTGCTTCGATATCTTTCCTTTGATCGTTCTCAATTCTTACGGTGGTTTGCTCAAGATTCTCTTCCATGGTGATCATATCAATTCATTCGTTGTTTCAATCCTACCGGTGTTTCGTTGAAGACCTTATCAAGTTATTGATATCTCTCTTAATCCTTTTCAACGAGAATAAGTAGTATGCCAAATCCGTTGCTTGTCATCAATTTAATTGATGAAGGATAAGCATAATGTAATTCTTATTCTTGTTTTTGTTTCAAGCGATTAATTCCTTATTCCGGAGGTTCATCAAAATTCTCGGTTTCAATTGTTTCATCTTTTCTTCCCAGAATTCCAAGCTCTCTCAATTATATCATCGCGAAGCTCCATCTAAATCATCGCAAGGCTTCAACCTTATTATTTTCATCCTTCTTTTCGTGTGATCATTCTTCTGTTGCCGGAGTTCTTCATGGAGGTCCTACATGTTGGTTTATAAAGGATTTAATTCATTCTCGAAGTGGTCATTGAGTTTCTTTTCAAAGGAGCTCAAGTATTCTCCATCTTGCAATCTGGAGTGCAATGCTTTCTTCCGTATCCTTGGAGGTGGTATTATGTCATTCTTGGTAATTTGAGCTCATGTGTCATGATTCACATGTTGTTAAGAATGAGGTATTTTAAATCCATCAACCTCTTCGTTGGAGTTATCTTGGGTTATATTTCACCTAAAGCCTTCCCTAAGGTTTGTTGCAATTATGGTGCTTATAAATGATCCAAGTTCTTCTTTTATCCTCCCGGTGAAATAGTTTCTCGTCTTCTTGCTCATATCAATCCAATCTATTGTTTTCCGTTATTGGCAGAATTTCAGCTCATAAATTTGAGATGTCTTCCATAAGCCCACATCAAGCTTATCCTTTCGCTATTGATAATCCAACAACTCCATTCGATAATATGTTGTAAGCGTGCTCTCCCAAGATTTTGTTTCCTCGTTCATTCCATTCCATTCTTACTTTTGTTCAGGAGGCATTGCGATGTTGCTCTCTTCAACCCATCTACTTGTTTTGTCAAGATCATTTTCCTTTCCTTTGTTTATCCATCTAACCGGAGTGCTGTCTAAAATCGTTCTTACCCCTTGTGCCATTCTTTCAATAGTTCCGGAGGCAGTGTGTTGTTGATTTCATCAAGTATCTTCTCATCTTATCAAGTTCTTATTCAATTCCTTTTCTTTTTAGTCGGAGTGCTGTCCAAATTATATCATTCTTAATCCTTCTCTATCTTGTTCTAACCAGAGTGGTTTCAATATATATCTTGCCCTTCAACCTCACGGTTTTCGCTATGTTCTTTGTTCCTCTTTTCTAACGGAGTGTTTTCGACTTTGTTCACCTTCGTTGTTTTCTTTCTCGAATTTGTTCAACCTTCCAAGGTTCTTTGGTTTCACTCATTTGTCAAGAAGCAACTTAGTTTTTACCTCTTCTCTTTTTCTTCCGTTTTTCCCTCCCGTGCCACCCTAGATCTCGGGACGAGATCCTCTCGTAGTGGTGGAGTGTTGTGACGCCCCGAGACCGATGTGCCAGGTGTCTTCCAGTTATTCGCTGGCATTGTCATGGCATTCGCTTGCGTGTTGCATCTTGCCATGTCATCATGTGCATTGCATCATCATGTTTTCAAAACTTGCATCCGTCCCGGTCTCCCCGTTCCTTCTGTTGTCCGTTCTGAGCCCAGACACACTTGCACGCGCCCGCGGCATGCCCGAAATATTATTTTATAAGCGGCCGAAAAATGTTCTCGGAAAGAGTTGAAATTTGGCGTGTGGTCTTGTTATAGTGTAGATAGACTGCCTGTCAAGTTTCATCGCATTTGGAGTCCATTTGATGCCCCAACGGATAACTATAGCGGCATTATAGCCGGTCAAAATGTCGGACATTTTCGGTCTTCGAAAACTGTTGTCGGGCCGTTTTCTCTTCTCTCCTCTCAGTCCAAGCCCTGCCTCACAGTCCACCAAGGCCCATGCCTAGCCCTCTTTGAACAGTGCATCGGACCTCCTCCCGCGCGCGTCCGAAAGCTGTCCCGGACCCGACTCGGACTGTCGCTACCGTTGTGTCTGGATCATCCCCAAACATCTACAAAACGTCTCCGTTTTCTTATTTGGGCTCTCTAACCTTTTTATCCGGGTATGTCCGATTAAAATCGAAAGGACCAAATGCCCCTATCACAAATCTATTTGTTTTATATAAGACCACCACCTACCGAATCAACCAAACCCTAAAATCTAGGGACTTGTCCCTGCCGCCGCCGCCGCACTTATCTCCCAAATCCCCATCGGGATCCACCCCGATCCTCCAGCCATCCAGCGCCATGCCCCGCATCCTTTTTCTCCTCCTCCCTGTCTTGCCCGGTGCCCGATCTCCAGTAGCACCCCGCCGTCGCCGAGCGAAGGCCATGTCCAGGTTGCCCCGCCTCCTGGCACTCTTCCTCGATCTTCTCTACCTCCGTGAGATTGCACTCCCTCTCCATCTCTCATTCTTCCGCTCTCTGTAACAGGAACACCAAGGACCCCGCGCACGCTATGGACCCCTGCTCGACCTCGGTTTCCCGTGCTTGCGTGGTCGTGCCTCGTCGTGGCCGCCTCTCCGTACACGCCGCCGCGCCCAGGCTCCACCGTCCAAGTCCGTCGCCCCGCCAAGTCATTGGAGTCCACCGTGGCGTCCCACCGGAGTCCCCTGCCCGCCGTCTCTCTCTGCTTCCATCCCATTTTCCTTCTCTGAACCTCTCTCTCTCTCTCCTTTCTTCAGACAACAGCAGTAGTCGCTGCACTCCCTCGCCGGAACAGCCTCCCATCAGGTCGTCTCGCTCCCTCTGCCATGGAGCTCGTGTCCCCTCGCGTCACGCCGCTAGTCCCTCTCCGGCCAGGCCCGTCCCCTGCTCCTCCCCTGCGCCTGTACGCTTGCAACACCGCCCCTGACTCGCTCGATGCAGGCGGGATCGAGGAGCGGGACGAGCCCAGCACCGCGGCCTGCCAGCTGGAGCCACCAGCCCAGCTCTAGGCCGCCTGCCTCCTGCGTGCCTGGGCCGCATTCGGCACCAAGGCCCAGCGCACCAGCCGGCCACTGCTCCATCGAGCCGGCCCATGAGGCCTGGTGAGCAGCCCCTGCCCCTGTGCACTTTTGGGCCGGCCAGATTCGGCCCAGAACATGTTTTTTTTCGTGGAACGAATTTAACTATTCATCCTGAGACAACAGTTTTGCAGTTTAGCCCCTAAACTTCATTCGTTTAATAACTTCACAACCGTGCATCGGATCTAAATAAATTATATATGAAAGTTGCTTACATCTTTGTCTAGTTTAATAATATGCAACTTTCATGCATTTTTGAAATATTTAAAATGCTGCTTGTTTAAATTTGCTCCTATGCCATGTTAAAATGCTTTAATTCATAACTAAATAACCGTAGCTCGGTTTTAAATAATATTTATATGTAAATGGGGTAGAAAAATGCCTAGTTTAACTTGGTGACCTTTCTTTGCATGTTTAACAACTCTAAAATTATGTTTAGGGCAGAACAGTACCAAACCTAATATATGCATATGAGGAGTTTCCGGACTTGTTGTTTTGTTGTTCCAGCCTCGTTTAAACTTGCCTAGATAGATAGTTTCATTATGCTTCATCTCTTGCCATGTTTATCAACATTTAATATTGTTGGGTACATAAACGAGATCGAACTAAATAAACGAATGTGGTGTTTCGTCAATATGCAACTCGTTGCATATTGAGCTCCACTTAATTTGTAGGATTGCTTGTGCACTTTGCCATGCCATGCATATTAAACCGGACATGCATCATAATTGTTTACGCATCGTGCCATGCTTATGTGATGTTTGTTCACTATGTTGTTTGCTTTCTTTCCGGTGTACTTCTTCTCGGTATTCCGGTAACGTTGAATTTGTGAGGATACGTTGGCTACGTCCGTTTGTCTTCTTCATGGACTCGTTCTTCTTCCTTGCGGGATCTCAGGCAAGATGACCATACCCTCAAAATCACTTCTATATTTGCTTGCTAGATGCTCGCTCTATTGCTATGCCTATGCTACGATACGTACCACTTGCTATATCATGCCTCCCATATTGTTAAGCCAAGCCTCTAACCCACCTTGTCCTAGCAAACCGTTGTTTGGCTATGTTACCGCTTTGCTCAGCCCCTCTTACAGCGCTGCTAGTTGCAGGTGAAGATTGGAGTTTCTTCCTTGTTGGAACATGGATATTTTGTTGGGATATCACAATATCTCTTATTTAATTAATGCATCTATATACTTGGTAAAGGGTGGAAGGCTCGGCCTTATGCCTGGTGTTTTGTTCCACTCTTGCCGCCCTAGTCTCCGTCATACCGGTGTTATGTTCCTTGATTTTGTGTTCCTTACACGGTTGGGTTATAATGGGAACCCCTTGACAGTTCGCCTTGAATAAAACTCCTCCAGCAAGGCCCAACATTGGTTTTACCATTCGCCACCTAGCCTTTTCTTTCCCTTGGGTAGGCCTGCCCAAGGGTCATCTTTATTTAAACCCCCGGGCCAGTGCTCCTCTGAGTGTTGGTCCAACCCAGAGCACCGTGCGGGGCCGTCCCTTGGCAACTTGGGTTACGTTCACTCCCGTACGCTTAGCTTATCCGGTGTGCCCTGAGAACGAGATATGTGCAGCTCCTATCGGGATTTGTCGACACAACGGGTGGTCTTGCTGGTTTAGTTTTACCATTGTCGAGATGTCTTGTAACCGGGATTCTGAGTTCGATCGGGTTGTCTTGGGAGAAGGAATATCCTTTGTTGACCGTGAGAGATTGTGATGGGCTAAGTTGGGACACCCCTGCAGGGATTTGAACTTTCGAAAGCCATGCCCGCGGTTATGGGCAGATGGGAATTTGTTAATGTCCGGTTGTAAAAAACTTGATAGCTAAACTTAATTAAAATGCATCAACCGCGTGTGTAGCCGTGATGGTCTCTTTCCGGCGGAGTCCGGGAAGTGAACACGGTGTTGGAGTTATGCTTGACGTAGGTTGTTTTAGGATCACTTCTTGATCATAGTTTTATCGATCGTGCCTTTGCCTTCTCTTCTCGCTCTCATTTGCGTATGTTAGCCACCATATATGCTAGTGCTTGCTGCAGCTCCACCTCATACCTTTTACCCTTCCTATAAGCTTAAATAGTCTTGATCGCGAGGGTGTGAGATTGCTGAGTCCCTGTGACTCACAGATTACTTCCAAAAACCAGTTTGCAGGTGCCGATGATACCGTGCAAGGGACGCAACCGATCTCAAGGAGGAGCTCATTGAAGATCGTGTTCGTTATGTTGTTCCGTTTTCAGTTGATCAGTAGTGGAGCCCAGTTGGGACGATCGGGGATCTGTGTAGCATTTGGGGTAGTCTTCTTTTATTTTGGTTCCGTAGTCGGGCCTTGATTGTATCTGGATGATGTAATGCTTTATTCATGTATTATGTGAAGTGGCAATTGTAAGCCAACTATGTATCTCTTTCCCTTATGTATTACATGGGTTGTGTAAAGATTACCTCACTTGCGACTTTGCTTACAATGTGGTTATGCCTCTAAGTCGTGCTTCGACACGTGGGAGATATAGCCGCATCATGAGCGTTACAAATTTGTTTGCTACTGCCACAAGAGTAACTGTTGGGGACGGAAACACGGCCAAGTTTTGGTAATCTCCGTGGTTGGAGGGGCTCAGACCGATGGATATTGCGCCCAAGATTTTTTTTAGCTCTCGCACAAAAAGTCTTGTTCGGTGAGAAAGACGTTGACGGATAACAATTGGATTACCCAAATTAATACTCAACGGGGCATCTCTCTCACACACATTCAGGAAGTGGTTATGCTTTGAGAAAGGCTCGCTGGCTTCACTCTCATGGACGGAGTTCACGATTCAATTACTTGGAAGCTCTCTGTCGATGGCGTGTACTTTGGCGATTTGAGGGTCTTACCATCTCGACCATGCTGACAACCGTTTGGAACCCCTCCCCCCCCCCAAGTGCAAGTTCTTTGCTTGGTTGCTCTTATAAAACATGATTTGAATAGCTGATAAACTAAGTCGACGTGGATAGCCAAATTGCGGTCTTTGCTCTCTTTGCAAGCAAGCTCCTGAGTCCGTTGTGCGCCTACTCGCCCAATGCTACTTCACGACCCGTATTTGGACCGAGATTGCCAACTGGCTCGGCCTCCTGGATTTTCTCTACTTTGGCTTGGGCAAATGTCGCGTCGGTGAAAGGTTGGTGGACTGATACAGTGAACAATACAAGACGGCACTGGAAGGCTCTCACTTCGTTGATGATGTTGGTATCTTGGGAGATTTGAAAGGAACGCAACACGAGAGTTTCCGCAACATCGCCGCACCCACCATGTTAATTGCCGAGAGGATCAAGGAAGAGGCCCATCTTTGGGTTCTAGCGGGTGCGAAATACTTGAGTAATGTATTAACGTAATGCCGCGAGAGTAGTTGTTTTCTTTCCCGTGTTGCGAGCATAAATCTAAACCTTCTCCCTTAATCAATGCAAATGGCAAATCGTTTGCCTTGTTTCAGAAAGAAAAAAACTCGTGTACGGGATAGATACGAGCTGTTGAAATAAATCTTGTTCCGTTGTTCGTGTCATCGACTCCTCGTAGGCAAGCCGGTTTCCTGGCAAGTACTGCACTGCTACCCTCTCTCGGAGTCGAGATCAGATTCACCGGTAAACAAACCGCGTAGCTATCACCAGCCGGTTGTAAAAGGCGATCCGATCCCTCCATTGTCGCCGCCATGAAGACCTCGACCGTCGTTGGCAGGGTGCAGGCCAAGGGGCACCACTTGCTGAGAATCGACGGATACTCCCACATGAAGGCGATGGTGGCCACCGGCGACCACGTCCTGTCCTGCGGATTCCCCATCGGCGGCCGCACCTGGCGCGTCAAGTACTATCCCAACGGCTCCGCCAAGGAGCATGCCGACTGGATCTCCATCAGCCTTCTCGTTGACCCCGACACCAAGGCAGCCGCCGTGAAGGCGCGCTTCCGCTTCAGCCTTCTTGACGTGGGCGGCGAACCGGTGCCGGAATACGTCACCAGCAGCAGCGCGATACGAACGTTCCCGTCGCCAAGACCTAACGAGGGCTGGGCCTTCCCCCGCTTCGTCAAGCGACTCGACCTGGAGAACTCGGCGCACCTGAAGGACGACGGCTTCGCCATCCGGTGCGACGTCGATGTCATGAGCGACCTGGGCCTGCACGTGGAGGAGACGTTCCTCGATGTGCCGGAGCCCGACCTGCGCGTCCACCTCGCCCGCCTCCTTCGCACCAAGGACGGCGCCGACGTGGCGTTCAAGGTCGGCGATGAGACGTTCGGTGCACACAGCTGCATGCTCGCGGCACGGTCTCCGGTCTTCAAGGCGGAGCTCTCCGGCCACAAGGCTGACACGTGCGTCAAGATCGACGGTATGGATGCTCCGGCGTTCCAAGCTTTCCTCCACTTCATATACACGGACTCGTTGCTGGACATGGCCGGGCAAGAGGACGTGCCTGCCGTGGTATGACAGTTAAGCGCGGCGGCGGACAGATATCAAGTGGCAAGGCTAAAGTTGGTCTGCGAGGACAAGCTAAACAAAACCACGGTGATCGTGGATCAGCGACAGCGGCATCACCGCCATCGGTGGTTCATGAGGACGTGCTTGGAGTTCGTGAATTTGCTTCACCCTCGACGCCAACCGCCACAACATTCTCTCCCATCAACGACGATGCCGAGCTCCACGCCCTCCGCCTCGGCCATCGTCGTCTCGGAGACGAGCGGGCACCACGTGCTCAAGATCGAAGGCTACTTGTGGACGAAGATGATGCTCAAAGGGGCCAGCATGTCGCCTCCGGAGAGTTCCAGGTTGGAGGCCACACCTGGCGCATGAAGTACTATCCCAACGGCTGCGACCAGGGCAACGCAGGCTACATATCCATGCAGCTCGAATGCACCATGGTCGCCACGGACGTCGACGTCGTGCATGCAAAGGTCAAGCTCATTAGGCAGAGACGCTGTTGGGATCGGCATGCCTTGTGGACATGATTGAGCCAGAAACGAGCTCCCGTTCGGATCTCTCGGTGTTCAGGTTGACTGCGTGGGCGGCGCAACCGGAGGAGATCCCGTCCCTGCGGTGGCTGGTCGTGCCGGAGCCAGGCTTGAGGTCGCCGTTGATGGAGCCTACCCTTCTGCAATATAAAGTGCTGATTCACGTCGACGAGGTCTCTGACTACACCGCCGCCGATGAGCCTCTGTTCCTGAGATCGTCCTCTGGTAGCGATCAGAGCGGACTGCCTGATGATCCGAGCACGGCGGACATGGGTGGAGGAAGAGGAGCCAGCACTGTTCGCAGAGACTGGCGTTTCGGAGTGCGGGATGAGAGGGGAAGTGGCGGTGCCAGTGGTGGTCACGTCCATGGCGGCGGCGCAGGAGCGGTGTCGGCCGCCGTGGTGCTGACCGGAGTTGGGCAGGATTGGAAGTTACCCCACATGCAGCTTACGCCTGAGGGTCTACTTTGCAGATTTGGGACAGTGCACGACCGGCTCACTATCAGAACATCGGCTTTTAACCGTTTGACTGGACAGGTGGCAATGCAGCCAATGGTGCCACCCAGGCAGGATCAGGTTTTGAATGGTGGGAGGGGGCGTGCGGAACGGAGTGGCGAGGGCGGGACGCTGAGGACTCCAATCATTGCGGCCGCCAGCCAGGAGTTGGCCATTGTGTAGGAGGCAGGACGCCTAACGAGGCAGGAGGGGGCAAACCAGGAAAAAGAGGCGGGCCAGGCAGTGGATGGATCAGCTGACAGCGAAAGGGACGCGGCCTCGAGGCCTGTGCGGTCGATGGGCAGAGGCGAACCCCCAATCAGTGCAATTGGTGGGGCCGTGATGACTGCTCCAATGGAGCCGGTGCTAGTGGGCGGGCTAGCGGAGCAGGTGGGGTTCGTGGTGGCCCCCGCGGGCAGGACAGCATCTACCTTGGTGGACGCGCCAGCCTATCCTCTCTCTAAGGGGACGGACCAGGATTTGTTGCAGGGGGATAAGGACAAGCAAGGGGCAGTTTCGGTGGAGGAACAGGAACACGAGGTGGATGAGGCCAACGCATGTGGGCCAGTGCAACAGGAGATGGGGGAATCTGCGCCAGCGCAACCACCAATGGGCGCTGCATGCGTGGCCATGCAGGATGGGACATCCCCATGCATGGGTAGCGACCACGTAAATTCTCAGTTGGCGCCAGAAAACCCGGAGCATCAAGCCCTGGTTCTGCACAATTGCATGGAGGAAACAGCGGGCATGTCAGCGCAGGAGGCCGTGGCATACAACAAGCTGAAGGGATTCTGCTCCAACATCATCAAGAAGCTGGCGCCGCCTTTGCTTAAGGAAGTGCAAGCAGCCAAGTTGAGGCCGGAAGCGACGCCTTTCACCCCGAAGCGTACAACCAGGGCAACAAAGAAATCCACTGCAAGCCGCACCAAGGACAGCCCGGCTGAGAACGTCTTGCTGCACGCACTTGGGTTGGTGCCGGAAGATATGGTGGCGGACGATGGGATGGTGCACGAGCTGCAGGCCTTGTTTGATTTGCCATTACGTGAGCAACACATACGGATCATCGCGGGGCAGTTTGGCAAGGCCGTGCCGGCAAGTACTGACGTGGAGGAACGGAAAACGGTGGTGTTGTGCTCGCACTAGTGTGCCAGCACGGGTGGTTGGTGTATGTCTCCTCTTGATGGATATGCACCCGCAGGTGTTGTGCTGGAATGTGAGGGGCCTCAACAATCCAGCTAAAAGGAAGGCCGTTCGGGAGTTTGTGGATACGGTTAAGGTGAACCTAGTTTGCTTCCAGGAAACAAAAATGGATGTAATAGACCACTATGTTGTAATGCAATGCTTGGGGCCATCGTTTGATGGCTTTGTGTATGTGCCAGCGGTGGATACGTGTGGAGGCATACTCTTGGCGTGGGATAGCTCGGTGCTGCTGGTAGATAACATCATGCTAAATACTAGCTTCCTCACAGGCAGGGTGCTTGCCAAGCTGGGGGACCCATGGTGGATCACTGAGGTATATGGACCATAAGGGGATGAGAGGAAAACTCAGTTCTTGCATGACATTAAGGATTGGCGGGTGGTGTGCCCGGGGCCTTGGATGCTGCTTGGCGACTTTAACATGATCATAAGGGCCACGGACAAAAACAACCCCAATGTTAACAGAAGGATGATGGGTCGTTTCCGAGACTTTATGGATGATCATGAGCTAAAGGAGATGTGCATGCATGGCAGGCGATACACGTGGTCGAACGAGAGGGATACACCCACGATGACTAAAATCGACAGGGTCTTCACAACCGTGGACTGGGAGCTGGAAAACACTGAGTACCTCCTTCAGGCGCTTTCTACAGGTGTCTCGGATCACGCGCCATTACTACTCACTACTAGCGCCAGTTTTTGCACCAAGCGGTGATTTCGGTTCGAGATGTTTTGGACCAAGCTTGAAGGGTTTGAGGATGCGGTTAAGGAAGCTTGGAAGTGCAATGATGATATTGTCGACCCGTACAAGAGACTAGATGCCCTGCTTAGAAACACCGCGAGTCACCTACAAGCTTGGGGCCAAAAAAGGGTGGGCAACATCAAAATGCTGATGAGGGTGGCAAGCTGGGTGATACATAGGCTGGATATTGCTCAAGAGGGAAGGATGTTGGAGAGTAGGGAGTTGTGGCTGCGTCGTAGCTTGAAATAGACCCTACTTGGCTTAGCCGCGTTGGAGCAAACCATTGATCGTCAAAGATCCAGAATGAAGTGGCTGAGGGAGGGAGATGCCAACACCAAACTATTCCAAGCTTTTGCTAATGGGCGCCGAGCAAAGAACTTCATTACACACATCAAAAGAGAGGGAGTCATTATCTCGGATCAGGAGAAAAAGGAAGAGGCCTTCTTACAGGCTTATGAGCGGCTTCTAGGGCAGGAGAAGGCTAGGGAGCATGCTTTGGATTTGCAGTTCCTGGGGATGCAGAGCCATGATCTTAGGGAGTTGGAGGAAATAATTACTGAGGAGGAAGTTTGGGCAGTCATCAAAGAGCTTCCCCCTGACCGTGCTCCAGGACCGGACAGGTACGTTGCTGCATTCTACCAAAGAGCCTGGCCAATCATCAAGAATGATGTAATGGCGGTAATGGTGAAGCTCTATGTGGGAGATGGTAGAGGATTTGGGAAGCTAAACAAAGCACATATTATTCTCATTCCCAAGAAGCAGGATGCTGAGGAGATTGGGGACTTTCGGCCTATAAGCTTGACTCATAGCGCGCCCAAACTGTTTGCCAAAGTTCTTGCCAACCGGCTCAGAAAACAGATGCACTTGATCGTCGAGGCCAACCAATTAGCTTTCATCAAGGGCAGGCACCTTCACGATAACTTCCTCCTCGTATGACAAGTTGCAAGGAAGATCCATGCAAGGAAGAGGGCCGGTGTGTTCCTGAAACTTGATATCTCGCAGGCTTTTGACTCCTTGTCATGGCCATTCCTCTTTGAGATCATGACTGCTAAAGGTTTTGGCTCACGCTGGAAGACTTGGGTGGCAATCTTACTGCAATCCACAACAACCAAGGTGATAGTCAACGGGGTGGCCGGGAAGAGTTTTGGTCACGCGTGTGGGCTGGGTCAGGGAGACCCTATCTCCCCGCTACTCTTCATCATCACTATGGATGCTCTCACGAAGCTTATACAGAGAGCTATGGAGGTGGGTGTGCTTAGCTCCTTCAATGGCATCACGGCCATGCAAAGAATCTCCATATACGCCGATGACGTGGCACTGTTCATTAAACCCACTGCCATGGACCTGTGCTTTGTAAAGGAGGCCTTGGATGCGTTTGGGAAAGCATCAGGGCTTCGGGTGAACTACCAGAAATCTTTAGCCATCGTGATCAGGGGCGACTTGGAGGACAGACAGAGGGTGGCCACGTTACTTCAGTGCGATCTTGCAGAGTTTCCGTGTAGGTACCTGGGCCTACAGCTGGCGGTTAAGAGCTTGACACGTGCAGACTGGCAGCCAATGTTGGACAAAGTGAGGTACTTTGTGCCAGCATGGCAAAGAGGGCTGATCCAACGGCCTGGCCGACTCATCCTGGTGCAATCCATTATCTCTGCCAGGCCTGTACATCATCTGATGATTGCGGAGGCCCCGGCCTGGGTGCTTGAGGAGATAAATAAGTGGATGGGGTCGTTTTTTGGGGCTGGCAAGGATAAGGTAAATGGAGGGCAATGCCTTGTCGCGTGGGACAAGATTTGCCGGCCCAAGGATTATGGTGGGCTTGGGATAAAAAACTTGCAACATCAATCTCTAGCGCTTAGGGTCAGATGGGAATGGCTAAAGCATACGGAGCCAAACAGGCCTTGGCAAGGATTGCCGATGATCGAGGACACGATGGCAAGGGAAGTGCTCGTCAGCTTGGTTCACATCTCTGTTGGCATGGGTGACAAGGTGCTGTTTTGGCGTGACCGGTGGATTCACGGATTTGCGGTGGCCGATATTGCACCGTTACTACTCGCAACGGTCCACAAGAGGGTGATCAACAATAGAACGGTGCAACATGCGCTTCTCAATGACAGTTGGAGGGAGGATTGTCAACCTGAGATCTCCTTCATGGCGCTACTGCAATGCATGCACTTAAGTCATGGGGTGGCAACTGTACCCAGCAATGAGGCCGAGCAGGATACATTCACCTGGACGTGCTCTAGCTCTGGACAATACTCTGCCAAATCTGTCTATCGGAGCCTATGCAATGGGTGGCCTAAGTCGCCACTGGCGAAGTGTGTCTGGAGGAGTTGGGCACCTCTGAAATGCAAGCTTTTTGTCTGGCTGGCGATGCAGTACAGGATCTGGACGTCGGACAGGAGGGCTAGGCATGGCCTACAGGATGCGAGTGCAGCTTGCTACACTTGCCTGCAGGACGAGGACAACGTGGATCACATCCTTTTGCAATGCCCGTACGCCCGGGAGGTGTGGTACAACACATGGGACACTCTACAGATCAACACGCCACCCTCGACATCAACTGAGACTACCTTGGAGTGGTGGCTTCGAGCAAGGAAGAGTTTTCAGGGGCCGGACAGGAGAGGCTTTGACACAACGGTCACTGCGGTCCTCTGGGCTTTGTGGAAGCAAAGGAATGCGAGAGTGTTCAATAGGGTGGAGCAACAAAAAAACCAAATCGAGCTAGTCACCTCTACACTAATTGAGATAGCCGAGTGGAGGCAAGCGGCAGGCGGTGTCGGTGGGTTACAACGCTTTGTGAGAAGTTAGCCTAGGTTTAGTTGGTTGGTGTTGGTGTTGGGTTGCTCGTGTGGGCCGTCTGTTCGCATTCGAGCCACACGTCTTGTAATTATACCTTCTTTCTTCTATAAAAATATGGTACGCCTTTGGCGTATTCTCGAAAAAAAAGCTCAGCCTGCCCGGTCACGCCACGGAGTATTTTCCGTTGTGTGCTTTCACCAAAGACGAGTGCGCTTTCACCAAGCATGACAGCTCCATCAACTTCGACAGATTCGTCAAGAGGTCCGAGCTGGGAGCTCAAGCTATCTCAGGGACGACTACATCAGCGTCCGGTGCGACCTCGCCGTCTTCGTGAACGAGGTGTGCGTGGAGCCGGCAGTGGTGGTGCCGCCGCCCGCCCTGCCCCGGCACCTTTCCCAGATGCTTTCCTATCAGGAGTGGAGCGACGTGTCATTCAAGGTTGGCCGTGAGACATTCGCGGCGCACCGCTGCATCCTCGCTGCTCGGTCACCGGTCTTCAAGGCAGAGCTCGTCGTCCCCATGAAGGAGAACAAGATGAGGTGCGTGCACATCGAGGACATGGACGCGGCCGTGTTCCGGGCATTGCTCCACTTCATCTACACTGACGAGCTGCCCGCCACGACCAGGAAAGAAGAGACGGCCATGGCCCAGCACCTGCTCGTCGCGGCGGACAGATACGACATGGAGAGGCTGAAGCTTGTCTGCCAGGACAAGCTGTGCAGGCACCTCGACGCGGCCACCACGGCGACGACCCTGGCATTGGCCGAGCAGCACCAATACCCACGGCTCAAGGAGGCCGTCTTCGCGTTCCTCTGCAGCTCGCCTGCCAACTTGAGAGCAGTCTTGGCGAGCGACGGTTACGAGCATCTGACTATGAGTTGCCCCTCCATTACCAAGGAGCTTGTCGCCAGGCTCGCAGCAACCCTCTAGACCTATACGAGAGATCAAGTAGACGTCGTGTTACTTTGAGGGTGTGTCGCACGACCGGTGAATCTTTATAGGGTCCAGTCATAGAATTCGTGATAGAATTGGGAAGATGCTGATACAAGCAAGGTCCAATACTGGTGGTCACATCTAGATATGTTCTATTTATTGCACATTTAAGTGACTCAATTAAATTAGAAAAAAAATGCGTATAGGAATCTTAGCATAAAATCAATGACATAAGATTTAGATGTGCAATACTTAGAGTACATATAGACATGTTTTAGCAAAACTATTTCTTTTATATAAACTGATTTGTTTGGCCTCAATATTTGGCATCAACCAATGCAGAGTTCAGGTTTAGCCTCATTCCCGTAAGGAAAACAAAAGAACCAAGTAGTCAGCGAACGTTCACTGCGGGACATGGCAATTGCGAACATTTCATGTGGCAACTTTTTCACAGAACATACGGTAAACATCTGGCAAACAGAGAATTTTGTGCAAAGAATTATTGTGTTTGCTTCAAAAAGTTTTCATGTTCTCGACATGTAAATTGCAGTCAAAAACGTTCGTTTCGCGATGCACCCTCAGCAAACGTTCATTTGAATAACGTTACCCTAGGCAAAGGCAATGCCAATGCAACCCCTATGTGGAGGGCCATGAGGGGATCATCCATGCAATAATGGCAATTGCATTTTGACAAAAACCATGAGGGCCCAAGTTACAAGGGCCATATTTGGCTAGCCGCCTATCAAAAAACCGAGTTTGGAAATCGTTCAGGAGCAAAGCTTCTCGAGTTAAAAAACCGAGTTTTAGGGTGTTCGACCCAACTTCAACCACGGAGCAGAAGAAGCTGTCTGCTGGAGGATTGCCAAACAGGCCCAAAGTGACACAACCCTAGGTTAGATCTGCTCATGATTTACTGAAACTTCTTGCATCGGTATTTGTATTTTGTATATACATGCAGGAGAAGTGCATGGATGAACCCGGGTACATATGAACCCACTTTGAAAAACACATTTCTAAATTCTAAAAAAATCTGGAAAAAAATTGCACGGGTACGTCTCCATGTTCTATGTGCGTGCATAAAGTTTCATGAAAAAATAACTTTTTTGTGACCTGTGTAAAAAAGACAAAAAATTATGTCGTGAAACACTATTTAAAAGCACTGAAATTTGTCTTTTTTTGCGGAGGCAAAACAAAAAGACATCTTTTGATAAAACTTTGTGCCGCATACACACATTTGCGAACATGTATGCGTGATATTTTCTTTTGATTTTTTTGACATTTTAATACGTGCTTAAAATGCATTTTATGAAAAGTGGGTGCATATGCCCATGGGTTCAGATGGTGCCCTCTCATACATGCAGGAGTCTTTTTAGGGTAATATATGCAGGAATTGATCGTGGGTTTGCTCGAAACCGATACTCCAGCGAACTCATCGATGCATACAGTTCATTACAAACCTAGCGAAAGTTTATGCCAAAGGAAGAGCCACAAACCTGCAGTCTGCTCCTGCCGGTGTGGCGAGACATCACTCCATCAAGCTTTGATTTGAAGCTCGCATCTCAGGTACGCCAATTAGCAGGAATGTGAAGATTAAGAACAAATAACTGATATTCTCTTCCATAGAAAGTAAAATTCCTGCTATGAAAGAGGAGCCAACAGTGGATGCTTGATTCATAGAAACAGGACCAGCAGAGTAGTAGTCACGCTGCATAATCAAGCGAATGTGGGAGACCATTCAACCCACAAAATTTCCACACACCAAGATTTCAGTTTAACTCGAGCTGTGAAATTCAGTTTCGAATTCGGGTTGCCTTGGACGCCCAACCAACCAAGGGTGGCAGATTTCCTTTTTTTTCTTTCTGATGTCTGGTGGATACTTAATTTAAGATTGAACTGAGGTTTTCCCAGCAGTTTGATGAATGGTTCAGCACCATGTTCTTCAAGTTCATAAGATGCACAAGCACATTTTTATGCTCTTTGTAGTATTATGTCTTTCAACTTTCGTACTATTGCAAAATTTGTGAATAATCTGTATCCTTTTCCTACCAAAACTAATTCCATAGTCCCTATGTACAGTTGTCACGTGTGATAGGAAGTGAACCTCGTAGAGCTTAAGTGAAAGCGACAATTTTGCTATTTAAGCACAAATATCTTGCAGTACGGCAGGTGAAATAATTTGGCAATGAACAGAAAACATGTACAAATCAAGTGACTTCGCAGAATGAGGAATCAAGGATGACAATTTATAATGACTTGGAAGAACACCCAAACCAATCTTTGGAATCAACGTTAACGGCAGGGCATGAGAGCCCACTTCTGATCATAAACTGAAAAGAATGTCACACCTATGTTCTGCAAAATTGCTTCAAGAAAAAACTACTCCCTCCGTAAAGAAATATAAGAGTGTTTAGATCACTACTTCAGTTATCTAAACGCTCTTATATTTCTTTACAGAGGGAGTAGATCATATTACCTTCTGTTGTAACCTTCGCCTTTGATACCGCAACTTTCGCCTTTGATATCACAACCTTCGCCTTTGATATCCTTCCTTTGGTGTTTTCTCTAATAGTCCTGTAACTGAATGAGCAGTTATCTTAAGAACTTGAATGAGCAGTTAAACGAGGTGAACATTCAGCCAGTTTAATCGAACAGTAAGCCAACACAGATATGTAGAATTTCTTTCAGATAGAATGATGCAAGGAATGAAAGCATAAATCGATGAGACCTCATAATGCACACGAAATCCTAACTGTGAAGCAACCAGGACTGTCTTGATCATGCCATCTTTGCTTGAGTCAACTCGGCTAAATCAAGGTGGCTCTGGACTTCTCGGTAGGTGATTTGCATAAACTTCAGTGCCCCTCTTGGTAAGATATACTCCCTCTGTAAACTTTTATAAGACCTTTTAGGTCACTACTTACATAGGGAGTACTATGGAACATGGAAGCAAGGGCGAAAGCCAAACCATCTTGCTCAGAATTATTCGCAATGTATATAGACGCATGCAAGCATTTTTTTTGGCATTTCTATTTACAGCACAGGCAAGGAACATGTCTCTCCAATTCAATGTAGACAAAATTCAATTGGGTCCACAATCTAAATCTACGAGACATTGTTCCTAGACAAAGTAGAACTACTCCTATCCACACATCAAACTCAATACAGTTAACTTTCAGCAGCAGCACCTCATGCAGAATTTAAAGATTAACAGGACGTGAAGTGAATCTTCTAGAGTTTTCAATGTGTACAAAATGTGTGGGCAATCTATTTTTCTTCTTTTCTACCAAAATTGAGTTCACAGTCCCTGTGTACAGTTTCACATGTGTAACAGGAAGTGAATTGAATCTCCTAGAGTTTTGAACACAGAACTAAGTAAATCAGTATAGTTTACAAAGCTCAAGTCTCGTATTATAGCTGTCTTGATCATGCCATAAATATGGCTTCACAATAAACACGAGAGAATCTGACAAAAGGCTATATTAGGGCAACATGGCTTGGATAAAAGTTCTCAGAACATTGGATAAACAGAAATGTTGTTAGAACCCTCTGAGAGCTCTTTGAAATCAATGACAGTCAGTGAAGAGTGCAAGAGACACTTTTGATCATACACTGAAAAAATTCGCACCTATATTCTGCAGAATAACTCCAAGTTGGTTCATAGTATCTTTAGTAATCCAGTCAAATATCGAATTTCATCCTTCCTTGGCTTTGGTGTCCTTTCTTTGTTGTTCCCTCTAGGTCAGTCCTGTAACTGAACGAGTAAAGTCATCTCAAGATATTGAATGAGCGGTCAAACCAAGTGAATGATATTTGGACAGTTTGAGCGAACAAGTAGCCAAGAATGCTGAATTCCCTCAAAAAAGAATATAATGCATTTTGAAGTGTGAGTGGGGGAAAAGGATGAAGGATAGAAGAAATCAAAATGAAACAGCAAGCCCTAACTGGGAAGCAGACAGGACTATCTTTTTTTAGAAGTAGCAGACAGGACTATCTTGATCTTGCCTTCTTTGCTTCAGTCAAACTCCCAGCAAAACCAAGGTGACAACAACCTTCTCGGTAAGCACACACATCAAGTTCAGTCCCTCCTCAGTGTCATACCAAATACGAATATAGGAAATATGTAAGAACATAGAAAGGGAAAGAAGAATAACAACCAAAGCATCTTCCCAATAAACATTTGCAAAGTAAAAACACAAACAAGCATTTTTTTTCTTGAACTTCTGTATCAAGCATAGGAACGAAACATGCATCTCCATTTCAATGTACACAAAATTCAGTTGGATTCAGACTCCAAAATCTACGAGTCATTCTTCCTACAGAGTAGAAACAGAACCTATCCACACAATCATAACACATTTTTAACTCTTAAACTTAGCAACCAGTAACTCATGCAGAGTATTTCTTCAGAGCTCTATCCAGCCTGACATCAAAGGGAGTCGAGTACGGCTTCAGTTTTCTATCCTGCAACAGATAATAAAAGATAAGTACATCATTCCAGAATATCGATAACTATATTACCTCATTGACTTGCATGTTTACTGTACCTCTCTGTATTTGCTTGTTGTGTTGGGGATTCCATTAGATCCTGAATCAAGTCTAGAAGAACCATTCGCACCACCCTTGTTGTCGGAAGAAGACTGGGCACTGGCAACTCTAGAAGAACCATCCGCACCACCCTGTTCCTCCTCACTCTTGTTGTCGGAAGAAGACTGGGCACTGGCCCTCCCCTTTGGCAATTCAGACTCCACTGCTTTTTTGGTTCCTTTGACTTCTCTATCCTCACCCCCATTCACCACGGTCGCAACTGGCAGATTCCCTGCCAGCTCTCTTGGCACAGGCAATTCATTTTCCTTTTCTACCACCATGTTGTCTTCCTCAGGAACGTTATTCCTTGCCCTAGTCCTTCCAACCCTTCCTCGGCCCCTTCCAGACCTCATCACTGCCACCACATCCTTTTTCCCGGCAACACGGCGCTTCACCACAGCAGCCCTCTTCCGCTCCCCACGGCGCGTCACCATGGTGACATCCTCATCATTCTCTAGTTCAGGGTGCTCCATGGCTTTCTGCCCCCCGTGGTGAGACGCTTCTGTAGCCTCCTCCATCTCTTCAGTGGGCTCGGCTGCAGCCGCATAAGAGATATTGTTAGCAGCAAGCTTAGCAACGGCCCTCCTCTTTGGTAATTTCTCCTCCAACGGCTTTGCAGTTCTTTTGACCTCTCCATCCACAGCTGCTGCATTATCCCCCTTCTTCACCGTCGTCGAAGTCGGTGGCTTCCCTGTGCGTGCTCTTGACGCACTCAACTTATTTCCCCCCTGCTCCTCCTCCACCACATCCTCCTCAAGAACTGTGTTCATTGTACTGGCCCTTGTAGGCCTTCCCCGGCCCCTTGCAGACTTCCTCTTTGGAGGCAGTGATACAGGAGCAACTGGCGCCGCATTCTTCTTCGTTGCGCCATGGTGCATCACCACTGGGGCTTTGTCCTCCTTCTCTTCCTTCTCTGGTTCATGAGGTTCCATGTTCTTCTTCCGCCTCCCGCGACGTGTCACCACCATGGCCTCCTCCTCCTCGTCCCTCTCTGGTTCATGAGGTTCAACGTCCTTCTTCTGCCTCCCTCGGAGCGTTGCATCCACAGCCTCCTCCATCTCTTCAATGGGTGCTGCAGCCGCATTAGCACCATTATCGAAAGCGGCAAGCCGAGCACTGGCCCTCCCCTTCGGCACTTTCTCCTCCAATGACACTGCAGCCCCTTCTATGTCTCCATCCCCAGATGCCACCTTATCCCTCTTCTGAGCCTTAACACCCTTCAATGTCGCCGAAACGAGCAAGTCCTCAGGACGAGCTCTTGATACAGCCAACTCATTTCCTCCCTTCTCTTCCACATCCTCAAGAACCACGTCGCTTGCACTAGCCTTTTTGCCACGGCCCCTTATGGACCTCATCTTCGGAGGCAATTGCGGAGGGGCGTCCGTCACCACATTCTTCTTCCTCCCTCTACGGTTTGTCACCACCGGGGCCTCCTCCTCCTCTTCCTTCTCCGGTTTAGGGGGCTCCACAACATTCTTCTGCCTTCCAAAGCGCGTCACCACTGTGGCCTCCTCCTCCTTTTCCTTCTCTGGTTCAGGGGGCTGCACAGCATTCTTCTGCCTGCCACGGCGCATCACCACTGTGGCCTCCTCCTCCTTTTCCTTCTCTGGTTCAGGGGGCTGCACAACATTCTTCTGCCTGCCACGGCGTGTCACCACTGTGGCCTCCTCCTCCTTCTCCTTCTCTGGTTCAGGGGGCTGCACAACGTTCTTCCGTCTGCCACGGCGCGTCACCACTGTGGCCTCCTCCTCCTTTCCCTTCTCTGGTTCAGGGGGCTCCGCAACATTCTTCCGCATGCCACGGCGTGTCACCGCTGTGGCCTCCTCTTCCTTCTCTGGTTCAGAGGGCTCCACAACATTCTTCTGCCTGCCACGGCGTGTCACCGCCATGGCCTCCTCCTCCTCTTCCTTCTCTGGTTCAGAGGGCCCCACAACATTCTTCTGCCTGCCACGGCGTGTCACCGCCGTGGCCTCCTCCTCCTCTTCCTTCTCTGGTTCAGAGGGCCCCACAACATTCTTGTGTCTACCACGGCGCGTCACCACTGTGGCCTCCTCCTTTTCCTTCTCTAGTTCAGGGGGCTGCGCAGCATTCTTCCGTCTGCCACGACGCGGCACCGCCATGGCCTCCTCCTTATCCACCTCCTCATTCTCTGGTGCAGACGGCTCCACGGGCTTCCTCTGCTCTCCACGGCGAGGCGCCTTCACAGTCTCCATCTCAAATAGGGGCTCCGCTGCAGCCAGCTTCTGCCATCCTCCCCGGCGCGCAACCACCTGGGGCTTCTCATCCACCGCCACTCCCTCTGCCTCTGGATCTTCCTTCTGCGTGTCGGGGTGCTGGGCGGCCGGCGGCGCTTTCTTTCGTGCGCCACGGCGGGTCACCGCAGGGGGCTTCTCCTCCGCCGCAATCGGTGCCACCACCGCCGTCTGGCGCGAGGAGCGCCTGGAACTGGGGTTGGCGACAGGCTTGGGATCCGAATCAGGCGCGATGGAGACGGCGAGCACGGTTGAATCGCCGACCTTGATTAGGTCCCCATGGGAGAGCGGGGCGGGGACGGTGGGCGCGAGGGGCTTGCCGTTGAGGAGGGTGCCATTGGAGGACCCGAGATCGGAGACGGCCCAGCCGGCGCCGGGCGGCGGGAGGAACTCGATGACGAGGTGCTGCTGCGACGCGCCCCCGTCGCGCACGGCGAGATCGTTGCCCTTGACGACGCGACCGACGCGGAGGGCGGCGCCCGCGCTGCACTGCCGGGTCTCCCCCGCCCGTGGCCCCTTCTCCACCGCCAGGGCGAGCGTCGGCGGCGGAGCGGCCATTGGAGAGGGTGGGGATCGGAGGGTTTCCTGTTTTTTTTCTCCTCGCCTGTGAATGAGGTTTCAAAATCGTGGGAGGGTTCGGGCGTTTTGAGCACTTTGCAACAAATCAGGGGAGCGGAGCGGGTGCACGGGCCCGCAGGCAGCGTGCGTGAGAGAGAATACGAGGCGTTCGACCGTTAACTTCTGGGATTTGGAGGCAAGTGCGAACTAAAGGCCACTCTCGGCTCCACGCCCTCCAAAAGCAGATTTTGGGACTCTTTTCAGCTCCACCTTCCCCAAAATCAGATTTCAGAAAACTGCAGAATCCGCCGTTTCGTTCTTTTAAAGGATTGCCGTATGAGATTGTGACATGAGTTGTATGCTGAAACGTCTATAAGACCCTTGGTTTATGTTGGTTAACCAATGCGAGTAATTTCATATTGTTATAGACGTAAATATGAACACGAAAACGATATGAACATTATAAAAGGATACATATTCCATTTACCAAGCACATCAATCAATGAAAGTTGCAATTGACATGGCATGTATACCCATAAATCCTTTTATGCAATTACATTCTAAACATTGCACAATTTGGAGGCTGCATCTCTAACTTTGGACATTTTAAACACGAACAATTCTCTTTTTTGCAACTTGGCATGCTTTTAGAAGTTTTCACTTTTCACATGTTCTTCAAGCAAGAAGAAAGAGCATATATAGCAGCGCAACTCATCAAGCAGCAGCATGTCCAAAAGCAAAACATCAAGCCATTACAGTTAGCAACATCACATTTACACACACACACATCCATATACATGCACATGCACACACCATGCTTTGCGTGCACACACGACACAGCACACAAATGAGTTGGGCAGAGGCGACCGTCAAGGAAGAGTAGTGGCGGCTCCATGAGCAAGGAATAGCAGCTCGATGAGCAAGGAGCGGCAGAAGATGGTCAATCGACTATTGTTGAGGCTTCCAATCACAACGATTGGTGGTCGAGGTGGAGGTTCTATATGGTGGGGAAGCGGTTGTACTTTCGTCACAGTCAAGACCAAGATGCATAGAGATGCCCGTGACCTCAAGATTTTGAGCTCCAAGTTGTTCAGCGATGCAAGAGTTCAGTTCACATCGCCAACGAGATCATCCTTCATCTGGATATGGCACAAGAGAGGAGGTGACTTTCGCCGGTGGAATTCAACTTGTGGAAGACGCTAAAGCAACATGTGATCGGGCTTGCGGCTGTCGGCAAGCAAGGAAACGTCAATCTTCAAGGATCACTTAGCTGCTGGCAGGGGATGCAAAACACGTCATTTTTTAATGTAAAGATTTGCTCCAGGCGCTGGAAAAACTTCATACACACCTTGCAGAATGGTGATCGTGTGGCAGCCGCTCATGCCGACAAGGAGGCGACCGCCCATGATCGCTTTGGCAAGATCGTGGGATCAAGGGGACGTCGTGGTTGCACGATCACCTGGGATGAGCTGGAAATGTCGTCCTTATAAGGAGAAGGGTTGGACAACCCGTTTTACTGAAGCTGAGGTCTAGGCTGCGGTTCAGGCATCACCGAAGGAGAAGGCATCGGGACCAGACAATTTCAATGGGGTTTTCTTTTGCTCTTGCTGGCAGATAATCAAGGCAGGTGTCATGAAGGTGTTCGATCAGTTCTATTAGCTTGCATGATCAAATTTTTGGGACATAAACATGACAATGGTGGCGCTGTTACCCAAGAAGGGTGGTGTTGCTTCCTTGACAGCTTTCAGGCCAATTAACCTTGTCCACTCCATCGCCAAGCTCATTGCAAAGGTTCTGTCCACTAGACTTACTGGCATCATTGGTGAGCTCATGTCGCCGGCACAGAGCGCCTTCATCAAGTCTAGATGCATCCTTGGTAATTATATCTACATCCAAAACTGTGTGCGCTCGTTACTGTTGGGGAACGCAATAATTTCAAATAAATTTCTACGATCACACAAGATCTACCTAGGTGATGCATAGCAACGAGAGGGGAAGAGTATGTCTACGTACCATCGTAGACCAAAAGCGGGAGCGTTATGACAATGCGGTTGATGTAGTCGTACGTCTTCATGATTCGACCGATCTCAGCACCGAACGTACGGCACCTCCGTGTTCAGCACACGTTCATCTCGATGACGTCCCTCGTACTCTTGATCCAGTTGAGGCTGAGGGAGAGTTTCGTCAGCACGACGGGGTGATGACGGTGATGATGAAGTTACCGATGCAGGGCTTCGCCTAGGCACTACAACGATATGACCGAGGTGGAAATCTGTGGAGGGGGGCACCGCACACGGCTAAGACAACTGTCAACTTGTGTGTTCTAGGGTGCCCCCTGCCCCCGTATATAAAGGAGCAAGGGGGAGGCCGGCCGGCCCTCATGGGGCGCGCTGATACGTCTCCAACGTATCTATAATTTTTGATTGCTCCATGCTATATTATCTTCTGTTTTGGACATTATTGGGCTTTATTATTCACTTTTATATTATTTTTGGGACTAACCTATTAACCGGAGGCCCGGCCCAGAATTGTTATTTTTTGCATATTTCAGAGTTCCGCAGAAAAATAATATCAAACGGAGTCCAAACGGAATGAAACCTTCGGGAACGTGATTTTCGGAACGAACATGATCCAGGAGACTTGGACCCTACATTAAGCAACCAACAGGGAAGTCACGAGGTAGGGGGCGCGCCTACCCCCCCCCCCTAGGCGCGCCCTCCACCCTCGTGGGCCCCCTGTTGCTCCACCGACATACTCCTTCCTCCTATATATACCTACGTACCCCCAAACGATCAAAAACGGAGCCAAAACCCTAATTCCACCGCCGTAACTTTCTGTATCCATGAGATCCCATCTTGGGGCCTGTTTCGGAGCTCCGCCGGAGGGGGCATCGATCACGGAGGGCTTCTACATCAACACCATAGCCCCTTCGATGATGTGTGAGTAGTTTACCTCAGACCTTCGGGTCCATAATTATTAGCTAGATGGCTTCTTCTCTCTTTTTGGATCTCAATACAATGTTCTCCCCTTCTCTCGTGGAGATCTATTTGATGTAATCTTCTTTTGCAGTGTGTTTGTTGAGACTGATGAATTGTGGGTTTATGATCAAGTTTATCTATGAACAATATTTGGATCTTCTGAATTCTTTTATGTATGATTGGTTATCTTTGCAAGTCTCTTTGAATTATCAGTTTGGTTTGGCCTACTAGATTGATCTTTCTTGCAATTGGAGAAGTGCTCAGCTTTGGGTTCAATCTTGCGGTGTCGTTTCCCAGTGACAGTAGGGGCAACAAGGCACGTATTGTATTGTTGCCATCGAGGATAACAAGATGGTTTTTTTATCATATTGCATGAATTTATCCCTCTACATCATGTCATCTTGCTTAAAGCGTTACTCTGTTCTTATGAACTTAATACTCTAGATGCATGCTGGATAGCGGTCGATGTGTGGAGTAATAGTAGTAGATGCAGGCAGGAGTCGGTCTACTTGTCTCGAACGTGATGCCTATATACATGATCATACCTAGATATTCTCATAACTATGCTCAATTCTGTCAATTTCTCAATAGTAATTTGTTCACCCACCGTAAAATACTTATGCTCTTGAGAGAAGCCACTAGTGAAACCTATGGCCCCCGGGTCTATCTTCCATCATATTAATCTTCCAACACTTAGTTATTTTCATTCCTTTTATTTTACTTTGCATCTTTATCATAAAAATACCAAAAATATTATCTTATCATATCTATCAGATCTCACTCTCGTAAGTGACCGTGTAGGGATTGACAACCCCTTATCGCGTTGGTTGTGAGGATTTATTTGTTTTGTGTAGGTGCGAGGGACTCGCGCGTAGCCTCCTACTGGATTGATACCTTGGTTCTCAAAAACTGAGGGAAATACTTACGCTACTTTGCTACATCACCCTTTCCTCTTCAAGGGAAAACCAATGCAGTGCTCAAGAGGTAGTAAGAAGGATTTCTAGCGCGGTTGCCAGGGAGGTCTACGCAAAAGTCAACATACCAAGTACCCATCACAAACCCTTATCTCCCGCATTACATTATTTTCCATTTGCCTCTCGTTTTCCTCTCCCCCACTTCACCCTTACCGTTTTATTCGCCCTCTCTCTCTATCCTCCCTCTCTTTTCCGTTCGCCTCTTTTTTGCTCGTTCCTCGTTTGCTTGTGTGTTAGATTGCTTGCTTGTCACGATGGCTCAAGATAACACTAAATTATGTGACTTTACCAATACCAACAACAATGATTTTATTAGCACTCCGATTGCTCCTCTTACCGATGCTGAATCTTGTGAAATTAATGCTGCCTTGCTGAATCTTGTCATGAAAGATCCGTTTTCCGGCCTTCCTAGTGAAGATGCCGCTACCCATCTAAATAGCTTCGTTGATTTGTGTGATATGCAAAAGAAGAAAGATGTGGACAATGATATTGTTAAATTGAAGCTATTTCCTTTTTCGCTTAGAGATCGTGCTAAAACTTGGTTTTCGTCTTTGTCTAAAAATAGTATTGATTCTTGGAATAAGTGCAAAGAAGCTTTTATCTCTAAGTATTTTCCTCCTGCTAAGATCATCTCTCTTAGAAACGATATTATGAATTTTAAGCAACTTGATCATGAACATGTTGCACAAGCTTGGGAGAGGATAAAATTAATTATACGTAATTTCCCAACACATGGTTTGAATTTGTGGATGATTTACAAAAAAAATTGCCGGATTGAATTTTGCTTCTAGAAATCTTTTAGATTCGGCCGCGGGAGGCACTTTTATGGAAATCACTTTAGGAGAAGCTACTAAACTCCTAGATAATATTATGTTTAATTATTCTCAATGGCACACCGAAAGATCTACTAATAAAAAAGTGCATGCGATAGAAGAAATTAATGTTTTGAGTGGAAAGTTGGATGAACTTATGAAATTATTTGCTACTAAGAGTGTTTCTTCTGATCCTAATGATATGCCTTTGTCTACTTTGATTGAGAATAATAATGAATCTATGGATGTGAATTTTGTTGGTAGGAATAATTTTGGTAACAACACGTATAGAGGAAACTTTAATCCTAGGCCTTATCCTAGTAATTCCTCTAATAATTATGGTAATTCCTATAACAATTCTGATGGAAATTTTAATAAAATACCCCCTGAATTTGAGACTAGTGTCAAGGAATTTATGAATTCGCAAAAGAATTTCAATGCTTTGCTTGAAGAGAAATTGCTTAAAGTTGATGATTTGGCTAGGAATGTTGATAGAATTTCTCTTGATGTTGATTCTTTAAAACTTAGATCTATTCCTCCTAAGCATGATATCAATGAGTCTCTCAAAGCCATGAGAATTTCCATTGATGAGTGCAAAGAAAGAACCGCTAGGATGCGTGCTAAGAAAGATTCCTTTATAAGAGCATGTTCTTCTAGTTTCCATGATAATAAAGATAAAGATCTAAAAGTTATTGATGTGTCCCCTATTAAATCTTTGTTTTGCAATATGAATCTTGATAATGATGGGACTGAATATGATCCACCTTTACCTAGAAGGCGTTTCAAAAATTCAGATTTTTTAGATCTTGATGCTAAATTTGATAAAAGTGGGATTGAAGAGATCAAAACTCTAGATGTTAATGAACCTACTATTTTGGATTTCAAGGAATTTAATTATGATAGCTGCTCTTTGATAGATTGTATTTACTTGTTGCAATTCGTGCTAAATTATCCCCATGCTTACAGTCAAAATAAAGCTTTTACCAAACATATCGTTGATGCTTTGATGCAATCTTATGAAGAAAAACTTGAGTTGGAAGTTTCTATCCCTAGAAAACTTTATGATGAGTGGGAACCAACTATTGAAATTAAAATTAAAGATCATGAATTCTATGCTTTGTGTGATTTGGGTGCTAGTGTTTACACGATTCCAAAGACTTTTTGTGATTTGTTAGGTTTCTGTGATTTTGATGATTGCTCTTTAAACTTGCACCTTGCGGATTCCACTATTAAGAAACCTATGGGAAGAATTAATGATGTTATTATTGTTGCAAATAGGAACTATTTACCCATAGATTTTATTGTTCTTGACATAGATTGCAATCCTTCATGTCCTATTATTCTTGGTAGACCTTTTCTTAGAATGATTGGTGCAATTATTGATATGAAGGAAGGAAATATTAGATTCCAATTTCCATTAAGGAAAGGCATGGAACACTTTCCTAGAAAGAAAATTAAATTACCTTATGAATCTATTTTGAGAGCCACTTATGGATTGCCTACCAAAGATGGCAATACCTAGATCTATCCTTGCTTTTTATGCCTAGCTAGGGGCGTTAAACGATAGCGCTTGTTGGGAGGCAACCCAATTTTATTTGTATTCCTTGCTGTTTGCTACTATTTAGTACTAAATAATTTATCTAGACTCTGTTTTGGTTGTGTTTTTTGTGTTTAATTAGTGTTTGTGCCAAGTAGAACCGTTGGGAAGACTTGGGGAAAGTCTTGTTAATCTTGCTGTAAAAATAGAAATTTTAGCGCTCACGAGAACTGCTGCCATTTTTATTTGGAAAGTTATATTTAGTTAATTCTTTTTGAAGATGATTAATAGATAAATTAGTCACGTCCAGAAATTTATTTTATAATTTTTGGGGTTCCAGATCTTGCGCTAGCTACAGATTACTACAGTCTATTCTGTTTTTGACAGATTCTATTTTTCGTGTGTTGTTTGCTTATTTTGATGAATCTATGGCTAGTAAAATAGTTTATAAACCATATAGAAGTTAGAATACATTATATTTAACAACAATATAAATAAATAATGAGTTCATTACAGTACCTTGAAGTGGTGTTTTGTTTTCTTTCGCTAACGGAGCTCACGAGATTTTCTACTTTAAGTTTTGTGTTGTGAAGTTTTCAAGTTTTGGGTAAGGATTTGATGAATTATGGAACAAGGAGTGGCAAGAGCCTAATATTGGGGATGCCCATGGGACCCCAAAGATAATCTAAGGACACCAAAAATCCAAAGCTTGGGGATGCCTCGGAAGGCATCCCCTCTTTCGTCTACTTCTATCGGTAACTTTACTTGGAGCTATATTTTTATTCACCACATGATATGTGTTTTGTTTGGAGCGTCTTGTATGATTTGAGTCTTTGATTTTTAGTTTACCACAATCATCTTTGCTGTACACACCTTTTGAGAGAGACACACATGATTCGGAAATTATTAGAATACTCTATGTGCTTCACTTATATCTTTTGAGTTATATAGTTTTGCTCTAGTACTTCACTTATATCTTTTAGAGCACGGTGGTGGATTTGTTTTATAGAAACTATTGATCTCTTATGCTTCACTTAGATTATTTTGAGAGTCTTAAATAGCATGGTAATTTGCTTAAATAATCCTAATATGCTAGGTATTCAAGATTAGTAAAAACTTTCTTATGAGTGTTTTGAATACTAAGAGAAGTTTGATGCTTGATGATTGTTTTGAGATATGGAGGTAGTGATATTAAAGTTGTGCTAGTTGAGTAGTTGTGAATTTGAGAAATACTTGTGTTGAAGTTTTCAAGTCTCGTAGCATGCACGTATGGTAAACGTTATGTAACAAATTTGAAACATGAGGTGTTCTTTGATTGTCCTCCTTATGAGTGGCGGTCGGGGACGAGCGATGGTCTTTTCCTACCAATCTATCCCCCTAGGAGGATGCGCGTAGTGCTTGGTTTTTGATGACTTGTAGATTTTTGTAATAAGTATGTGAGTTTTTTATGACTAATGTTGAGTCCATGGATTATACGCACTCTCACCTTTCCATCATTGCTAGCCTCTTCGGTACCGTGCATTGCCCTTTCTCACATTGAGAGTTGGTGCAAATTTCACCGATGCATCCAAACCCCATGATATGATGTGCTCTTTCACACATAAACCTCCTTATATCTTCCTCAAAACAGCCACCATACCTACCTATTATGGCATTTCCATAGCCATTCCGAGATATATTGCCATGCAACTTTCCACCATCCCGTTTATCATGACACGTTCATCATTGTCATATTGTTTAGCATGATCATGTAGTTGACATAGTATTTGTGGCAAAGCCACCATTCATAATTCTTTCATACATGTCACTCTTGGTTCATTGCATATCCCGGTACACCGCCGGAGGCATTCCTATAGAGTCATACCTTGTTCTAGTATCGAGTTGTAATCATTGAGTTGTAAATAAATAGAAGTGTGATGATCATCATTTAATAGAGCATTGTCCCAATAAAAAGAGAAAGGCCAAATAAAAAAGAAGGCCCAAAAAAATAAATGAAAAGGAACAATGCTATTATCCTTTTTTTCCACACTTGTGCTTCAAAGTAGCACCATGATCTTCATGATAGAGAGTCTCTTGTTTTGTCACTTTCATATACTAGTGGGAATTTTTCATTGTAGAACTTGGCTTGTATATTCCAACAATGGGTCTCCTCAAGTGCCCTAGGTCTTCGTGAGCAAGCAAGTTGGATGCACACCCACTAGTTTCTTTTGTTGATCTTTCATACATTTATAGCTCTAGTGCATCCGTTGCATGGCAATCCCTACTCCTTGCATTAACATCAATCGATGGGCATCTCCATAGCTCATTGATTAGCCTCGTTGATGTGAGACTTTCTCCTTTTTGTTCTTCTCCACATAACCCCCATCATTATACTCTATTCCACCCATAGTGCTATATCCATGGCCCACGCTCATGTATTGCGTGAAGGTTTATAAAGTTTGAGATTACTAAAGTATGAAACAATTGCTTGGCTTGTCATCGGGATTGTGCATGATGAGAGCATTCTTGTGTGACGAAAATGGAGCATGACTAAACTATATGATTTTGTAGGGATGAACTTTCTTTGGCCATGTTATTTTGAGAAGACATAATTGCTTAGTTAGTATGCTTGAAGTATTATTGTTTCTATGTCAATATTAAATGTTTATCTTGAATCTTTCGGATCTGAATATTCATGTCACAATTAAGAAGAATTACATTGAAATTATGCCTAGTAGCATTCCACATCAAAAATTCTGTTTTTATCATTTACCTACTTGAGGACGAGCAGGAATTAAGCTTGGGGATGCTTGATACGTCTCCAACGTATCTATAATTTTTGATTGCTCCATGCTATATTATCTTCTGTTTTGGACATTATTGGGCTTTATTATTCACTTTTATATTATTTTTTGGGACTAACCTATTAACCGGAGGCCCAGCCCAGAATTGCTGTTTTTTGCCTATTTCAGAGTTTCGCAGAAAAAGAATATCAAACGGAGTCCAAACGGAATGAAACCTTCAGGAATGTGATTTTTGGAATGAACATGATCCAGGAGACTTGGACCCTACGTCAAGCAACCAACAGGGAAGCCACGAGGTAGGGGGCGTGCCTACCCCCCCCCCCCCCCCAGGCGCGCCCTCCACCCTCGTGGGCCCCCTATTGCTCCACCGACGTACTCCTTCCTCCTATATATACCTACGTACCCCAAATGATCAAAAACGGAGCCAAAACCCTAATTCCACCGCCGTAACTTTCTGTATCCACGAGATCCCATCTTGGGGCCTGTTCCGGAGCTCCGCCGGAGGGGGCATCGATCACGGAGGGCTTCTACATCAACACCATAGCCCCTCCGATGATGTGTGAGTAGTTTACCTCAGACCTTCGGGTCCATAGTTATTAGCTAGATGGCTTCTTCTCTCTTTTTGGATCTCAATACAATGTTCTCCCCCTCTCTCATGCAGATCTATTCGATGTAATCTTCTTTTGCGGTGTGTTTGTTGAGACCGATGAATTGTGGGTTTATGATCAAGTTTATCTATGAACAATATTTGGATCTTCTGAATTCTTTTATGTATGATTGGTTATCTTTGCAAGTCTCTTTGAATTATTAGTTTGGTTTGGCCTACTAGATTGATCTTTCTTGCAATGGGAGAAGTGCTTAGCTTTGGGTTCAATCTTGCGGTGTCCTTTCCCAGTGACAGTAGGGGCAGCAAGGCACGTATTGTATTGTTGCCATCGAGGATAACAAGATGGGGTTTTTATCATATTGCATGAATTTATCTCTCTACATCATGTCATCTTGCTTAAAGCGTTACTCTGTTCTTATGAACTTAATACTCTAGATGCATGCTGGATAGCGGTCGATGTGTGGAGTAATAGTAGTAGATGCAGGCAGGAGTCGGTCTACTTGTCTCGAACGTGATGCCTATATACATGATCATACCTAGATATTCTCATAACTATGCTCAATTCTGTCAATTGCTCAACAGTAATTTGTTCACCCACCGTAAAATACTTATGCTCTTGAGAGAAGCCACTAGTGAAACCTATGGCCCCGGGGTCTATCTTCCATCATATTAATCTTCTAACACTTAGTTATTTTCATTGCCTTTTATTTTACTTTGCATCTTTATCATAAAAATACCAAAAATATTATCTTATCATATCTATCAGATCTCACTCTCGTAAGTGACCGTGTAGGGATTGACAACCCCTTATCGTGTTGGTTGCGAGGATTTATTTGTTTTGTGTAGGTGCGAGGGACTCACGCGTAGCCTCCTACTGGATTGATACCTTGGTTCTCAAAAACTGAGGGAAATACTTACGCTACTTTGCTGCATCACCCTTTCCTCTTCAAGGGAAAACCAATGCAGTGCTCAGGAGGTAGCAGCGCCCCAACTAGGATTCCTACTAGGAATCCTATTCCTAGTAGGTTTCCAACAAGGGAAGAGAGGGGAAAGGAAGGAGAAGGAGAGAGGGAGAAGGAAAGGGCCCCCCCTTGCCTAGTCCAATTCGGACCCAAGGGAGAGGGGCGTGCGGCCTGCCCTAGCCGCCCCTCTCTCCCTCCACTAAGGCCCATGAGGCCCATTAGTTCCCCCGGGGGGTTCCGGTAACCCTTCGACACTCCAGGTTTATTCGAAACTTCTCCAGGACATTTCCGGTGTCCGAATATAGTCGTCCAATATATCAATCTTTATGTCTCGACCATTGAGACTCCTCGTTATGTCCGTGATCACATCCTGGACTCCAAACTACCTTCGCTACATCAAAACACATAAACTCATAATATCGATCGTCATCAAACGCTAAGCGTGCGGACCCTATGAGTTCGAGAACTATGTAGACATGACCGAGACTCACTTCCTGTCAATAACCAATACCGGAATCTGGATGCTCATATTGGTTCCTACATATTCTATGAAGATCTTTATCGGTCAAACCGCATAACAACATACGTTGTTCCTGTTGGGGAATGTAGTAATTTCAAAAAAATTCCTACGCACACGCAAGATCATGGTGATGCATAGCAATGAGAGGGGAGAGTGTTATCCATGTACCCTCATAGACTGAAAGCGGAAGCGTTAGCACAACGCGGTTGATGTAGTCGTACGTCTTCACGATCCGACCGATCAATTACTGAACGCACGACACCTCCGGGTTCAGCACACGTTCAGCCCGATGACGTCCCTCGAACTCCAATCCAGCCGAGTGTTGAGGAGAGTTTTGTCAGCACGACGGCGTTGTGATGATGATGTTCTACCAACGCAGGGCTTCGCCTAAGCACCGCTACAGTATTATCGAGGTGGACTATGGTGGAGGGGGGCACCGCACACGGCTAAAAGATCAAACGATCAATTATTGTGTCTCTAGGGTGCCCCTTGCCCCCATATATAAAGGAGCAAGGGGGAGGTGCGGCCGGCCTAGAGGGGGCGCGCCAGGAGGAGTCCTACTCCTACCGGGAGTAGGACTCCCTCCCTTTTCCTTGTTGGACTAGGAGTGGAGAGGGAAAGAGGTGGAGGAGAAGAAGGAAAGGGGGCGCCGCCCCCCTCTCCTTATCCTATTCGGACTAGGGGGAGGGGCACGCGGCCCTTGCCCTGGCCGCCTCTCCTATTCTCCACTAAGGCCCACTATGGCCCATTTAACCCCCAGGGGGTTCCGGTAACCCCTCCGGTACTCCGGTAAAATCCCGATTTCACCCGGAACGCTTCCGATATCCAAACATAGTCTTCCAATATATCAATCTTCACGTCTCAACCATTTCAAGACTCCTCATCATGTCCGTGATCACATCCGGGACTCCGAACAACCTTCGGTACATCAAAACATATAAACTCATAATATAACTGTCATCGAAACGTTAAGCGTGCGGACCCTACTGGTTCGAGAACTATGTAGACATGACCGAGACATGTCTTGGGTCAATAACCAATAGCGGAACCTGGATGCTCATATTGGCTCCTACATATTCTATGAAGATCTTTATCGGTCAAACCGCATAACAACATACGTTGTTCCTTTTGTCATCGGTATGTTACTTGCCCGAGATTCGATTGTCGGTATCTCAATACCTAGTTCAATCTCGCTACCGGCAAGTCTCTTTACTCGTTCTGTAATACATCATCCCGCAACTAAGTCATTAGTTGCAATGCTTGCAAGGCTTAAGTGATGTGCATTACCGAGAGGGCCCAGAGATACCTCTCCGACAATTGGAGTGACATATCCTAATCTCGAAATACACCAACCCAACAAGTAACTTTGGAGACACCTGTAGAGCACCTTTATAATCACACAGTTACGTTGTGATGTTTGGTAGCACACAAAGTGTTCCTCCGGTAAACGGGAGTCGCATAATCTCATAGTCATAAGAACATGTATAAGTCATGAAGAAAGCAATAGCAACATACTAAACGATCGGGTGCTAAGCTAACGGAATGGGTCAAGTCAATCACATCATTCTCCTAATGATGTGATCCCGTTAATCAAATGACAACTCATGTCTATGGTTAGGAAACATAACCATCTTTAATCAACGAGCTAGTCAAGTAGATGTATACTAGTGACACTCTGTTTGTCTATGTATTCACACATGTATCATGTTTCCGGTTAATACAATTCTAGCATGAATAATAAACATTTATCATGATATAAGGAAATAAATAATAACTTTATTATTGCCTCTAGGGCATATTTCCTTCAGTCTCCCACTTGCACTAGAGTCAATAATCTAGTTTACACAGTAATGATTCTAACACCCATGGAGCCTTGGTGCTGATCATGTTTTGCTCGTGGAAGAGGCTTAGTCAACGGGTCTGCAACATACAAATCCGTATGTATCTTGCAAATTTCTCTGTCTCCCACCTGGACTAAATCCCGGATGGAATTGAAGCGTCTCTTGATGTGCTTGGTTCTCTTGTGAAATCTGGATTCCTTCGCCAAGGCAATTGCACCAGTATTGTCACAAAAGATTTTCATTGGACCCGATGCACTAGGTATGACACCTAGATCGGATATGAACTCCTTCATCCAGACTCCTTCATTTGCTACTTCCGAAGCAGCTATGTACTCCACTTCACACGTAGATCCCGCCACGACGCTTTGTTTAGAACTGCACCAACTGACAGCTCCACGTTCAATGTAAACACGTATCCGGTTTGCGATTTAGAATCATCCGGATCAGTGTCAAAGCTTGCATCAACGTAACCATTTATGATGAGCTCTTTGTCACCTCCATAAACGAGAAACATATCCTTAGTCCTTTTCAGGTATTTCAGGATGTTCTTGACCGATGTCCAGTGATCCACTCCTAGATTACTTTGGTACCTCCCCGCTAGACTTATAGCAAGGCACACATCAGGTCTGGTACACAGCATTGCATACATGATAGAGCCTATGGCTGAAGCATAGGGAACATCTTTCATTTTCTCTCTATCTTCTGCAGTGGTCGGGCATTGAGTCTTACTCAACTTCACACCTTGTAACACAGGCAAGAACCCTTTCTTTGCTTGATCCATTTTGAACTTCTTCAAAACTTTGTCAAGGTATGTGCTTTGTGAAAGTCCAATTAAGCGTCTTGATCTATCTCTATAGATCTTGATGCCCAATATATAAGCAGCTTCACCGAGGTCTTTCATTGAAAAACTCTTATTCAAGTATCCCTTTATGCTATCCAGAAATTCTATATCATTTCCAATCAACAATATGTCATCCACATATAATATCAGAAATGCTACAGAGCTCCCACTCACCATTTTGTAAATACAGGCTTCTCCAAAAATCTGTACAAAACCAAATGCTTTGATCACACTATCAAAGCGTTTATTCCAACTCCGAGAGGCTTGCACCAGTCCATAAATGGATCGCTGGAGCTTGCACACTTTGTTTGCTCCCTTTGGATCGACAAAAGCTTCCGGTTGCATCATATACAACTCTTCTTCCAAAAATCCATTCAGGAATGCAGTTTTGACATCCATTTGCCAAATTTCATAATCATAAAATGCGGCAATTGCTAACATGATTCGGACAGACTTAAGCATCGCTACGGGTGAGAAGGTCTCATCATAGTCAATCCCTTGAACTTGTTGAAAACCATTCGCAACAAGTCGAGCTTTATAGACAGTAATATTACCGTCAGCGTCAGTCTTCTTCTTGAAGATCCATTTATTCTCAATTGCTTGCCGATCATCGGGCAAGTCAACCAAAGTCCACACTTTGTTCTCATACATGGATCCCGTCTCAGATTTCATGGCTTCAAGCCATTTTGCGGAATCTAGGCTCACCATCGCTTCTTCATAATTCGTAGGTTCGTCATGGTCTAGTAACATAACTTCCAGAACAGGATTACCGTACCACTTTGGTGTGGATCTTACTCTGGTTGACCTACGAGGTTCAGTAACAACTTGATCTGAAGTTTCATGATCATCATCATTAACTTCCTCACTAATTGGTGTAGGTGTCACAGAAACCGGTTTCTGCGATGAACTACTTTCCAATAAGGGAGTAGGTACAGTTACCTCATCAAGTTCTACTTTCCTCCCACTCACTTCTTTTGAGAGAAACTCCTTCTCTAGAAAAACTCCGAATTTAGCAACAAAAGTCTTGCCTTCGGATCTGTGATAGAAGGTGTACCCAATAGTCTCCTTTGGGTATCCTATGAAGACACATTTTTCCGATTTGGGTTCGTGCTTATCAGGTTGAAGCTTTTTCACGTAAGCATCGCAGCCCCAAACTTTCAGAAACAACAACTTTGGTTTCTTGCCAAACCACAGTTCATAAGGCGTCGTCTCAATGGATTTCGATGGTGCCCTATTTAATGTGAATGCGGCCGGCTCTAAAGCATAACCCCAAAACGATAGCGGTAAATCAGTAAGAGACATCATAGATTGCACCATATCTAGTAAAGTACGATTACGACGTTCGGACACACCATTACGCTGTGGTGTTCCAGGTGGTGTGAGTTGCGAAACTATTCTGCATTGTTTCAAATGTAGACCAAACTCATAACTCAAATATTATCCTCCACGATCAGATCGTAGAAACTTTATTTTCTTGTTACGATGATTTTCAACTTCACTCTGAAATTCTTTGAACTTTTCAAATGTTTCAGACTTATGTTTCATTAAGTAGATATACCCATATCTGCTTAAATCATGTGTGAAGGTGAGAAAATAACGATATCCGCCACCAACCTTAATATTCATCGGACCACATACATCTGTATGTATGATTTCCAACAAAGCTGTTGCTCTCTCCATAGTATCGGAGAACGGCATTTTAGTCATCTTGCCCATGAGGCACGGTTCGCAAGTACCAAGTGATTCATAATCAAGTGGTTCCAAAAGTCCATCAGTATGGAGTTTCTTCATGCGCTTTACACCGATATGACCTAAACAGCAGTGCCACAAATAAGTTGCACCATCATTATCAACTCTACATCTTTTGGCTTCAATATTATGAATATGTGTGTCACTACTATCGATATTTAACAAAAATAGACCACTCTTTAAACGTGCATGACCATAAAAGATATTACTCATATAAATAGAACAACCATTATTCTATGATTTAAATGAATAACCGTCTCGCATCAAACAAGATCCAGATATAATGTTCATGCTCAACGCTGGCACCAAATAACAATTATTTAGGTCTAATACTAATCCTGAAGGTAGATGTAGAGGTAGCGTGCCGACCGCGATCACATCGACTTTGGAACCATTTCCCACGCGCATCGTCACCTCGTCCTTAGCCAATCTTCGCTTAATCCGTAGCCCCTGTTTCGAGTTGCAAATATTAGCAACAGAACCAGTATCAAATACCCAGGTGCTACTGCGAGCATTAGTAAGGTACACATCAATAACATGTATATCACATATACCTTTGTTCACCTTGCCATCCTTCTTATCCGCCAAATACTTGGGGCAGTTCCGCTTCCAGTGACCAGTCTGCTTGCAGTAGAAGCACTCAGTCTCAGGCTTAGGTCCAGACTTGGGTTTCTTCTCCTGAGCAGCAACTTGCTTGATGTTCTTCTTGAAGTTCCCCTTTCTTCTTCCCTTTGCCCTTTTTCTTGAAACTGGTGGCCTTATTGACCATCAACACTTGATGCTCCTTTTGATTTCTACCTCCGCAGCTTTTAGCATTGCGAAGAGCTCGGGAATTGTCTTATCCATCCCTTGCATGTTATAGTTCATCATGAAGCTCTTGTAGCTTGGTGGCAGTGATTGGAGAATTCTGTCAATGACGCTATCATCCGGAAGATTAACTCCCAGTTGAATCAAGTGATTGCAGTACCCAGACATCTTGAGTATATGCTCACTGACAGAACTATTCTCCCCCATCTTGCAGCTATAGAACTTATTGGAGACTTCATATCTCTCAATCCGGGCATTTGCTTGAAATATTAACTTCAACTCCTGGAACATCTCATTTGCTCCATGACGTTTAAAACATCGTTGAAGTCCCGGTTCTAAGCCGTAAAGCATGGCACATTGAACTATCGAGTAGTCATCAGCTTTGCTCTACCAGACGTTCTTAACGTCGTCAGTTGCATCAGCACCAGGCCTGGCACCCAGCGGTGCTTCCAGGACATAATTCTTCTGTGCAGCAATGAGGATAATCCTCAAGTTATGAACCCAGTCCGTGTAATTGCTACCATCATCTTTCAACTTTGCTTTCTCAAGGAACGCATTAAAATTCAACGGAACAACATCACGGGCCATCTATCTACAACCAACATAGACAAGCAAGATACTATCAGGTACTAAGTTCATGATAAATTTAAGTTCAATTAATCATATTACTTAAGAACGCCCACTTAGATAGACATCTCTCTAATCCTATAAGTGATCACGTGATCCATATGAACTAAACCATGTCCGATCATCACATGAGATGGAGTAGTTTCAATGGTGAACATCACCATGTTGATCATATCTACTATATGATTCACGCTCGACCTTTCGGTCTCCGTGTTCCGAGGCCATATCTGTTATATGCTAGGCTCGTCAAGTTTAACCTGAGTATTCCGGGTGTGCAACTATTTTGCACCTATTGTATTTGAACGTAGAGCCTATCACACCCGATCATCACGTGGTGTCTCAGCACGAAGAACTTTCGCAACGGTGCATACTCAGGGAGAACACTTATACTTTGATAATTTAGTGAGGGATCATCTTATAATGCTACCGTCAATCAAAGCAAGATAAGATGCATAAAAGATAAACATCACATGCAATCAATATAAGTGATATGGTATGGCCATCATCATCTTGTGCTTGTGATCTCCATCTCCGAAGCACCGTCATGATCACCATCGTCACCGGCGCGACACCTTGATCCCCATCGTAGCATCGTTGTCGTCTCGCCAATCTTATGCTTCTATGACTATCGCGACCGCTTAGTGATAAAGTAAAGTATTACAGGGCCATTGCATTGCATACAATAAAGCGACAACCATATGGCTCCTGCCAGTTGCCGATAACTCGGTTACAAAACATGATCATCTCATACAATAAAATTTAGCATCATGTCTTGACCATATCACATCACAACATGCCCTGCAAAAACAAGTCAGACGTCCTCTACTTTGTTGTTGCAAATTTTACGTGGCTGCTACGGGCTTAGCAAGAACCGTTCTTACCTATGCATCAAAACCACAACGATAGTTTGTCAAGTTGGTGCTGTTTTAACCTTCGCAAGGACCAGGCGTAGCCACACTCGGTTCAAATAAAGTTGGAGAAACTAACACCCGCCAGCCACCTATGTGCAAAGCACGTCGGTAGAACCAGTCTCGCATAAGCGTACGCGTAATGTCTGTCCGGGCTGCTTCATCCAACAATACCGCCGAACCAAAGTATGACATGCTGGTAAGCAGTATGACTTATATCGTCCACAACTCACTTGTGTTCTACTCATGCATATGACATCTATGCATAAAACCAGGCTCGGATGCCACTGTTGGGGAACGTAGTAATTTCAAAAAAATTCCTACGCACACGCAAGATCATGGTGATGCATAGCAACGAGAGGGGAGAGTGTTATCCATGTACCCTCATAGACCGAAAGCAGAAGCGTTAGCACAACACGGTTGATGTAGTCGTACGTCTTCATGATCCGACCGATCAAGTACCGAACGCACGGCACCTCCGAGTTCAGCACACGTTCAGCCCGATGACATCCCTCGAACTCCAATCCAGCTGAGTGTTGAGGGAGAGTTTCGTCAGCACGATGGCGTGGTGACGATGATGATGTTCTACCGACGCAGGGCTTCGCCTAAGCACTGCTACAGTATTATCGAGGTGGACTATCGTGGAGGGGGCACCGCACACGGCTAAAAGATCAAACGATCAATTGTTGTGTCTCTAGGGTGCCCCCTGCCCCCGTATATAAAGGAGCAAGGGGGGAGGTGCGGCCGGCCTAGAGGGGGCGCGCCAGGAGGAGTCCTACTCCTATCGGGAGTAGGACTCCCTCCCTTTTCCTTGTTGGACTAGGAGTGGAGGGGGAAAGAGGTGGAGGAGAAGAAGGAAAGGGGGGCGCCGCCCCCCTCTCCTTGTCCTATTCGGACTAGGGGGGGCGTCCCTTGCCCTGGCCGCCTCTCCTATTCTCCACTAAGGCCCACTATGGCCCATTTAACCCCCGGGGGTTCCGGTAACCCCTCCAGTACTCAGGTAAAATCCCGATTTCACCCGGAACGCTTTCGATATCCAAACATAGGCTTCCAATATATCAACCTTCATGTCTCAACCATTTCGAGACTCCTCATCATGTTCGTGATCACATCCGGGACTCCGAACAACCTTCGGTACATCAAAACATATAAACTCATAATATAACTGTCATCGAAACGTTAAGCGTGCGGACCCTACGGGTTCGAGAACTATGTAGACATGACCGAGACATGTCTCGGGTCAATAACCAATAGCGGAACCTGGATGATCATATTGGCTCCTACATATTCTACGAAGATCTTTATCGGCCAGACCTCATAACAACATACGTTGTTCCTTTTGTCATCGGTATGTTACTTGCCCGAGATTCGATCGTCGGTATCTCAATAACTAGTTCAATCTCATTACCGGCAAGTCTCTTTACACGTTTTGCAATACAGCATCCCGCAACTAAGTCATTAGTTGCAATGCTTGCAAGGCTTAAGTGATGTGCATTACCGAGAGGGCCCAGAGATACCTCTCCGACAATCGGAGTGACAAATCCTAATCTCGAAATACGCCAACCCAAAAAGTACCTTCGGAGACACCTGTAGAGCACCTTTATAATCACCCAGTTACGTTATGACGTTTGGTAGCACACAAAGTGTTCCTCAGGTAAACGGGAGTTGCATAATCTCATAGAACATGTATAAGTCATGAAGAAAGCAATAGCAACATACTAAACGATCGGGTGCTAAGCTAACGGAATGGGTCAAGTCAGTCACATCATTCTCCTAATGATGTGATCCCGTTAATCAAATGACAACTCATGTCTATGGATAGGAAACATAACCATCTTTAATCAACAAGCTAGTCAAGTAGAGGTATACTAGTGACACTCTATTTGTCTATGTATTCACACATGTATCATGTTTCCGGTTAATACAATTCTAGCATGAATAATAAACATTTATCATGATATAAGGAAATAAATAGTAACTTTATTATTGCCTCTAGGGCATATTTCCTTCAGTTCCTTTTGTCATTGGTATGTTACTTGCCCGAGATTCGATCATCGGTATCTCAATACCTAGTTCAATCTCATTACCGACAAGTCTCTTTACTCGTTCCGTAATGCATCATCCCATAACTAACTCGTTAGTCACATTGCTTGCAAGGCTTATAGTAATGTGCATTATAGAGAGGGCCCAAAGATACTTCTCCGATACACGGAGTGACAAATCCTAATCTCGATCTATGGTAGCTCAACAAACACCATCGGAGACACCTGTAGAGCATCTTTATAATCACCCAGTTACGTTGTGACGTTTGATAGCACACTAAGTGTTCCTCCGGCATTCAGGAGTTGCATAATCTCATAGTTATATGAACATGTATAAGTCATGAAGAAAGCAATAGCAATAAACTAACCGATCATAGTGCTAAGCTAATGGATGGGTCTTGTCCATCACATCATTATCTAATGATGTGATCCTATTCATCAAATGACAACACATGTCTATGGTCAGGAAACATAACCATCTTTGACTAACGAGCTAGTCAAGTAGAGGCATACTAGGGACACTTTGTTTGTCTATGTGTTCACACATGTACTAAGTTTTCGGTTAATACAATTCTAGCATTAATAATAAACATTTATCATGATATAAGGAAATATAAATAACAACTTTATTATTGCCTCTAGGGCATATTTCCTTCGGTCTCCCACTTGCAGTAGAGTCAGTAATCTAGTTCACATCGTCATGTGATTTCTCACCAATAGTTCACATCTTTATGTGATTAGTTCATATCTTCATGTGACTAATACCCAAAGGGTTTACTAGAGTCAATAATCTAGTTCACATCGCTATGTGATTAACACCCAAAGAGTGATCATGTTTTGCTTATGAGAGAAGCTTAGTCTACAGGTCTGCAACATTCAGATTTGTATGTATTTTGCAAATTTCTATGTCTACAATACTCTGCACGGAGCTACTCTAGCTAATCGCTCCCACTTTCAATATGCATCTAGATCGAGACTTAGAGTCATCTAGATCAGTGTCAAAAAGTTGCATCGACGTAACTCTTTACGACGAACTCTTTATCACCTCCATAACCGAGAAATATTTCCTTAGTCCTCTAAGGATAACTTTGATCGCTGTCCAGTGATCTACTCCTAGATCACTATTGTACTCCCTTGCCAAAATCATGCTAAGGTATACAATAGGTCTGGTATACAGCATAGCATACTTTATAGAACCTATGCCTGAGGCATAGGGAATGACTCTTCATTCTCTTTCTATTTTCTGCCGTGGTCAGGTTTTGAGTCTTTACTCAACTTCACACCTTGCAACACAGGCAAGAACTCCTTCTTTGACTGTTCCATTTTGAACTACTTCAAAATCTTGTCAAGGTATGTACTCATTGAAAAAATATCAAGCGTCTCGTTCTATCTCTATAGATCTTGATGCTCAATATGTAAGCAGTTTCACCAAGGTCTTTCTTTGAAAAACTCCTTTCAAACACTCCTTTATGCTTTCCAGAAAATTCTACATTATTTCCGATCAACAATATGTCATTCACATATACTTATCAGAAATGTTGTAGTGCTCCCACTCACATTCTTGTAAATACAGGCTTTATCGCAAGTCTGTATAAAACTATATGTTTTGATCACTTTATCAAAGCATATATTCCAACTTCGAGATGCTTGCGCCAGTCCATAGATGGATCGCTGGAGCTTGCACACTTTGTTAGCACCTTTAGGATTGATAAAACCTTCTTGTTGCATCATATACAACTCTTCTTTAAGAAATCCATGCAGTTTTGACATCCATTTACCAGATTTCATAAAATGTGGCAATTGCTAACATGATTCGGACAGACTTTTAAGCATCGATACGAGTGAGAAAATATCATCATAGTCAACACCTTGAACTTGTCGAAAACCTTTTGCGACAATTCGAGCTTTGTAGATAGTAACACTACTATCAGCGTCTGTCTTCCTCTTGAAGATCCATTTATTCTGAATGGCTCACCGATCATCGGGCAAGTCAATCAAAGTCCATACTTTGTTCTCATACATGGATCACATCTCGGATTTCACGGCCTTAAGCCATTTTGTGGAATTTGGGCTCATCATCGCTTCCTCATAGTTCGTAGGTTCATCATGGTCTAGTAACATGACTTCCAGAACAGGATTACCGTACCACTCTGGTGCGGAACTTACTCTGGTTGACGTACGAGGTTCGGTAGTAACTTTGATCTGAAGTTTCATGATCATCATCATTAACTTCCTCACTAATTGGTGTAAACATCACTGAAACTGATTTCTGTGATGAACTACTTTCCAATTCAGGAGAAGGTACAATTACCTCATCAAGTTCTACTTTCCTCCTACTCACTTCTTTCGAGAGAAACTCCTTCTCTAGAAAGGATCCACTCTTAGCAACAAAGATCTTGCCTTCGGATCTGTGATAGAAGGTGTACCCAACAGTTTCTTTTGGGTATCCTATGAAGACGCACTTCTCCGATTTGGGTTTAAGCTTATCAGGTTGAAACTTTTTCACATAAGCATCACAACCCCAAACTTTAAGAAACGACAGCTTAGGTTTCTTGCTAAACCACAATTCATATGGTGTCGTCTCGACGGATTTAGATGGTGCCCTATTTAACGTGAATGCAGTTGTCTCTAATGCATAACCCCAAAACGATAGCAGTAAATTAGTAAGAGACATCATAGATCGCACCATATCTAATAAAGTGCGGTTACAACGTTTGGACACACCATTACGCTGTGCTGTTCCAGGTGGCGTGAGTTGTGAAACTATTCCGCATTGTTTCAAATGAAGACCAAATTCGTAACTCAAATATTCTCCTCCACGATCAGATCGTAGAAACTTTATTTTCTTGTTACGATGATTTTCCACTTCACTCTGAAATTCTTTGAACTTTTCAAATGTTTCAGACTTATGTTTCATCAAGTAGATATACCCATATCTGCTCAAATCATCTGTGAAGGTCAGGAAATAACGATACCCACCACGAGCATCAACACTCATCGGACCGCATACATCGGCATGTATTATTTCCAATAAGTCGGTAGCTCGCTCCGTTGATCCGGAGAACGGATTTTTAGTCATCTTGCCCATGAGGCATGGTTCGCAAGCATCAAATGATTCATAATCAAGTGATTCCAAAAGCCCATCAGCATGGAGTTTCTTCATGCGCTTTACACCAATATGACCTAAACGGCAGTGCCACAAATAAGTTGCACTATCATTATTAACTTTGCATCCTTTGGCTTCAATATTATGAATATGTGTATCACTACGATCGAGATCCAACAAACTATTTTCATTGGGTGTATGACCATCGAAGGTTTTATTCATGTAAATAGAACAACAATTATTCTCTGACTTTAAATGAATAACCGTATTGCAATAAACATGATCAAATCATATTCATGCTTAATGCAAACACCAAATAACATTTATTTCGGTTCAACACTAATCCCGAAAGTATATGGAGTGTGTGATGATGATCATATCAATCTTGGAACCACTTCCAACACACATCGTCACTTCACCCTTAACTAGTCTCTGCTTATTCTGCAACTCCCGTTTTGAGTTACTAATCTTAGCAACTGAACTACTATCAAATACTGAGGGGTTGCTATAAACACTAGTAAAGTACACATCAATAACATGTATATCAAATATACCTTTGTTCACTTTGCCATCCTTCTTATCCGCCAAATACTTGGGGCAGTTCCGCTTCCAGTGACCAGTCCTTTTTGCAGTAGAAGCACTTAGTCTCAGGCTTAGGTACAGACTTGGGCTTCTTCACTTGAGCAGCAACTTGCTTGTCATTCTTATTGAAGTTCCCCTTCTTCCCTTTGCCCTTTTTCTTGAAACTAGTGGTCTTGTCAACCATCAACACTTGATGCTTTTCTTGATTTCTACCTTCACCGATTTTAGCATCACGAAGAGCTTGGGAATTGTTTTCGTCATCCCTTGCATATTATAGTTCATCATGAAGTTCCAGTAATTTGGTGATAGTGACTAGAGAACTCTGTCAATCACTATATTATCTGGAAGATTAACTCCCACTTGATTCAAGCGATTGTAGTACTCAGACATTTTGAGCACATGCTCACTGGTTGAGCTATTCTCCTCCATCGTGTACGCAAAGTACTTGTCAGAGGTCTCATACCTCTCGACACAGGCATGAGTCTGAAATACCAATTTCAACTCTTGGAACATCTTATATGCTCCGTGGCATTCAAAACATTTTTGAAGTCCCGGTTCTAAGCCATAAAGCATGGTGCACTAAATTATCAAGTAGTCATCATACCGAGCTTGTCAAACTTTCATAACGTCTGCATCTGCTCCTGCAATAGTTCTGTCACCTAGCGGTGCATCAAGGACATAATTCTTCTGTGTAGCAATGAGGATAAATCCTCAAATCACGGACCTAGTCCGCATTATTGCTACTAACATCTTTCAACATAGTTTTTCTCTAGAAACATGTCAAAAATAAACGGGGAGCTACATCACGAGCTATTGATCTACAACATAGTTATGAAAATACTACCAGGACTAAGTTCATGATAAATTAAAGTTCAATTAATCATATTACTTAAGAACTCCCACTTATATAGACATCCCTATAATCATCTAAGTGATCACGTGATCCATATCAACTAAACCATGTACGATCATCACGTGAGATGGAGTAGTTTTCAATGGTGAACATCACTATGTTGATCATATCTACTATATGATTAACGTTCGACCTTTCGGTCTCAGTGTTTCGAGGATATATCTGCATATGCTAGGCTCGTCAAGTTTAACCTGAGTATTCTGCATGTGCAAAACTGGCTTGCACCCGTTTTATGTGAGCGTAGAGCTTATCACACTCGATCATCACGTGGTGTCTCAGCACGAAGAACTGTCGCAACGGTGCATACTCAAGGAGAACACTTATACCTTGAAATTTTAGTAAGGGATCATCTCATAATGCTACCATCGTACTAAGCAAAATAAGATGCATAAAAGATAAACATCACATGCAATCAAAAAATGTGACATGATATGGCCATCATCATCTTATGCCATTGATCTCCATCCCCAAAGTACCGTCATGATCTCCATTGTCACCGGCATGACACCATGATCTCCATCATCTTGATCAGTATCAACATGTCGTCACATGGTCGTTTCGCCAACTATTTCTTTTGCAACTATTGCTATCGCATAGCGATAAAGTAAAGCAATTGTATGGCGTTTGCATCTTATGCAATAAAGAGACAACCATAAGGCTCCTGCCAGTTGCCGATGACTTTAACAAAAACATGATCATCTCATACAACAATTTATATATCATCACGTCTTGACCATATCACATCACAATATGCCCTGCAAAAACAAGTTAGATGTCCTCTACTTTGTTGTTGCAAGTTTTACGTGGCTGCTACGGGCTTAGCAAGAACCGTTCTTACCTACGCATCAAAAACCACAAGGCGGTATAGTGATTGCTCTTTGATCTTCAGAAAGAACCCTGTTCATTGAATCCGATTCAACTAAAGTTGGAGAAACTGACACCCGCCAGCCACCTGTGTGCAAAGCACGTCGGTAGAACCAGTCTCATAAACGCGGTCATGTAATGTCGGTCTGGACCGCTTCATCCAACAATACAGCCGAATCAAGGAACAACTAGTGACGGCAAGCAATATGTATATACCCACTGATACGTCTCCAACGTATCTATAATTTTTGATTGTTCCATGCTATTATATTATCTGTTTTGGATGTTTATGGGCTTTATTATGCATTTTTATATTATTTTTGGGACTAACCTATTAACCTAGAGCCCAGTGCCAGTTTCTGTTTTTTTCCTTGTTTTAGAGTATCACTGAAAAGGAAAATCAAACGGAGTCCAATTGACCTAAAACTTCACAGAACTTATTTTTGGAACAGAAGCAATCCAGAAGACTTGGGGTGTACGTAAGGGAAGCAACGAGGAAGGCACGAGACAGGGGGCGCACCCACCCCCCTGGGCGCGCCCTCCACCCTCGTGGGCCCCTCGTGGCCCCCCTGACGTATTTCTTCCTCCTATATATACCAATATACCCTAAAACCATTGGAGAGCACAAAGATCGGGAGTTCCGCTGCCAGAAGCCTCCGTAGCCACCGAAAACCAATCTAGACCCGTTCTGGCACCCTGACGGAGGGGGGAATCCCTCTCCGGTGGCCATCTTCATCATCCCGGTGCTCTCCATGACGAGGAGGGAGTAGTTCTCCCTCGGGGCTGAGGGTATGTACCAGTAGCTATGTGTTTGACCTCTCTCTCTCTCGTGTTCTTGAGGTGGTATGATCTTGATGTATCGCGAGCTTTGCTATTATAGTTGGATCTTATGATGTTTCTCCCCCCTCTACTCTCTTGTAATGGATTGAGTTTTCCCTTTGAAGTTATCTTATCGGATTAAGTCTTTAAGGATTTGAGAACACTTGATGTATGTCTTGTGTGGGATACCCGTGGTGACAATGGGGTATTCTATTGATCCACTTGATGTATGTTTTGGTGATCAACTTTCGGGTTCCGTGACCTTGGGAATCTATGCATAGGGGTTGGCACACGTTTTCGTCTTGACTCTCCGGTGGAAACTTTGGGGCACTCTTTGAAGTACTTTTGTGTTGGTTGAATAGATGAATCTGAGATTGTGTGATACATATCGTATAATCATACCCACGGATACTTGAGGTGACATAGGAGTATCTAGGTGACATTAGAGTTTTGGTTGATTTGTGTCTTAAGGTGTTATTCTAGTACGAACTCTAGGATAGATTGAACGGAAAGAATAGCTTCATGTTATTTTACTACGGACTCTTGAATAGATCGATCAGAAAGGATAACTTTGAGGTGGTTTCATACCCTACCATAATCTCTTCATTTGTTCTCCGCTATTGGTGACTTCGGAGTGACTCTTTGTTGCATGTTAAGGGATAGTTATATGATCCAATTATGTTATTATTGTTGAGGGAACTTGCACTAGTGAAAGTATGAACCCTAGGCCTTGTTTCAACGCATTGCAATACCGTTTGTGCTCACTTTTATCATTAGTTACCTTGCTGTTTCTATATTTTCAGATTACAAAAACCATTATCTATTATCCATATTGCACTTGTAGCACCATCTCTTCGCCGAAATAGTGCACCTATACAATTTACCATTGTATTGGGTGTGTTGGGGACACAAGGAACTCTTTGTTATTAGGTTGCAGGGTTGCTTGAGAGAGACCATCCTTCATCCTACGCCTCCTATGGATTGATAAACTTTAGGTCATCCACTTGAGGGAAATTTACTACTGTCCTACAAACCTCTGCACTTGGAGGCCCAACAACGTCTACAATAAGAAGGTTGTGTAGTAGACATACAGCTCTTTTCCGGCGCCGTTGCCGGGGAGGCTGGCGCTTGAAGGTATATCTTTATATCTTGCAATCGAATCTTTTTGTTCTTTTTTTATCACTAGTTTTGTTTATAAAAGAAAACTACAAAAAAATGGAATTGAGTTTGCCTCATACGCTTCATCTTTTTAATATCTTTCGTGAGAATGATGGAAAGGAAAATTGTGCTCAAGTGTTAGAAGAAGAATGTATTAAAATGTTTGGCACTAAATATTTGAATGATGAGCATGGTTGCAATGTTGTTAGTATGAATTCCTTGAATATCCATGATGCTAATGATATGCAAAGCCACAAGCTTGGGGATGCTATGTTTGATGAAGATAATATTTTCTCTCCCTCAAGTTTTGATGTGCAATTTTATTATGATGACAGCATTCCTCCTATCTATGATGATTATTGTGATGACACATATGCTATAAAGAATAGTGATAACCATGAAACTTGTCATCTTGATTTCAATCTTCAATCCCATGATAGTTATTTTGTTGAATTTGCTCCCACTATTCCGAATGAGAAGAATTTTGCTTATGTGGAGAGTAGTAAAATTTCTATGCTTGTGCATCATGAAAATAATGCTTTACGTGATAGTTATATTGTTGAATTTATTCATGATGCTACTAAAAAATTATTATGAGGGAGGAACATATGCTTGTAGGAATTGCAATAATATCAAGTTTCCTCTCTATGCGCTTAAAATCTTGAAGTTATCCTTGTTTTGCCTTCCTATGCTAGTTGATTATTGTTCCCATAAGTTGTTTGCTCACAAAATCCCTATGCATAGGAAGTGGGTTAGACTTAAATGTGCTATTAATATTCTTCATGATGCTCTATTTATGTTTCAATTCTTGTCTTCTATGTGAGCATCATTGAAATCATCATGCCTAGCCAGGGGCGTTAAACGATAGCGCTTGTTGGGAGGCAACCCAATTTTATTTTTGTTCCTCGCTTTTTGTTCCTGTTTAGTAATAAATAAATCATCTATCCTCTGTTATGATTTTGTTTTTTATGTTTTAATTAGTGTTTGTGTCAAGTAAAGCCTTTAGGATCTTCTTGGGTGATTGTTATTTGATCTTGCTGTAAAAAAACAGAAAGTATGCGCTCACGAGAATAATTTTCATTTCTTATCATAGAGTGATAAAATGCCAATTCCAACTGAAGTAGATCATTAAACAAATTTCCTAGGACTTCCTAATTTCTCAGGATTTTTGGAGTTACATAAGTATTCGAAACGTACAGATTACTACAGACTGTTCTGTTTTTGATAGATTCTGTTTTCTATGTGTTGTTTGCTTATTTTGATGAATCTATAAGTAGTATCGGAGGGTATGAACCATAGAGAAGTTGAAATACAGTAGATATTACACCAATATTAATTTAGAATGAGTTCACAACAGTACCTAAGTGGCGATTTATTTTCTTATACTAACGGAGCTTACGAGTTTTCTGTTAAGTTTTGTGTTGTGAAGTTTTCAAGTTTTGGGTAAAGATTCCATGGACTATGGAATAAGGAGTGGCAAGATACTAAGCTTGGGTATTCCCAAGGCACCCCAGGGTAATATTCAAGTACAACCAAGAGCCTAAGCTTGGGGATGCCCCGGAAGGCATCCCCTCTTTCGTCTTCGTTCATCGGTAACTTTACTTGGAGCTATATTTTTATTCACCACATGGTATGTGTTTTGCTTGGAGCGTCATTTTATTTTGCTTGATGTTTGAATAAAATACCAAGATCTGAAATTCTTAAATGTTAGAGAGTCTTCACATAGTTGCATAATTATTCGACTACTCATTGATCTTCACTTATATCTTTCAGAGTAGTTTGTCGTTGATATAGTGCTTCACGTATATCCTTTTAGAGCACGGTGGTGGTTTTATTGTATAGAAATAGATGAAGTCTCATGCTTCACTTATATTATTTTGAGAGTCCTAAACAGCATGGTAATATGATAGGCATCCAATAGGGATATAATAAAAACTTTCATATAAAGTGCATTGAATACTATGAGAAGTTTGATACCTGATGATTGTTTTGAGATATAAAGATGGTGATATTAGAGTCATGCTAGTTGAGTAGTTGTGAATTTGAGAAATACTTGTGTTAAAGTTTGTGATTTCCGTAGCATGCACGTATGGTGAACCGTTATGTGATGAAGTCGGAGCATGATTTATTTATTGATTGTCTTCCTTATGAGTGGCGGTCGGGGACGAGCGATGGTCTTTTCCTACCAATATATCCCCCTAGGAGCATGCGTGTAGTACTTTGTTTTGATAACTAATATATTTTTGCAATAAGTATGTGAGTTCTTTATGACTAATGTCGAGTCCATGGATTATACGCACTCTCATACTTCCACCATTGCTAGCCTCTCTAGTACCGCGCAACTTTCGCCGGTACCTTAAACCCACCATATACCTTCCTCAAAACAGCCACCATACCTACCTATCATGGCATTTCCATAGCCATTCCAAGATATATTGCCATGCAACTTTCCACCGTTCCGTTTATTATGACACGCTCCATCATTGTTATATTTCTTTGCATGATCATGTAGTTGACATCGTATTTGTGGCAAAGCCACCGATCATAATTCTTTCATACATGTCACTCTTGATTCATTGCACATCTCGGTACACCATCGGAGGCATTCATATAGAGTCATGTTTTGTTCTAAGTATCGAGTTGTAATTATTGAGTTGTAAGTAAATAAAAGTGCGATGATCATCATTTTTAGAGCATTGTCCCAAGTGAGGAAAGGATGATGGAGACTATGATTCCCCCACAAGTCGGGATGAGACTCCAGACTAAAAAAAAGAGGCCATAAAAAGAGAAAAGGCCCAAATAAAAAAATAAAAATAAAAAATGATAGAAAAAGAGAGAAGGGGCAATGCTACTATCCTTTTACCACACTTGTGCTTCAAAGTAGCACCATGATCTTCATGATAGAGAGTCTCCTTGTTTTCACTTTCATATACTAGTGGGAATCTTTCATTATAGAACTTGGCTTGTATATTCCAATGATGGGCTTCCTCAAAACGCCCTAGGTCTTCGTGAGCAAGCAAGTTGGATGCACACCCACTAGTTTCTTTTGTTGAGCTTTCATACACTTATAGCTCTAGTGCATCCGTTGCATGGCAATCCCTACTCACTCACATTGATATCTATTGATGGGCATCTCCATAGCCCATTGATACGCCTAGTTAATGTGAGACTATCTTCTCCCTTTTTGTCTTCTCCACAACCACCATTCTATTCCCCTATAGTGCTATGTCCATGGCTCACGCTCATGTATTGCGTGAAGATTGAAAAAGTTTGAGAACACCAAAAGTATGAAACAATTGCTTGGCTTGTCATCGGGGTTGTGCATGATTTAAATACTTTGTGTGGTGAATATGGAGCATAGCCAGACTATATGATTTTGTAGGGATAACTTTCTTTGGCCATGTTATTTTGAGAAGACATAATTGCTTTGTTAGTATGCTTGAAGTATTATTATTTTTATGTCAATATTAAACTTTTGTCTTGAATCTTATGGATCTGAATATTCTTGCCACAATAAAGAGAATTACATGGATAAATATCTTAGGTAGCATTCCACATCAAATTTTTTGTTCTTATCATTAACCTACTCGAGGACGAGCAGGAATTAAGCTTGGGGATGCTGATACGTCTCCATCGTATCTATAATTTTTTATTATTCCATGCTATTATATTATCTGTTTTGGATGTTTATGGGCTTTATTATGCACTTTTATATTATTTTTGGGACTAACCTATTAACCCAGAGCCCGGTGCCAGTTTCTGTTTTTTCCTTGTTTTAGAGTATCGCAAAAAAGGAAAATTGAACGGAGTCCAATTGGCCAGAAACTTCACAGAACTTATTTTTGGAACGGAAGCAATCCAAAAGACTTGGGGTGTACGTAAGGGAAGCAACAAGGAAGGCACGAGGCAGGGGGGTGCGCCCACCCCCCTGGGCGCGCCCTCCACCCTCGTGGGCCCTCTTTCCCCCCTGACGTATTTATTCCTCCTATATATACCAATATACCCTAAAACCATCGTAGAGCACAATAGATCGGGTGTTCCGCCGCCAGAAGCCTCTGTAGCCACCGAAAACCAATCTAGACCCATTCCGGCACCCTGCCGGAGGGGGGAATCCCTCTCCGGTGGCCATCTTCATCATCCCGGTGCTCTCCATGACGAGGAGGGAGTAGTTCTCCCTCGAGGCCGAGGGTATGTACCAGTAGCTATGTGTTTGATCTCTCTCTCTCTCTCGTGTTCTTGAGGTGGTATGATCTTATGATGTTTCTCCCCCCTATACCCTCTTGTAATGGATTGAGTTTTCCCTTTGAAGTTATCTTATCGGATTGAGTCTTTAAGGATTTGAGAACACTTGATGTATGTCTTGCGTGGGATACCAGTGGTGACAATGGGGTATTCTATTGATCCACTTGATGTATGTTTTGGTGATCAACTTGCGGGTTCCGTGACCTTGGGAATCTATGCATAGGGGTTGGCACACGTTTTCGTCTTGACTCTCTGGTAGAAACTTTGGGGCACTCTTTGAAGTACTTTTGTGTTGGTTGAATAGATGAATCTGAGATTGTGTGATACATATCGTATAATCATACCCACGGATACTTGAGGTGACATAGGAGTATCTAGGTGACATTAGGGTTTTGGTTGATTTGTGTCTTAAGGTGTTATTCTAGTACGAACTCTAGGATAGATTGAACGGAAAGAATTTTGCTTCATGTTACTTTACTACGGACTCTTGAATAGATCGATCAGAAAGGATAACTTTGAGGTGGTTCCGTACCCTACCATAATCTCTTCGTTTGTTCTCCGCTATTAGTGACTTTGGAGTGACTCTTTGTTGCATCTTGAGGGATAGTTATATGATCCAATTATGTTATTATTGTTGAGGGAACTTGCACTAGTGAAAGTATGAACCCTAGGCCTTGTTTCAACACATTGCAATACCGTTTGTGCTCACTTTTATCATTAGTTACCTTGCTATTTTTATATTTTCAGATTACAAAAACCATTATCTACTATCCATATTGCACTTGTATCACCATCTCTTCGCCGAACTAGTGCACCTATACAATTTACCATTGTATTGGGTGTGTTGGGGACACAAGAGACTCTTTGTTATTTGGTTGCAGGGTTGCTTGAGAGAGACCATCCTTCATCCTACGCCTCCTACGGATTGATAAACCTTAGGTCATCCACTTGAGGGAAATTTGCTACTGTCCTACAAACCTCTGCACTTGGAGGCCCAACAACATCTACAAGAATAAGGTTGTGTAGTAGACATCACCCACGCCCACAACTCCTTTTTGTTCTACTCGTGCATATAACATCTACGCATAGACCTGGCTCGGATGCCACTGTTGGGGAACGTAGTAATTGCAAAAAAAAATCCGACGATCACGCAAGATCTATCTAGGTGATGCATAGCAACGAGAGGGGAAGAGTATGTCTACGTACCCTCGTAGACTGAAAGCGGAAGCGTTATGACAACGCGGTCGATGTAGTCGTACGTCTTCACGATCCGACCGATCTTAGCACCGAATGTACGGCACCTCCGTGTTCAGCACATGTTCAGCTCGATGACGGCCCTCATACTCTTGATCTAGTTGAGGCCGAGGGAGAGTTTCGTCAGCATGACGGCGTGATGACGGTGATGATGAAGTTACCGATGCAGGGCTTCGCCTAGGCACTACAACGATATGACCGAGGTGGAAATCTGTGGAGGGGTGATACGTCCATTTTGCATCATGCTTTTATATCGATATTTATTGCATTATGGGCTGTTATTACACATTATGTCACAATACTTATGCCTATTCTCTCTTATTTTACAAGGTTTACATAAAGAGGGAGAATGCCGGCAGCTGGGATTCTGGGCTGGAAAAGGAGCAAATATTAGAGACCTATCCTACACAGCTCCAAAAGTCCTGAAACTTCACGGAAGTCATTTTCAGAATATATAAAAAATACTGAGTGCAAGAAGTTCACCAGGTGGGCCCCCTGGTGGCCCTCCGATGGCCATCTTCTGCTATATGGAGTCTTTCGATGAGGAAAAAAAATCAGAAGCCATCTTTCCGGACGAGACTCCGCCGCCACGAGGCGGAACCTTGGCGGAACCAATCTAGGGCTCTGGCGGAGCTGTTCTGCCGGGGAAACTTCCCTCCGGGAGGGGGAAATCATCGCCATCGTCATCACCAACGCTCCCCTCATCGGGAGAGGGCAATCTCCATCAACATCTTCACCAGCACCATCTCCTCTCAAAACCCTAGTTCATCTCTTGTATCCAATTCTTGTCTCCAAGTCTGGGATTGGTACCTGTGGGTTGCTAGTAGTGTTAATTACTCCTTGTAGTTGATGCTAGTTGGTTTATTTGGTGGAAGATCATATGTTCAGATCCTATATGCATATTAATACCCCTCTGATTATGAACTTGAATATGCTTTGTGAGTAGTTACGTTTGTTCCTGAGGACATGGGAGAAGTCTTGCTATTAGTAGTTGATACGTCTCCGTCGTATCTACTTTTCCAAACACTTTTGCCCTTGTTTTGGACTCTAACTTGCATGATTTGAATGGAACTAACCCGGACTGACGTTGTTTTCAGCAGAATTACCATGGTGTTATTTATGTGCAGAAACAAAAGTTCTCGGAATGACCTGAAACTTCACGGAACATCTATTCGGAAAATATAAAAAATACCTGCAAAAGATGAAGACCAGGGGGCCTGCCACCTATCCACGAGGGTGGGGGCGCGGCTGCCCCCCTAGGGCGCCCCCTACCTCGTGGTCCCCCTAGAGCTCCTCCGACCTCAACCCCAACTCTATATATTTGCTTTCGGGGAGAAAAAAATCAGAGAGAAGGATTCATCTTGTTTTATGATACGGAGCCGCCGCCAAGCCCTAAAACCTCTTGGGAGGGCCGATCTGGAGTCCGTTCGGGGCTCCGGAGAGGGGAATCCGTCGCCATCGTCATCATCAACCATCCTCCATCACCAATTTCATGATGCTCACCGCCGTGCGTGAGTAATTCCATCGTAGGCTTGCTGGAAGGTGATGGGTTGGATGGGATCTATCATGTAATCGAGTTAGTTTTGTTAGGGTTTGATCCCTAGTATCCACTATGTTCTGAGATTGATGTTGCTATGACTTTGCTATGCTTAATGCTTGTCACTAGGGCCCGAGTGCCATGATTTCAAATCTGAACCTATTATGTTTTCATCAATATATGAGAGTTCTTGATCCTATCTTGCAAGTCTATAGTCACCTATTATGTGTTATGATCCGTTAACCCCGAAGTGACAATAATCGGGATACTTACCGGTGATGACCGTAGTTTGAGGAGTTCATGTATTCACTATGTGTTAATGCTTTGTTCTGGTACTCTATTAAAAGGAGGCCTTAATATCCCTTAGTTTCCGTTAGGACCCCGCTGCCACAGGAGGGTAGGACAAAAGATGCCATGCAAGTTCTTTTCCATAAGCATGTATGACTATATTCGGAATACATGCCTACATTACATTGATGAACTGGAGCTAGTTCTGTGTCACCCGAGGTTATGACTGTTACATGATGAACCGCACCCGGCATAATTCTCCATCATTGATCCATTGCCTACGAGCTTTCCATATATTGTTCTTCGCTTATTTACTTTTCCGTTGCTATTGCTATCATCACTACAAAATACCAAAAACATTACTTTTTCTATCATTACCTTTTGCTACCGTTACCACTACTATCATATTACTTTGCTACTAAATACTTTGCTGCAGATATTAAGTTTCTAGGTGTGGTTGAATTGACAACTCAGCTGCTAATACTTGAGAATATTCTTTGGCTCCCCTTGTGTCGAATCAATAAATTTGGGTTGAATACTCTACCCTCGAAAACTGTTGCGATCCCCTATACTTGTGGGTTATCAAGACTATTTTCTGGCGCCGTTGCCGGGGAGCATAGCTCTATTCTTTGAGTCACTTGGGATTTATATCTGCTTATCATTATGAAGAACTTGAGAGATCCAAAAACCAAGATTTATCCCTCAACTACGAGGGGAGGTAAGGAACTGCCATCTAGCTCTGCACTTGATTCACCTTCTGTTTTGAGTAAGCTTGCGACACCTAAACCTGCTTCTGTTATTCGTTCTGATATGTCGCATGTTATTGATGATGCCACTTCTACTATGCATGATACTTATGATGAAACTACTTCTATGCTTGATACTACTGTGCTACTTGGTGAATTTCTTGATGAACAACTTGCTAGGGTTAGAGAGAGTGAAAATATTGAATCTGATAATACTGATGAAAGTGATGATGAAGACTTGCCTGTTATTCCTAAGGGTTATGTTTTTGATAAAGAAGCTTCTTTAGCTATTTTAGCTTGCAAAGATAGATACGAACTCAAGAGGTTATTAGCTAAATGGAAGCAGCAATATCTAAATGCTAGAATGAAACCTGACCCTGCTTTTGCTACTTCACCTATCTGTGTTACTGATAAGGATTATGAATTCTCTGTTGATCCTGATATAATTACTTTGGTTGAATCTGGTCCTTTTCATGGCTATGAATCTGAAACTGTTGTGGCACATCTTACTAAATTAAATGATATAGCTACCCTGTTCACTAATGATGAGAGAACTCGTTACTTTTATATCCTTAAAATATTTCCATTCTCATTAAAGGGTGATGCTAAGACATGGTTTAATTCTCTTGATCCTGGTTGTGTGCGTAGTCCCCAGGATATGATTTATTACTTCTCTGCTAAATACATCCCTGCTCATAAGAAACAAGCTGCTTTAAGGGATATATATATATAATTTTGTGCAAATTGAAGAAGAGAGTCTCCCACAAGCTTGGGGGAGGCTTCTCAAATTACTTAATGCTTTGCCTGATCATCCTCTTAAGAAAAATGAAATACTTGATATCTTTTATAATGGACTAACCGATGCCTCCAGAGATTACCTGGATAGTTGTGCTAGTTCTGTTTTCAGGGAAAGAACGCCGGAAGAAGCTGAAATTCTATTGAATAATATGCTGACAAATGAAAATAATTGGACACCTCCTGAGCCAGTTCCTGAGCCTATTCCTAAACCAACTCCGAAGAAGAGAGGTATTCTATTTCTCAGTCCTGAAGATATGCAAGAGGCAAAGAAATATATGAAAGAAAGAGGTATTAAAGCTGAAGATGTTAAGAATTTACCTCCTATTGAAGAAATACATGGTCTTAATTTACCGTCTGTTGAAGAAACATATGATCTTAATCCATTACCTATTGAAGAAACTCATGGTCTTGATAACCCGGCACAGGTAGTACAGGTAAATTCTCTCTATAGATATGATAAAGCTGAAATCCCATTTACTAAGTTTGCTAGCCCATGCTTAGATGAGTTTGATAAATTTATGGCTAAGCAAGAAGACTTTAATGCTTTTTTTGGTAGACAATTGAAATACAATTCAAATATGCTTGAACACTTGGGTGATTATATGGCTAATGTTAAAGATGAACTTAAACTTATTAGTAAACATGATTCTATGGTTACCACTCAAGTAGAACAAGTACTTAAAGCTCAAAATGATTTGCTCAATGAATTGAATAGTAAGAATAATGATAATGTGGTTAGAGTTATGACTAGAGGTGGTAAAATAACTCAGGAACCTTTGTATCCTGAAGGCCATCCTAAGAGAATTGAGCAAGATTCTCAGAGAAATAATATAGATGCACCTAGTCCATCTAAAAGGAAGAAAAAGAAAAATGACAGGACTTTGCATGCTTCTAGTGAACCTATTGCTGAAACACCTGAGAATCCAAATGATATTTCTATTTATGATGCTGAAACACAATCTGGTAATGAACCTGAAACTAGTGATAATGTGAACGATAATGTTCATGATGATGTTCAACCTAGTAATGATAATGATATAGAAATTGAACCTGTTGTTGATCTTGATAACCCACAATCAAAGAATCAACGTTATGATAAGAAAGACTTTGTTGCTAGGAAACACGATAAGGAAAGAGAGCATTGGGTTCACAAACCCATGCCTTTTCCTCCCAAACCGTCCAAGAAAAAGGATGATCAGGATTTTGAGCGCTTTGCTGAAATGATTAGACCTATCTTTTTGCGTATGTCATTAACTGATATGCTCAAAATGAATCCTTATGCTAAGTATATGAAAGATATTGTTACTAATAAAAGAAAGATACCGGAAGCTGAAATTTCCACCATGCTTGCTAATTATACTTTTGAGGGTGGAATGCCAAAGAAACTTGGAGATCCAGGAGTACCCACTATACCATGCTCTATTAAAAGAAACTACGTTAAAACTGTTTTATGAGATCTTGGAGCCGGTGTTAGTGTTATACCTCTCTCTTTATATCATAGACTTGATTTGAATAAGTTGACACCTACTGAAATATCTTTGCAAATGGCTGATAAATCAACTGCTATACCTGTCGGTATTTGTGAGGATGTGCCTGTTGTAGTTGCAAACGTTACTATTTTAACAGACTTTGTTATTCTTGATATTCCCGAGGATGATAGTATGTCTATTATTCTTGGAAGACCCTTTTTGAATACTGCAGGGGCTATTATTGATTGCACTAAAGGCAATGTCACTTTTCATGTTAATGGTAATGAGCATACGGTACACTTTCCGAAGAAACAACCTCAAGTTCATAGTATCAACTCTATTGGAAAAATTCCATCGATTATTTTTGGAGGTTTTGAATTTCCTCTTCCTACTGTCAAGAAGAAATATGATATTCTTATTGTTGGGGATGTGCATATCCCCGTTGAGGTAACATAGTGTTATTCGAAATTTCTCCAGTTGCATGTTATTCAGAATGAGTTCGTTAACAAGACTTGATCAACCTTGTTAGTGGACTCCTTTTGATGAGCATGAGATGGATGAAACTAGAAGGCACAACCTTCTGTACCCCACTTTTACTTTCTGTTATTTATATTAAATAAAATGAAAATAGTATTTTCTGTCTGTTATCTGAATTATCCGTGCAATATAAAAATACCCCGAAAATAAAAATTCTCCAAATGCCCTGAAATTTAAATATGATTTTTTCTGGAATATTTGAGAATATTTGGCACTAAGAACACAACAGGAGGAGCTGGCACCTGGCCACGAGGGTCAGGGCGCGCCCCCCTGCCTCGTGGGCCCATGGTGGCCCTCCTCCACTTATCCTTTGACCCACACATTCCTTCTTCCTCCCACAAACACGAATAACCAGCTCAAACCCGAGTCCAAGCTCGTTTTGCTGCCATTTTCGGTCTCCTTGCTCAAAGCACCTCTCACAAAACTGCTTGGGGAGATTGTTCCTTGGTATGTGACTCCTCCATTGGTCCAATTAGTTTTTGTTCTAGTGCTTTATTCATTGCAAATTTGTGTTGCCTAGGTGACCATGTTCTTGAGATTGCATGTCAATTTTTTATGGTTCCAAGTAGTTTTGATGCATGATATAGGCTCTAGACACTTGTATGAGTAGTTGCTACCAATATTATTGAGTTTGGCTTACTTTTATTTTGAAGTTACTAAAAATTTCAGAATTTTTCAGAAAATGATAAAGAGATTTTTGAGGGGCTCGTCGAGCCGAAGCTCAAGGGAAAAGCAAAATGAAGAGGCACAGAAGCCCAAGTATAATTTGCCTCGCACGGCGGAGGTTAGGCCGTGTGAATGGCCCTCCGATGAATTCTTGAGAGCAACCGGGATTTATGAGGATTTTTACGAATTGGCTAAGAATGCAGGCCTCACCGACTTCCTCCACGACCAACGTGAACAGTATCTCTTACTCACCAATACTTTTGTGCAAAACTTCTACTATTATCCTAGGGAATCACCTCCTTCAGTAGAGTTTCATTTATATTATGTGGTTAAGAAGATGTCACTTTATGATTTTTGTCGGGTTTGTTTGATCCCTTCCGAGGGCAAAATAGAGGAACCACATCGTGACGATGTGGATGGGTTTATTGATACCATCACCGTGGGAGAAACGAGGAAGGTTTCCGATGCACGAATCACTAGCATACATTTTCCTGTTTTATGCTACTTTGCAATATTTGCTAGTCGTTGCTTAATTGATCGTGGAAACTGTGGAAACCTTAGTGTTCCTGATATTATTATTTTGTTCCACGGGTTGTTCTGTGATAACTCCGTGAGTATGGGCGGTAATATTGCTAAATGGTTGAGTCTGAACTGTACAAAGGGCCCCATCTTTGGTGGTATCTATGCTTCACGCCTAGCTGCACATTTTAACATACCTATTAGGCATTATGAGAAGGAAGAAAAATTGCTGCCTCGTGTCTATTTAGATTATAAGAGTATGGTAGCACATGATTTCATTATAAAGAATAGGAAAGCGGAGCTTAAATACAAATTGTTCTTTGATAAACATCATCCGAAGACTATTACCTTGCCTGCTCCTTCCTTATTTGATTTATCTGCAGGCCAGTACCTCGTCTCACCAGAGGACATTCACACCTACCGGAACCCTGCACCAGCCATAGAGCTAGATTCGGAACCACAAGTTGATCCTCCACGATAGTATAATTACCATTGGGATCCGGAGATGATTGCCAACCAGTGGCAGTCAGAGTCTTCTTCATCTCAGTACGACCCCAACTATTGTTATGGATATCCGCCAGGCCATCCGTGGCCATAGACCAACTTAGGCCAAAAGTCTAAGCTTGGGGGAGTACGTATTTCCCACTGACATTACATTTATGTTCACACACTCATTTCTAGATGTCAGTGCTCATACTTTTTCATTGTATCATCCATGCTAGTTTATTTCCTTTTTATGATTTCTTCTTGTGTGTTTAATAAACCTTAAGAAAAACAAAAAAAATTAGTTGTAGCTTTTAGCCAGTTTTAATTTCCATGCTTGTAGTAGTAATTAAAAAGAAAACCCAAAAATATTTCATGTTCTTCTTTTGCTTGTTGGGAGATTTCCCGTGTAAATAGTTTTATTTCTTTTCTTTTCTTTGGGGTCGATAGGAGAAGATCATGATTAAATTGTTGAAGTGGCTCTTATATGCATTATTGTTGATCTGACAAAAGAGCCCATATTGCCTTGTCTTCTTCTGTTTATTGAATGCTTGCAGATTCCATCTTAGTCCAATGCACGCGCACTATTATTATTATTCACATCGTTCGGTCGTGCAAGTGAAAGGCAATTATGACGATATATGATGGACTGACTGAGATGAGAAAAGCTGGTATGAACTTGACTTTTTTTGTTTCTGTAAATATGATTAGTTCATCGTTCCTGATTCAGCCTATTATGAATAAACATGTTTACAGTGACAACTAGAGATCATAGTTTCTTGTGCCATGCTTGATTAGCTAGGAGCTTATAATGGTTTACCTTGCGTGCCAACATTCTATTAAAATGGTTATGATGTGGTATGATAGGGTGGTATCCTCCTCTGAATGATTTAAGTGACTTGACTTGGCACATGTTCACGCATGTAGTTGAGACAAAATCAACATAACCTTCACGATATTTATGTTCATGGTGGATTATATCCCACTCATGCTTGCATTCGGTGTTGATTAATTTTCATGCATGTTCATGACTATTGTCGCTCTCTAGCTGGTCGCTTCCCAGTCTTTTGCTAGCCTTCACCTGTACTAAGCGGGAATACTGCTTGTGCATCCAATCCCATAAACCCCAAAGTTATTCCACATGAGTCCACCATACCTACCTATATACGGTATCTACCTGCCGTTCCAAGTAAATTTGTATGTGCCAAACTCTAAACCTTAAAATAAATATCCTGTTTTGTATGCTCGAATAGCTCATGTATCAACTAGGGTTGTCCGTATCTTCCATGTTAGGCGAGTTATTCTCAAGAGGAGTGGACTCCGCTCCTCACTCACGAGAAAAGGGCTGGTCACCGGGATGCCCAGTCCCATGCTTTATGCAAATCAAATCAAAATAATTGCAAACAAAACTCCCCCCTGGGACTCTTGTTAGTTGGAGGCACTCGTTGTTTTGAGCAAGCCATGGATTGATGCTTGTTGGTGGAGGGGGAGTATAAACTTTACCATTCTGTTTGGGAACCGCCTATAATGTGTGTAGCATGGAAGATATTGCCATCTCTTGGTTGTTATGTTGACAATGAAAGTATACCGCTCAAAATATTATTCACCTCTACTTCAAAACCGAGCTCTGGCACCTCTACAAATCCCTGCTTCCCTCTGCGAAGGGCCTATCTATTTGCTTTTATGTTGAGTCATCATCCTCTTATTAAAAAGCACCAGTTGGAGAGCACTGCTGTCATTTGCATTCATTATTGTTAGTTTACATTGAGTATGACTTGACTGGATCTCTTTTACCATGAATTACAATGTCTAGTTAGTCCTTGATCTTTAAAGGTGCTCTGCATTTATGTTTTGCGGTCTCGGAAAGGGCTAGCGAGATACCATCTTGTTATATCATATTCTGATTGTTTTGAGAAAGTGTTGTCATCCGAGATTTATTATTATTGCTCGCTAGTTGGTTATGCCATTGATATGACTAAACTTGAGACCTAAGCATTATTGTGAATGTGGTTAGTCATAATCTTTGCTGAAAACTTGAACGCTGGCTTTACATATTTACAACAACAAGAGCAAACAGAGTTTGTAAAAGTTTTTCTTTATCACTTTCAGGTTGTCAACTGAATTGCTTGAGGACAAGCAAAGGTTTAAGCTTGGGGGAGTTGATACGTCTCCGTTGTATCTACTTTTCCAAACACTTTTGCCCTTGTTTTGGACTCTAACTTGCATGATTTGAATGGAACTAACCTGGGCTGACGCTGTTTTCAGCAGAATTACTGAGGGAGTCCTGGATTAGGGGGTCTCCGGACAGCCGGACTATATCCATTGGCCGGACTGTTGGACTATGAAGATACAAGATTGAAGACTGCGTCCGGTGTCAGGATGGGACTCTACTTGGCGTGGAAGGCAAGCTAGGCAATACGGATGTGTATATCTCCTCCTTTGTAACTGACCTTGTGTAACCCTAGCCCCCTCCGGTGTCTATATAAACCGGAGGATTTTAGTCCATAGGACAACAGACAATCATACCATAGGCTAGCTTCTAGGGTTTAGCCTCTCCGGTCTCGTGGTAGATCAACTCTTGTACTACTCATATTATCAAGAATAATCAAGCAGGATGTAGGGTTTTACCTCCATCAAGAGGGCCCGAACCTGGGTAAAACATCATGTCCCCTGCCTCCTGTTACCATCCGCCTTAGACGCACAATTCGGGACCCCCTACCCGAGATCCGCCGGTTTTGACACCGACATTGGTGCTTTCATTGAGAGTTCCTCTGTGTCGTCGCCATTAGGCTTGATGGCTCCTACGATCATCGATAGCGATGCAGTCCAGGGTGAGACTTTTCTCCCCGGACAGATCTTTGTGTTCGGCGGCTTCGCACTGCGGGCCAACTCGCTTGGCCATCTGGAGCAGATCGAAAGTTACGCCCCTGGCCACCAGGTCAGGTTTGGAAGCTTAAACTACACGGCTGATATCCGTGGAGACTTGATCTTCGACGGATTCGAGCCCCTGCCTTGTGCGCCATGAGGTCATGATGAGTACGATTTAGCTCTACCATCGGACAGTGTTCAGGAGATCGCACCGGCAGCCGCTCCGACCCTCAATTCGGAGCCGGTTGCGCCATCCATGGATGGGTGGATAGACCCCACCATGGAGGCCGTATCCTCAGCGGCGATCGAGCCGAATATCGACCTTACCCTTCACGAGAGCCGTGTTGCCAAATTGCCGGATCCTTCTCCGGCCACGGACTCCGAACCACCTGCGCCCGTTCCTATCGAATTTGATTGGGCGCCGATCATGGAGTTTACCTCCGTGGATATTTTTCAGCACTCGCCCTTCGGCGACATACTGAACTCATTAAGGTCTCTCTCCTTGTCTGGAGGATCCTGGCCGAAATATGTCCGGCAGGATTGGGATGCGGATGACGAAGAAATTCGCCGCCCACCCACCATCCACTTAGTAGCCACTGTCGACGACTTAACCGACATGCTCGACTTCGACTCCGAAGACATCAACGGTATGGACGACGATGCGGGAGACGAAGAGGAACCACCGCCCACAGGGCACTGGACAACCACCTCATCATATGATATATACATGGTGGACACACCAAAAGAAGGCAATGGCGACGAGACAACGGAGGATGACCCCTCCAAGAAGCAACCCAAGCGCTAGCGTCAGCGGCGCCGCTCTAAGTCCCGCCAAGGCAAAAGCGGTGATACCAGCACAGGAGATAGCACTCCGGACAGTGCCGAAGACGGCAACAATCCCCTCCAGCAATTTAGGGCAGGAGGATGGAGAAGCCAGCCCTCCTGAGAGAGCGGCAGACGGAGAGGCGGAGGATGATAATTACATGCCTCCCTCCGAAGACGTGGAAAGCCTCGACGATGACGAATTCGTCGTGCCTGAGGATCTCGTCGAACAAGCGTGCTTCAAGAGCCGGCTTATAGCCACGGCAAATAGCCTTAAGAAAAAGCAACAACAGCTTCAAGCTGATCAAGATTTGCTAGCCGACAGATGGACCGAAGTCCTTGCGGCCGAGGAATATAAACTCGAACGTCCCTCCAAGAGTTACCCAAAGCGTAGGTTGCTACCCCGACTGGAGGAGGAAGCACTCAAACCCACATCTCCGTCATATGATGCGGCTGACTAGCCACCTCGGGGCCACGACCGAGAGGCATTTCAGCCAAAAGCTCAGCTTGCACTCCGACGCCACTCACATAAAAACGTCAAGGCATGGGGAAATACGCCAGACCTGCAAGACGTATTGGAGGACAAAGAAAAACATGCAAGATCGATCTACGGATCACGAGGGCGCGCCACTATGTGAAACGATAATCGTCACGTCGAATACAGTAAAAGTAAGTCCGGCTGGGCCGAACACAGCGGGCAAGACTCATTCGAGCTGCGTCGCGACATAGCCCAGTACAGAGGCACTGCACACACCCTATGCTTCACAGACGAAGTAATGGATCATCAAATCCTAGAAGGTTTCAAACCTTTAAAATATAGAATCATAAGATGGCACAACGGATCCTGCGGTATGGATCGAGGATTTCCTCCTGCATATCCACATGGCCCGCGGAGATGATCTACACGCCATTAAATACCTCCCACTCAAACTCAAAGGACCAGCTCGGCATTGGCTCAATAGCTTGCCAGCAGAGTCCATTGGCTGTTGGGAGGATCTGGAAGCCGCATTCCTCGACAACTTCCAGGGCACTTATGTGCGACCACTAGATGCCGATGACTTGAGCCACATAATTCAGCAGGCAGAGGAATCGGCCAGGCAATTCTGGACACGGTTCCTAACAAAGAAAAATCAAATCATCGACTGTCCGGATGCAGAGGCCCTAGTAGCTTTTAAGCACAACATCCGCGACGAGTGGCTCGCCCGGCACCTTGGTCAGGAAAAGCCGAAATCTATGGCAGCCCTCACGACACTCATGACCCGCTTTTGTGCGGGAGAAGATAGCTGGCTGGCTCGCAGCAATAACATATCAAAGAACCATGGTACTTTGAATACCAAGGATGGCAATGGCCGTTCACGTCGCAACAAACATAAGCGCCGCATTAACAGCGACAATACCGAGGATACGGCAGTCAATGCCGGATTCAAAGGCTCTAAACCCGGTTAGCGGAAAAAGCCATTCAAAAGAAGCACCCCGGGCCCGTCCAGTTTGGATCATATACTCGACCGCTCATGTCAAATACATGGCACCCCCGACAAGCCAGCCAACCACACCAACAGGGAATGTTGGGTGTTCAAGCAGGCCGGCAAGTTAAATGCCGAAAACAAAGACAAGGGGTCACATAGCGATGACGAGGAGGAGCCCCGGCAGCCGAACACCGAAGGACAGAAGAAGTTCCCCCCACAAGTGCTGACAGTGAACATGATATACGCAACCCACATCCCCAAGAGGGAGCGGAAGCGTGCGCTAAGGGACGTATATGCATTGAAGCCAGTTGCCCCAAAGTTCAATCCATAGTCCTCCTGTCCGATCACCTTCGATCGCAGGGACCACCCCACTAGTATTCGTCATGGCGAATTCGCCGCACTGGTCCTAGACCCAATCATTGACGGATTTCACCTCACTCGAGTCCTTATGGATGGCGGCAGCAGCCTGAACCTGCTTTATCAGGACACAGTGCGCAAAATGGGCATAGACCCCTCAAGGATCAAACCCACAAAAACGACCTTCAAAGGCGTCATACCAGGTGTAGAGGCCCATTGCATAGGCTCAGTCACACTGGAAGTGGTCTTCGGATCCCCGGATAACTTCTGAAGCGAAGAGTTAATCTTCGATATAGTCCCGTTTCGCAGTGGCTATCATGCACTGCTCGGGAGAACCGCATTTGCGAGATTCAATGCGGTACCGCATTATGCATACCTCAAGCTCATGATGCCAGGACCCCGGGGGCATCACAGTTAATGGAAACACAGAGCGCTCTCTCCGCACGGAGGAACACACTACGGCCCTCGCAGCAGAAGCGCAAAGCAGCCTCTTAAGGCAATCCACTAGTTCGGCGATTCAAGACCCGAACACCTTCAAGCGCGCCCAGAGTAATCGACAACAAGACCGCCTGGCACGTTCCGAGATCGCATAGCAATGCGGCCCCCACCCCAGTACCAGCCAAACGGCTAACTCCGTGCCCCGCGTACATAATTACGCATTAAAAATACCATGGGCACAGATGGGGAGGGGGACACGACTACGGCACGCCCCAAGACGCGGCTCAACCGCACCAGGGGCTCCCCGTTTTGTTATTTTTCTCTTTCAGGACTTTAATCTCTGGAATCCCTGTCCGGCAGCATGATTGCGAACACATGATGCAGCAACCAAGGAGGCAGAAAGCTATGTCACACCACGGAACTCCCAAGTGGATTACGATAACGAGTGAAATACTTGCTTTAATACCATTCCTCAGCTTGCCCTTGGAGGGGACATGTCAAATAGTCCTATTTTTTGCTTATCGGACTGCTTGTATCATTCTGCTTCAACACACCTTTTTTATAAACAATGCATAGCACTAAGACTATTATTGCATTTTTCCTTTTTTATATATGTTCATCCATGACATCCAGCACCCGTACACTCTGGTACGGCCAATACGCTAGGGGCTTAAGCATACCCCATAAAACGGCATGAGAAGTCTGAACACTTTCGACAATGCGGCACCCCGAACTTATAACATTATATGCATCAGCTCCGAATCATGTCTTGGGTCAATAGTTGGGTTTGCCCGGCTCCCATGTTTTGGTACCTTACGTTCCGTTATATCGGCTAAGGTAGCACTGGGAGAACTACTGCGATTGTGCCCCGGTTCTGCTGGGCTAAGCACCTCGGTAGAGAAAGCTAAAACTGACTGTCATGATAAGGCGAGAGACTGGTCGCTGTTCGAGATGTTTCAAGTCCCTAAAGACTTATGCCGCTTAGAGCGAGGAGTCGGCTCTGTCTGGCTTAAGGCGTGTATAGCGCCCCGAATTCGGCCTTCAGAATACCAGGGGCTTCGCCGAAATTTAAAATTATAGAATTCTATGGTTAAGTGAGAGTGATAAAGCATTATAGTCCGATTACCTTGTTCGTTGTGCTGAGCACCTCCCTCGATGTTGGGGAACGTTGCAGAAAACAAAAATATTTCCTACGTTTCACCAAGATCAATCTATGGAGTCAACTAGCAACGAGAGGAGAGTGCATCTACATACCCTTGTAGATCGCGAGCGGAAGCGTTCAAGAGAACGGGGATGATGGAGTCGTACTCGCCGTGATCCAAATCACCGATGACCAAGTGCCGAACGGACGGCACCTCCGCATTCAACACACGTACGGAGCGGATAACGCCTCCTCCTTCTTGATCCAGCAAGGGGGAAGGAGAGGTTGATGAAGATCCAGCAGCACGACGGTGTGGTGGTGGATGCAGCAGTGATCGCAGCAGGGCTTCGCCGAGCTTCTGCGAGAGGGAGAGGTGTAGCAGGGGAGAGGGAGGCGCCAAGACTTGAGGTGTTGCTGCCCTCCCTCCCCCCCTTTATATAGGCCCCCTAGGGGGGTGCGCCGGCCCTAGGAGATGGGATCTCCTAGGGGGGGCGGCGGCCAAGGGGGTGGAGTACCCCCAAGGCAAGTGGAGGCGCCCCCTCCCCTAGGGTTCCCAACCCTAGGCGCATGGGGGGCCAAGGGGGGGCGCACCAGCCCACCAGGGGCTGGTTCCCCTCCCCACTTCAGCCCATGGGGCCCTTCGGGATGGGTGGCCCCACCCGGTGGACCTCCGGGACCCTTCCGGTGGTCCTGGTACAATACCGGTGACCCCCGAAACTCTCCCAATGGCCGAAACTGCACTTCCTATATATAATTCTTCACCTCCGGACCATTCCGGAACTCCTCGTGACGTTCGGGATCTCATCCGGGACTCCGAACAACTTTCGGGTTACTGCATACTCATATCTCTACAACCCTAGCGTCACCGAACCTTAAGTGTGTAGACCCTACAGGTTCGGGAGACACGTAGACATGACCGAGACGGCTCTCCGGCCAATAACCAACAGCGGGATCTGGATACCCATGTTGGCTCCCACATGCTCCTCAATGATCTCATCGGATGAACCACGATGTCGAGGATTCAAGCAACCCCGTATACAATTCCCTTTGTCAATCGGTACGTTACTTGCCCGAGACTCGATCGTCGGTATCCCAATACCTTGTTTAGTCTCGTTACTGGCAAGTCACTTTACTCATACCGTAATGCATGATCCCGTGATCAACCACTTGACCACTTTGAGCTCATTATGATGATGCATTACCGAGTGGGCCCAGAAATACCACTCCGTCATACGGAGTGACAAATCCCTGTCTCGATTCGTGCCAACCCAACAGACACTTTCGGAGACACCTGTAATGTACCTTTATAGTAACCCAGTTACGTTGTGACGTTTGGTACACCCAAAGCACTCCTACGGTATCCGGGAGTTGCACAATCTCATGGTCTAAGGAAATGATGCGTGACATTCAGAAAAGCTACAGCAAACGAACTACACGATCTTTGAGCTAAGCTTAGGATTGGGTCTTGTCCATCACATCATTCTCCTAATGATGTGATCCCGTTATCAATGACATCCCCATGTCCATAGCCAGGAAACCATGACTATCTGTTGATCAACGAGCTAGTCAACTAGAGGCTCACTAGGGACACATTGTGGTCTATGTATTCACACATGTATTACGATTTCCGGATAATACAATTATAGCATGAATAATAGACAATTATCATGAACAAGGAAATATAATAATCATTTTATTATTGCCTCTAGGGCATATTTCCAACAGTCTCCCACTTGCACTAGAGTCAATCATCTAGTTACATTGTGATGAATCGAACACCCATGGAATTCTGGTGTTGATCATGTCTTGCTCTAGGGAGAGGTTTAGTCAATGGGTCTGCGACATTCAGGTCCGTATGTACTTTACAAATTTCTATGTCTCCATTTTGAACACTTTCACGAATGGAGTTGAAGCGACGCTTGATATGCCGGGTCTTCATGTGAAACCTGGGCTCCTTGGCAAGGGCAATAGCTCAAGTGTTGTCACAGAAGAGAGTCATCGGCCCCAACGCATTGGGTATGACTCCTAGGTCGGTAATGAACTCCTTCACCCAGACTGCTTCGTGTGTTGCCTCCGAGGCTGCCATGTACTCCGCTTCACATGTAGATCCCGCCACAATGCTTTGCTTGCAACTGCACCAGCTTACTGCCCCACCATTCAAAATATACACGTATCCGGTTTGTGACTTAGAGTCATCCAGATCTGTGTCGAAGCTAGCATCGACGTAACCCTTTACGACGAGCTCTTCGTCACCTCCATAAACGAGAAACATGTCCTTAGTCCTTTTCAGGTACTTCAGGATATTCTTGACCGCTGTCCAGTGTTCCTTGTCGGGATTGCTTTGGTACCTTCCTACCAAACTTACGGCAAGGTTTACATCAGGTCTGGTACACAGCATGGCATACATAATAGACCCTATGGCTGAGGCATAGGGGATGACACTCATCTCTTCTATATCTTCTGTCGTGGTCGGACATTGAGCTGAGCTCAATTTCACACCTTGCAACACAGGCAAGAACCCCTTCTTAGACTGATCCATATTGAACTTCTTCAATATCTTATCAAGGTATGTGCTTTGTGAAAGACCTATGAGGCGTCTTGATCTATCTCTATAGATCTTGATGCCTAATATATAAGCAGCTTCTCCAAGGTCCTTCATTGAAAAACTCTTATTCAAGTAGGCCTTAATGCTGTCCAAAAGTTCTATATCATTTCCCGTCAAAAGTATGTCATCTACATATAATATGAGAAATGCTACAGAGCTCCCACTCACTTTCTTGTAAACACAGGCTTCTCCATAAGTCTGCATAAACCCAAACGCTTTGATCATCTCATCAAAGCGAATGTTCTAACTCCGAGATGCTTGCACCAGCCCATAAATCGAGCGTTGGAGCTTGCACACCTTGTCAGCATTCTTAGGATCGACAAAACCTTCCGGCTGCATCATATACAATTCTTCCATAAGGAAACCACTAAGGAATGCCGTTTTGACGTCCATTTGCCATATCTCATAATCATAGAATGCGACAATTGCTAACATGATTTGGACGGACTTCAGCTTCGCTACGGGTGAGAAAGTCTCATCGTAGTCAACCCCTTGAACTTGTCGAAACCCTTAGCGACAAGCCGAGCTTTATAGATGGTCACATTACCATCCGCGTCTGTCTTCTTCTTAAAGATCCATTTATTTTCTATGGCTCGCCGATCAACGGGAAAGTCAGTCAAAGTCCATACTTCGTTTTCATACATGGATCCTATCTCGGATTTCATGGCTTCCAGCCATTTGTCGGAATCTGGGCCCGCCATCGCTTCTTCATAGTTCGAAGGTTCACCGTTGTCTAACAACATGATTTCCAAGACAGGGTTGCCGTACCACTCTGGTGCGGAACGTGTCCTTGTGGACCTACGAAGTTCAGTAGGAGCTTGATCCGAAGTATCTTGACCATCATCATTAACTTCCTCTCTAATCGGTGCAGGCACCACAGGAACATTTTCCTGAGCTGCGCTACTCTCTGCTTCAAGAGGCAGTACTTCATCAAGCTCTACTTTCCTCCCACTTACTTCTTTTGAGAGAAACTCCTTCTGCAAAAAGGATCCATTCTTGGCAACGAAGATCTTGCCTTCGGATCTGAGGTAGAAGGTATACCCAATGGCAACAAAAATGATTATTATATTTCCTTGTTCATGATAATTGTCTATTATTCATGCTATAATTGTATTATCCGGAAATCGTAATACATGTGTGAATACATAGACCATAATGTGTCCCTAGTGAGCCTCTAGTTGACTAGCTTGTTGATCAACAGATAGTCATGGTTTCCTGGCTATGGACATGGGGATGTCATTGATAATGGGATCACATCATTAGGAGAATGATGTGATGGGCAAGACCCAATCCTAAGTTTAGCTTAAAGATCGTGTAGTTCGTTTGCTGTAGCTTTTTTGAATGTCAAGCATCATTTCCTTAGACCATGAGATTGTGCAACTCCCGGATACCGTAGGAGTGCTTTGGGTGTACCAAACGTCACAATGTAACTGGGTGACTATAAAGGTACATTACAGGTGTCTCCGAAAGTGTCTGTTGGGTTGGCACGAATCGAGATTGGGATTTGTCACTCCGTATGACGGAGAGGTATCTCTGGGCCCACTCGGTAATGCATCATCATAATGAGCTCAAAGTGATCAAGTGGTTGATCACGGGATCATGCATTACGGTACGAGTAAAGTGACTTGCCGGTAACGAGACTAAACAAGGTATTGGGATACCGACGATCGAGTCTCGGGCAAGTAACGTACCGATTGACAAAGGGAATTGTATACAGGGTTGCTTGAATCCTCGACATCGTGGTTCATCCGATGAGATCATCGAGGAGCATGTGGGAGCCAACATGGGTATCCAGATCCCGTTGTTGGTTATTGGCCGGAGAGTCATCTCGGTCATGTCTACGTGTCTCCCGAACCCATAGGGTCTACACATTTAAGGTTCGGTGACGCTAGGGTTATAGAGATATGAGTATGTAGTAACCCGAAAGTTGTTCAGAGTCCCGGATGAGATCCCGGACATCACGAGGAGTTCCGGAATGGTCCGGAGGTGAAGAATTATATATAGGAAGTGTAGTTTCGGCCATCGGGAGAGTTTCGAGGGTCACCGGTATTGTATCGGGACCATCGGAAGGGTCCCGGGGGTCCACTGGGTGGGGCCACCCATCCCGGAGGGCCCCATGGGCTGAAGTGGGGAGGGGAACCATCCCCTGGTGGGCTGGTGCGCCCCCCTTGGGCCCCCCTGCGCCTAGGGTTGGGAACCCTAGGGGAGGGGGCGCCTCCACTTGCCTTGGGGGGTACTCCACCCCCCTGGCCGCCCCCCCCAGGAGATCCCATCTCCTAGGGCCGGCACACCCCCCTAGGGGGCCTATATAAAAGGAGGGGAGGGAGGGCAGCAACACCTCAAGTCTTGGCGCCTCCCTCTCCCTTGCTACACCTCTCCCTCTCGCAGAAGCTCGGCGAAGCCCTGCTGCGATCACTGCTGCATCCACCACCACGCCGTCGTGCTGCTGGATCTACATCAACCTATCCTTCCCCCTTGCTGGATTAAGAAGGAGGAGACGTCATCCGCTCCGTACGTGTGTTGAACGCGGAGGTGCCGTCCGTTCGACACTTGGTCATCGGTGATTTGGATCACGACGAGTACGACTCCATCATCCCCGTTCTCTTGAACACTTCCGCTCGCGATCTACAAGGGTATGTAGATGCACACTCCTCTCGTTGCTAGTTGACTCCATAGATTGATCTTGGTGAAACGTAGGAAATATTTTTGTTTTCTGCAATGTTCCCCAACAGTGGCATCATGAGCCAGGTTTATGCGTAGTTACTATGCACGAGTAGAACACAAAGTAGTTGTGGGCGTCGATATTGTCAATTTGCTTGCCGTTACTAGTCTTATCTTGATTCGGCGGCATCGTGGGATGAAGCGGCCCGGACCAACCTTACACGTACGCTTACGTGAGACCGGTTCCACCGACTGACATGCACTAGTTGCATAAGGTGGCTGGCGGGTGTCTGTCTCTCCCACTTTAGTCGGATTGGATTCGATGAACAGGGTCCTTATGAAGGGTAAATAGAAATTGGCAATTCACGTTGTGGTTTTGGCGTAGGTAAGAAAACGTTCTTGTTAGAACCCTATTGCAGCCACGTAAAACTTGCAACAACAATTAGAGGACGTCTAACTTGTTTTTTGCAGCAAGTGTCATGTGATGTGATATGGCCAAAGTTGTGATGAATGATGAATGATATATATGTGATGTATGAGATCATGTTCTTGTAATAGGAATCACGACTTGCATGTCGATGAGTATGACAACCGGCAGGAGCCATAGGAGTTGTCTTTATTTTTTGTATGACCTGCGTGTCATTGAGAAACGCCATGTAAATTACTTTACTTTATTGCTAAACGTGTTAGCCATAGAAGTAGAAGTAATAGTTGGCGAGAAACTTCATGGAGACATGATGATGGAGATCATGATGATGGAGATCATGGTGTCATGCTGGTGACAAGATGATCATGGAGCCCAAGATGGAGATCAAAGGAGCTATATGATATTGGCCATATCATGTCACTATTATTTGATTGCATGTGATGTTTATCATGTTTTTGCATCTTGTTTACTTAGAACGACGGTAGTAAATAAGATGATCCCTCATAATAATTTTAAGAAAGTGTTCCCCCTAACTGTGCGCCGTTGTGACAGTTCGTTGTTTCGAAGCACCACGTGATGATCGGGTGTGATAGATTCCAACGTTCACATACAACGGGTGTAAGACAGATTTACACATGCAAACACTTAGATTGACTTGACGATCCTAGCATGTACAGACATGGCCTCGGAACACAGAAGACCGAAAGGTCGAGCATGAGTCGTATAGAAGATACGATCAACATGAAGATGTTCAGTGATGTTGACTAGTCCGTCTCACGTGATGATCGGACATGGCCTAGTTAACTCAGATCATGTTATACTTAGATGACTGGAGGGATGTCTATCTGAGTGGGAGTTCATTAAATAATTTGATTAGATGAACTTAATTATCATGAACTTAGTCTAAAATCTTTACAATATGTCTTGTAGATCAAATGGCCAACGCTGTCCTCAACTTCAACGCGTTCCTAGAGAAAACCAAGCTAAAAGACGATGGCAGCAACTATACGGACTGGGTCCGGAACCTGAGGATCATCCTCATAGCTGCCAAGAAAGATTATGTCCTACGAGCACCGCTAGGTGAAGCACCTGCTTTCCCTGCAGAGCAAGATGTTATGAACGCTTGGCAGACACGTGCTGGTGATTACTCCCTCGTTCAGTGAGACATGCTTTACAGCTTAGAACCGGGGCTCCAAAAGCGTTTTGAGCGACACGGAGCATATGAGATGTTCGAAGAGCTGAAAATGGTTTTCCAAGCTCATGCCCGGGTCGAGAGATATGAAGTCTCTGACAAGTTCTTCAGCTGTAAGATGGAGGAAAATAGTTCTGTTAGTGAGCACATACTCAGAATGTCTGGGTTGCATGACCGCTTGACTCAGCTGGGAGTTAATCTCCCGGATGACGCGGTCATTGACAGAATCCTTCAGTCGCTTCCACCGTTTTACAAGAGCTTTGTGATGAACTTCAATATGTAGGGGATGGAAAAGACCATTCCTGAGGTATATTCAATGTTGAAATCAGCAGAGGTAGAAGTCAAAAAGGAATATCAAGTGTTGATGGTGAATAAAACCACTAAGTTCAAGAAAGGCAAGGGTAAGAAGAACTTCAAGAAGGACGGCAAGGGAGTTGCCGCGCCCGGTAAGCAAGCTGCCGGGAAGAAGCCAAAGAATGGGCCCAAGCCTGAGACTGAGTGTTTTTATTGCAAGGGAGGTGGTCACTGGAAGCGGAACTGCCCCAAATACCTAGCGGACAAGAAGGCCGGCATCACGAAAGGTATATGTGATATACATGTAATTGATGTGTACCTTACCAGTACTCGTAGTAGCTCCTGGGTATTTGATACCGGTGCGGTTGCTCACATTTGTAACTCAAAGCAGGAGCTACGGAATAAGCGGAGACTGGCGAAGGACGAGGTGACGATGCACGTCGGGAATGGTTCCAAGGTCGATGTGATCGCCGTCGGCACGCTACCTCTACATTTACCTACGGGATTAGTTTTAAACCTCAATAATTGTTATTTAGTGCCACCTTTGAGCATGAACATTGTATCAGGATCTCGTTTAATTCGAGATGGCTACTCATTTAAATCCGAGAATAATGGTTGTTCTATTTATATGAGAGATATGTTTTATGGTCATGCTCCGATGGTGAATGGTTTATTCTTAATGAATCTCGAGCGTAATGCTACACATATTCATAGTGTGAATACCAAAAGATGTAAGGTTGATAATGATAGTCCCACATACTTGTGGCACTGCCGCCTTGGTCACATAGGTGTCAAACGCATGAAGAAGCTCCATGTAGATGGACTTTTAGAGTCTCTTGATTACGAATCATTTGACACGTGCGAACCATGCCTCATGGGTAAAATGACCAAGACTCCATTCTCAGGAACAATGGAGCGAGCAACCAACTTATTGGAAATCATACATACTGATGTGTGCGGTCCAATGAGTGTTGAGGCTCGCGGTGGCTATCGTTATGTTCTCACCTCACTGATGACTTGAGTATATATGGGTATGTCTATTTAATGAAACACAAGTCTGAGACCTTTAAAAAGTTCAAGGAATTTCAGAGTGAGGTTGAGAATCAACGTGACAGGAAAATCAAGTTCTTGCGATCAGATCATGGGGGAGAATACTTGAGTCACGAATTTGGCACACACTCAAGAAAATGTGGAATAGTTTCACAACTCACGCCGCCTGGAACACCTCAGTGTAATGGTGTGTCCGAACGTCTTAATCGCACTCTATTAGATATGGTGCGATCTATGATGTCTCTTACCGATTTACCGCTATCATTTTGGCGCTATGCTTTAGAGACTGTCGCATTCACTTTAAATAGGGCTCCGTCGAAATCCATTGAGACGACACCGTATGAATTATGGTTTGGGAAGAAACCTAAGCTGTCGTTTCTAAAAGTTTGGGGATGCGATGCTTATGTCAAGAAACTTCAACCTGAAAAGCTCGAACCCAAGTCGGAAAAATGCGTCTTCATAGGATACCCTAAGGAAACCATTGGGTATACCTTCTACCTCAGATCCGAAGGCAAGATCTTCGTTGCCAAGAATGGATCCTTTTTGGAGAAGGAGTTTCTCTCGAAAGAAGTAAGCGGGAGGAAAGTAGAGCTTGATGAAGTACTGCCTCTTGAAGCAGAGAGTAGCGCAGCTCAGGAAAATGTTCCTGTGGTGCCTGCACCGATTAGAGAGGAAGTTAATGATGATGATCAAGATACTTCGGATCAAGCTCCTACTGAACTTCGTAGGTCCACAAGGACACGTTCTGCACCAGAGTGGTACGATAACCCTGTCTTGGAAATCATGTTGTTAGACAACGGTGAACCTTCGAACTATGAAGAAGCGATGGCGGGCCCAGATTCCGATAAATGGCTAGAAGCCATGAAATCCGAGATAGGATCCATGTATGAAAACGAAGTATGGACTTTGACTGACTTGCCCGTTGATCGGCGAGCCATAGAAAATAAATGGATCTTTAAGAAGAAGACAGACGTGGATGGTAATGTGACCATCTATAAAGCTCGGCTTGTCGCTAAGGGTTATCGAAAAGTTCAAGGGGTTGACTACGATGAGACTTTCTCACCCGTAGCGAAGCTGAAGTCCGTCCGAATCATGTTAGCAATTGCCGCATTCTATGATTATGAGATATGGCAAATGGACGTCAAAACGGCATTCCTTAATGGTTTCCTTAAGGAAGAATTGTATATGATGCAGCTGGAAGGTTTTGTCGATCCTAAGAATGCTGACAAGGTGTGCAAGCTCCAACGCTCGATTTATGGGCTGGTGCAAGCATCTCGGAGTTGGAACATTCGCTTTGATGAGATGATCAAAGCGTTTGGGTTTATGCAGACTTATGGAGAAGCCTGCGTTTACAAGAAAGTGAGTGGGAGCTCTGTAGCATTTCTCATATTATATGTAGATGACATACTTTTGATGGGAAATGATATAGAACTTTTGGACAGCATTAAGGCCTACTTGAATAAGAGTTTTTCAATGAAGGACCTTGGAGAAGCTGCTTATATATTAGGCATCAAGATCTATAGAGATAGATCAAGACGCCTCATAGGTCTTTCACAAAGCACATACCTTGATAAGATATTGAAGAAGTTCAATATGGATCAGTCTAAGAAGGGGTTCTTGCATGTGTTGCAAGGTGTGAAATTGAGCTCAGCTCAATGTCCGACCACGGCAGAAGATATAGAAGAGATGAGTGTCATCCCCTATGCCTCAGCCATAGGGTCTATTATGTATGCCATGCTGTGTACCAGACCTGATGTAAACCTTGCCATAAGTTTGGTAGGAAGGTACCAAAGCAATCCCGGCAAGGAACACTGGACAGCGGTCAAGAATATCCTGAAGTACCTGAAAAGGACTAAGGACGTGTTTCTCGTTTATGGAGGTGACGAAGAGCTCGTCGTAAAGGGTTACGTCGATGCTAGCTTCGACACAGATCTGGATGACTCTAAGTCACAAACCGGATACGTGTATATTTTGAATGGTGGGGCAGTAAGCTGGTGCAGTTGCAAGCAAAGCGTTGTGGCGGGATCTACATGTGAAGCGGAGTACATGGCAGCCTCGGAGGCAACACACGAAGCAGTCTGGGTGAAGGAGTTCATTACCGACCTAGGAGTCATACCCAATGCGTCGGGGCCGATGACTCTCTTCTGTGACAACACTAGAGCTATTGCCCTTGCCAAGGAGCCCAGGTTTCACAGGAAGACCAGGCATATCAAGTGTCGCTTCAACTCCATTCGTGAAAGTGTTCAAAATGGAGACATAGAAATTTGTAAAGTACATACGGAGCTGAATGTCGCAAATCCGTTGACTAAACCTCTCCCTAGAGCAAAACATGATCAACACCAGAATTCCATGGGTGTTCGATTCATCACAATGTAACTAGATGATTGACTCTAGTGCAAGTGGGAGACTATTGGAAATATGCCCTAGAGGCAATAATAAAATGATTATTATATTTCCTTGTTCATGATAATTGTCTATTATTCATGCTATAATTGTATTATCCGGAAATCGTAATACATGTGTGAATACATAGACCACAATGTGTCCCTAGTGAGCCTCTAGTTGACTAGCTCGTTGATCAACAGATAGTCATGGTTTCCTGGCTATGGACATGGGGATGTCATTGATAACGGGATCACATCATTAGGAGAATGATGTGATGGACAAGACCCAATCCTAAGCTTAGCTCAAAGATCATGTAGTTCGTTTGCTGTAGCTTTTCTGAATGTCAAGCATCATTTCCTTAGACCATGAGATTGTGCAACTCCCGGATACCGTAGGAGTGCTTTGAGTGTACCAAACGTCACAACGTAACTGGGTGACTATAAAGGTACATTACAGGTGTCTCCGAAAGTGTCTGTTGGGTTGGCACGAATCGAGACTGGGATTTGTCACTCCGTATGACGAAGAGGTATCTCTGGGCCCACTCGGTAATGCATCATCATAATGAGCTCAAAGTGATCAAGTGGTTGATCACGGGATCATGCATTACGGTACGAGTAAAGTGACTTGCCGGTAACAAGACTAAACAAGGTATTGGGACACCGTCGATCGAGTCTCGGGCAAGTAACGTACCGATTGACAAAGGGAATTGTATACAGGGTTGCTTGAATCCTCGACATCGTGGTTCATCCGATGAGATCATTGAGGAACATGTGGGAGCCAACATGGGTATCCAGATCCCGCTGTTGGTTATTGGCCGGAGAGCCGTCTCGGTCATGTCTACGTGTCTCCCGAACCCGTAGGGTCTACACACTTAAGGTTCGGTGACGCTAGAGTTGTAGAGATATGAGTATGTAGTAACCTGAAAGTTGTTCGGAGTCCCGGATAAGATCCCGGACGTCACAAGGAGTTCCGGAATGGTCCGGAGGTGAAGAATTATATATAGGAAGTGCAGTTTCGGCCATCGGGAGAGTTTCGGGGGTCACCGGTATTGTACCGGGACCATCGGAAGGGTCCCGGGGGTCCACCGGGTGGGGCCACCCATCCCGGAGGGCCCCATGGGCTGAAGTGGGGAGGGGAACCAGCCCCTGGTGGGCTGGTGCGCCCCCCCTTGGGCCCCCCTGCGCCTAGGGTTGGGAACCCTAGGGGAGGGGGCGCCTCCACTTGCCTTGGGGGGTACTCCACCCCCTTGGCCGCCGCCCCCCTAGGAGATCCCATCTCCTAGGGCCGGCGCACCCCCCTAGGGGGCCTATATAAAAGGAGGGGAGGGAGGGCATCAACACCTCAAGTCTTGGCGCCTCCCTCTCCCCTGCTACACCACTCCCTCTCGCAGAAGTTCGGCGAAGCCCTGCTGTGATCACTGCTGCATCCACCACCACGCCGTCGTGCTGCTGGATCTTCATCAACCTCTCCTTTCCCCTTGCTGGATCAAGAAGGAGGAGACGTCATCCGCTCCGTACGTGTGTTGAACGCGGAGGTGCCGTCCGTTCGGCACTTGGTCATCGGTGATTTGGATCACGGCGAGTACGACTCCATCATCCCCGTTCTCTTGAACGCTTCCGCTCACGATCTACAAGGGTATGTAGATGCACTCTCCTCTCGTTGCTAGTTGACTCCATAGATTGATCTTGGTGAAACATAGAAAAAAATTTGTTTTCTGCAACATTCCCCAACACCGCGGGCCGGCGGCGGAGCTGAGGAGAGAGGGCGGCGGCGGACAGATGGCGGTCTCCGATTGGACGCAGGCGGCGGCGGACATGTCCGGGCCGCGGGATTTTTGTCCGGCGGCGCGAGGGAAAGAAGCTAGGGTTTGTACCGCGGATTTCGGGAGGGGAGCACATATTTATAGGTAGAGGGAGCTAGGAGAGTCCAAATGAGGTGCAGTTTTTGGCCACGCGATCGTGATCGAACGCTCTAGAAGATGGAGGAGGTTTAGGTGGGTTTAGGGCCACTTTGGAGGGGTGTTGGGCTGCAACACGCACGAGACCTTTTCGGTTCCTCGGTTAACCGTTGGAGTATCAAACGAAGTCCAAATGGCACGAAACTTGATAGGCGGTCTACCGGTAGTAAAACAAGGCCGCATGGCAAGTCTCGGTCCAATCCGAAAAAGTTTAACACCCGCACACGAAAAGAGGTAGAAAGGGACACCGGGTGACATAGGAGCGCCGGATTGCAAAACGGACTACGGGGAAAATGCTCGGATGCATGAGACGAACACGTATGCAAATGAAATGCACATGATGACATGATATGCAATGCATGACACGCAAGCAATGACAAGGCAACAACAGCGAATAACTGGAGGACACCTGGCACATCGGTCTTGGGGCGTTACACGCTCATAGGCATTGGGTGTTCGGTCCCAGTATACTGAGACCAGAACAGCTTCTCCGTCGATCTTCCCTCCTCGGCATGGTAAAACTTGGCGGCATCCGACACACTACGGGGAAAATCTGCGAATGCTCCAAGAGAGCTCCGGACTCGGGTAAGTAACAAGTAATTTACTTTCACACGCTTGCTTTGCGTATTGAATGCCTTACCCGCCGCTATCTTCCTCATCGTTTCAATCTCCTGGAGGGCCTTTTGGGCTTCGGCCTTGGCATTCTTTGCGCTCTCGAGGGCCGCGGCAAGCTCGGACTCTCGCGTCTTCGAGTCAAGCTCCAAAGCCTCGTGCTTCATCACGAGAGCCTGGAGCTCTTGCTGCACCTCGCCCACCCGGGCCTCTTGTTTCTCCCGCTCGGTGCGCTCCTTGGCTGCTTTATCTTCGGCCTCGGACATCGCTTGCTTTAGGGTTGCCACTTCGGTCGTGGCCCCTGGCAAATTCATGATGATCCTGTCACTTTGCAATTGCATCTTTTTTATGTGTGTGTGTGTGTATATATATGTATATATATAAACACTATTCTGATCACGGGATCAGAATAATATTCTGATCACAACCTGACCTGCCCCGCTAGTAGTACGTTGAACTTCCCTGTTAACTAGGTTGAACTTTCGCCAACATTGCCCAAATGGGGCTTGCGATATACCGTTGGAAAGCTATGGACACCAATATCATGACCCAACTTAAATTTTTGGCAAAATATAAGCGGTTTAAGAGCAGTTTTGAAAACCGTTTTTTCTTCGCACAAAAAACGTGAATCGTATTTTCGATCACATTTTTAAACCTTTTATCGGAATGAGGCATATAATATGGCGTTGGAAAGCTGCTGCAAAACCGCTCCTTCCATATGTTGAAAGTTTTCTCTAATTCCCTATGGTTAAAGAGTAATTTGAAAAAACGTAAAATTTTGTAAACCGAACAGCTGAGTTCGTTTTTCGATGTCATTTCTAAATGGCTAATCCAATGGAGGCATATGATACGGCGTTGGAAAGCTTATGAAAATGCGCTACTTTTTCATCTTGAAAGTTTTTTTCTAATTTTGAATGGTTTAAGAGTAATTTAGAAAATTGTCCAAGTCCTACCGAGTTCATATTTTCGAGCTAATTTTTTAACCGTGCGTCCGAATGCAGCAAATGATATGGTGTTAGAAAGCTTGAACAAATGCGAAACTTTTTGGTATGTATTGTTTCTCCCAATTCTTTACAGTTTTAAGCCAGTTTTGAAAATGGCGAAAAACATATTTTCACCATAATTTCTACAAACTTTATCGGAATGGGGCAAATAATATACCGCTGAAAAGCTACGAAAAATGCGAAACTTTTTCATGTTGATGGTTTTCTCTGATTCCTAGCCGTTTTCAAGTAATTTCGAAAACGGCGGGATCATGCGTTCCGCCTTTATCGTGAAACAGATTCTTCAAAAATGCACCGCGTGAAGAACCTGAACTTCTCGGCGCGTGTACCTGAACTTCACTTTGTTTTTCACGTGATTTTTTTGCTCGTAGGTCTCCATCCACTGCTCGTAACTCTCCATCCACTCACCGGAATTGAGCAAGTGATATACCATTGGAAAGCTGCTGTAAGCACATAACTTTCCCGTGTTGATCGTTTTTTCATACTCGTGATGATTTTAAAAGTTTTTCATCTGAAATTCATTCAGCGCACTAGTTGAACTTCATGTTGTTTTCATGTTGAACTTCTGTGACGTATTTTCGTTTGTAATTTTCTCATCCATTCATTAGTTTTACACAAATGCTACTCCTTTTGTACAAACCCCTCTCACAATAATTTTTTTAACTTTCTCTGGCCGAGGACTTGAAACTTACACAAATGATATTCTTGTAGTTTTGAGGTAAATTAGAAAATGGCGAGATCATGATTTTTGCGTTCATCGCGAACGGAAATGCACTGCGTGAACTAGTTGAACTTCTGGGGCATGTTTGTTTGAACTTCACACTGTTTTTGACGAGCTGTTTTTTGCACTGCGTGAAGTAGTTGAACTTCTGGGGCATGTCTGTTTGAACTTCACTCTGTTTCACTTTATTGTATTTTTCTTATATGAAATACACACCATGTAGTACCTGAACTTCCGGTTGTTATCATTTTGAACTTCTCTCTGATTTGAGAGAATTATATTAAAACACAAAAAACAACATAATTTTATGTATTTTTGGACATCTAAATACACGGTTAACCTCTCTCACAAGAATTTTTTGAACTTTTGCTCGCCGAGCACTTGAACTTCTAGCAACCATTTTTTCGTTTATGAGTTGTTTTTAAAAGTGCAAAAATGGCGGTGTGTTTTTTATTTTTTTCAATAGGTAAACCCTAGGTTTAAATAAACTCCGAACTTCTCTGTTATTTCAATTTGAACTTCACCTTTTTATATTTTGGGTAAAGAATTGTATCGATTTTTATACGAAAAAAATCGAACATGGAAATACAAGGTGAACCTCTCTCGCAAGAATTTTTGAACTTCCCCGGATAGAGCACTTGAACTTCTTTTCAACAAACCTTTTAAGCTTTTATTTTTCCGTACTTTTATTCTCACCTGAAATGCATTCCTTGCAGTACTTGAACTTCTCATTGTTTTCACCTTGAATTTCTGTCAGTATTTTTGTTCAACCTCTCTCATAAGAATTTTTGAACTATCTCGGGCCGAGCACTTGAACTTCTAGCAACAAAACTTTTAGCCTTTGCTTTTTCATTCTTTTTTTAATACAAAATGCACACCATCTAGTATGTGAACTTCTGGCGGTTATCAATCTGAACTTCTGAGATCATGAGTTCTGCCTTCATCGCAAAAACAAAGTCTCTGAAAATGCACTGCGTGAAGAGGTTGAACTTTTCTCTGTTTTTCTCACTGTTGTTTTTTGCCCCTAACTCCCCAACCACTTACCGGAATTGAGCAAATGATATACCGCTGGAAAGCTGTTGAAAACATGCAAATTTCCCGTGTTGATAGCTTTTTCTCGTGAAGTTTGAACTTGTAGTTTTTCTTAAAAAAATGGGAAAATCTTTTAAAAAAAATTGTGCTTTCTATTTTTAATTTGAACTTCTTAGTTTTATTGTTAAGTAACGAGGAAAGTCGAGTTTTTTTGAACTTCTTTGTTTTAAAATTTGAACTTCTTCGTTTTATTTTTTAATAATGTGAAAAAATCAATTTTTTTATAGACATCGAACTTCACCATTTTTTAAATTTGAACTTCCTAGTTTTATTGGTTAGGAACAGGAAAAATCCTCTTTATTTTATAAACATTGAACCGCACCATTATTTTAATTTGAACTTCGAGTTTATTTAGAAACATGAAAATTCTTTTCTATGGAGTTCTTGAACTGGTATGTTAATTTAATTTAAACTTCTTGGTTTTTATTGGTTTTTCCGCCATGAATTACTCATGTCTACACAGTGGATTTTTCTTCTCTGCACATCCCGTCTCTTGAGTCGCGACTTTTAAATCCAAATGAATTTGTTACATGAAATAAACAAGTTTGTTCTTTTTTGTGCCTACATAGTTTTTTATTCTCTGAATTTCTCTCGTAGCTCCCTCTGAACTTCTATACGTATGTCATGAATGTTCCGTAGTTTGTTTTAACCTTTTATTTTTATTTTTTGAACTCTAGGATTAGTGGTTTTTTTGTTGAACTTCGCTGGTTTTCATTTTTGGACTCGAAGGGGTTGTCATATCAACTAATATCTTTTTTATCATTCCTCTTGAGCATATTATTTTATGAACTTCTACTGTTGACAAATGCACCAGACTTTGGGAACACCTCGTTCTTTCTTTTGAACTTTTTTCAGCAATAGTAATACTTGAACTTCACTCACTTTTTTCTGGAGCAACCAAATGTGCAGACCACACAGGGAAGAGGGCACATTTTCTTTCGTTGTGGACATTTTTTAAAATCACATGGAGAGCACACAATCAAAAAGATGAAAATAAAGAAGGAAAAAACTATGCATTTTTCTTTTTTTTTTGCTCATACATAGAAAATGTGTATATCCGCATTTTTAAAATTTCTATGTTGTTTCTTTGATCTACATGACAGAAAATAGTCTTTTTCAATTCAGTGTAGTACGCACGCACACACGCACAACAAATCCGCATTTTTTGGCTGACATCAATTCACTTATTTCTATTCAGGCATAAATACAAACACATTTTTATGTACTATAGCTCGCCTGCAAGTATCATTCTTCTTTTATCAGACTCGAGTTCTCTGCAATCCTTGAAGCTCCATTGGGAAGCTAGCAAGCAACACTAGTGCTCTCAGGTGAAAATCAAACGACCAAAAAATAGCCTCTCCACCTCCACGGGTTCGTTCACGATCTACTTCTGCTTGTTAGACTCCATCGCCGGGTGGTGCAGCCTGCTGCTGCTAGCATTATGAGACAAATAGCTTTTCCTAGGCAACCTTACAAAAGCAAAAACTTCTTGCAACAAGTTGGATGAAAGAAAGATATGTGTTTTTGTGAACCGACAGAAGGAGCTGAGTAACCCCAGGTAACTGCTAAACACATGCGACAGAAGATTCATGTTCATGAAACCTGACAACCTCCCAGGAAACAAATGCTACATGTTCAGAAAATTGGAATCTTCTGTTAGATGTGGCAAGAAGGCACGCTAGGTTGAAAATGAACAGAAACCTAACACAAAATTCTAACTCACCATGGCCCTTGAACTTGTATCCTAATTTCTTTTGAACTGCTACATTTTTGTGTAGGGATCCGGCGAGCTCGCCATGGCGTCCACCACACGCAGAGGAAGATGAAGTGAGATCACATCCCCATGTGGAAATGCACCCCAAAAACAGCACAAAGATCACATACATCATTCTGAACTCCAACCTTCTTTCTGCACATCATGTGATATTCTCCCCTTCCTGATAGTGACCTTCTTCATTCCTATATTCACGCAGGTAGCGAGCACCAGCAGCACATAGGTCTCTGCAGACACAATTTTCAAACATAGGCAAACAAGAATCTGCCACAAGCATTCAGGAAGATATTCTTTGTTTATTTTTTTGGTCAAACTTGTGTCATGAACAAGCATTCTAAACAGGAGTGAGTGACAAGCATTCAGGAAGTGCATAAGTGTCAGATGCATAAGCCTCAAGCTTCGAGTCTCTATCCGATGTATAGTCCATTCGAGAAGAGAAGTGAAAAGCCCAACAACGATACTAGAATGATGCTTTCCATTGGAGTTAGTCTGTCAATTCTTCACGTGGGGCCTAGTTCTGTTCTCACCTTCTTGTATGAGATCGCATCACAAGGAATTGCATCCGAGCTCCTGCCATTTCTACAATTTTCGATCAATAAACACATTTGGCCTACTAACAGTCAACACATTGGACTGCAGCCATACTTATTACAGAAGAAAATGGTGGTTTCGCAAAATCTACAGGGAACAGTCACCTTTTTGTGAAGAACGTCAATGACATCCAGAGCACGATGCCTGCGGGGCTTCACCAATGAACATCAGGATGGCATGACGGTGGTTGGAGAAGAAGTTCGAGCAGAGGAGGGGAAACCGTCCATGGTGAGTCAGAGGTGTGCAAACGAGGAACAACGCTAGCCGAGCACGGGGTCACGGGTGGAAGGCGGGGACAGTGGCTAGCGGGGTGGATGGCACCGGTGCCGTAGCCTGGCGGGGTTAATGGCGGCTGGCGGCGGCACTTGATCGGGTGGATCCAGCAGGGACGCACATTGGCGTTGCCGGCAATGGGGATGCGAGAGGAGGTCGTCGACGGGGTTGCGGGAGGAGGCCGCCGGCGGGGTTGCGGGAGGAAGCTCGCGGTGGCGGCAGGTTTGCGGGATGAACCTCGCGGCGGCGGTGGGGTCTGCAGGAGGAGGCCGCGGCGGCGGCGGCGGGTTCTGCGGGAGGAGGCACGCGGCAGCGGCGGGGTCTGCGGGAGGAGGCCCGTGGTGGCGGCGGGTTTTGCAGGAGTAGGCAGGCGGCGGGGGGGTCTGTGGGAGGAGGCCCCGCGGCGGCGGGCGGCGGGTCTGCCGGAGGAGGCCAATGGCGGCGCTGGTGTTCCGGAGATGGGAGGAATCGAGAGATTGGAGAAGACAAGGAAGGTCTTGGGTAGATTATGCGTCGGTCCAGGATGTGATAGTGGGCCGGTCGGGTTGCTCTGTTTTTTGCTTTCACGGATCAGGAAAATCCCATCAGGCCTTATATAGGGCTGATTGTGATCCAAATAGTTATTCTGATCCCAGGATCAGAATAGTGTTACTATATATATAGAGAGAGAGAGAGACAAGGAGGTACTTACCTTTGTTCTCCTCGAGCTGCCTCTTGGCAAGGCCGAGCTCCTTCTCGGACCCTTCGAGGTCCTGCTTCAGTGCGGCAACCTCCGCAGTTAGTGCGGCAGAGGCCAGCAGCGAAGCCTGCATACGCATATAGACATACTTATGTTAGACTCCTGCGATATTGTTTGATCCTCTATTCGGCTTTTCTTTGTGAACACCGAACAGAGCATCAGGGGCTACTGTCTATGCAGTAATATTTTTCCTACATTTTAAATACTTACCTCAAAGCCTGTTAGAAGGCTGGCACATGCTTCAGTCAGTCCGCTCTTGGCGGACTGAACCTTCTTGATCACCGCACTCATAATAGTGTGGTGCTCTTCGTCGATGGAAGCGCCGCGAAGCGCTTCCAGAAGGTTGTCCGGTGCCTCTGGATGGACAGAGGTCACCGGCACGGGCGTCTTACCCCTTTTGGAAGGGGGTCGCTTGCTAGAGTCCGGAACCACTGGAGGTTCCGGCACGGTGTCCGACTGAGTGCCGGACTTGGAGCCCCCGGGAGCCTTGCTCCCTTTGCTCCTGGAGTCCGGAAGGTCGCCTTGAGGCGCCTCCGGGATTGTCTCTCCCCGTCTCGGTGCCCCTTGGGACAATACCTCGGCATTGTCCGTAGGGCAAGGGGAGGAGGCGGTCGAAAGTGGATCGCTATCCATATCCGACGAATCCAAGGAGCCGTCCGACGAGGATACGTCGATACGGGCTTGGGGCAGTCTGCATAATTACATCCAGCGTTAGGAGAAGCAGTGCGACGACGGTATGCTATGAGTTACTCTGGTATCCGAACACTTACGATTTCGCCAGGGGCTTGGCCCTGAGCAACCACTCGTCCTCGCCGTCGGCGGTGGTGGTGGAGCAGTCCGGAAGGAGAGTCCTTCCCTTCTTGGACCCTTCGGCCTCCCCGGTTGGGGAGGCCTTCCTTTTCTTATCTCCCCCGGCTGGAGGGGGAGCATCTCCGTCTTCCTCCTCCTCATTGTCATGGGAGGAGTGTGTCACGGAGTTATCGGATGATGAGTCCGATAACACCTGGCGCCGGGAACTCTTTCGGGTTCCCTTGGCCTTCTTCTTGGTCTTCTCCGGCACCTTATAAGGAGCCGGAGTCAGCATCTCCGTCAGGAGAGTGTCCGCGGTGTCTTCGGGCAGGGGGGCCGGACAGTTAATCTGCTCCGATGCCTCCACCCAGTCCTGTCAAAGGCATGAAAGCTCAGACCCCGCGCATGGTTAAGCTATGGGAAGTAAACATCCTACCAGATGTACAGGACTTACCGGATTCGTAGGGCGCTTTGCGCTTAGCCCACGGTCCTCGGTGAGAGAGGGAGGGACCTCGGCGCCCTTGAACAGCACCCTCCAGACGTCTTTGTGCGTCGTGTCGAAGAGCTCGCTTAGAGTCTGGTGCCGGGCCGGGTCGAACTCCCATAAGTTAAAATCCCGTTGTTGGCACGGGAGGATCCGGCGGAAGAGCATGACCTGGACTATGTTGACAAGCTTGAGCTTCTTGCTTGTCATATTCCGGATACACTTCTGGAGTCCGTCCAGCTGCACCGATGAACCCCAGGACAGGCCCTTCTCCTTCCAGGAAGTGAGCAGCGTGGGGATTCCGGATCGAAACTCAGGGGCCGCCACCTAGTTGGTGTCGCGCGGCTTGGTGATGTAGAACCACCCCGATTGCCACCCCTTTACGGTCTCCACGAAGGAGCCCTCGAGCCATGCGATGTTGGGCATCTTGCCCACCATGGCTCCGCCGCATTCCGCTTGTTGTCCGCCCACCACCTTCGGCTTAATGTTGAAGGTCTTCAGCCACATGCCGAAGTGGGGCCGGATGCGGAGGAAAGCCTCACACACGACGATGAACGCCAAGATGTTGAGGATGAAGTTCGGGGCCAGATCATGAAAATCCAGCTCGTAGTAGAACATGAGGCCGCGGACAAATGGATGGAGGGGAAACCCCAGTCCGCGGACGAAATGGGGGAGGAAGACCACCCTCTCGTGAGGTTCCGGGGTAGGGATGACCTGCCCCACGGCTGGTAGCCGGTGCGCTATGTCCGCGGCTAAATATCCGGCTCCATGCAACTTTTTGATGTGCACCTCCATGACGGAGGAGGCCATCCACTTGGCTCCCGCTCCGAACATGTTTTGGAGAGAGTTGAGGAGGAGGATGCGGACTTGGGCGCTGGAGCTCAAGTGCGCAAGAATGGATGAGCAAGAAGAAGGCATGGGTAGGAAAGGGTGAGATTCTATCCCTTTATAAGGGCGGACTAAATTATGCGCCCCCACTTGCCTGGTAAAACTCGCTTGTTCCCCAAGCGCCGTAATTGATGGCGCGGTTGGGTTACCCATGTCCGTATTGATGAGAATCCCGTAATAAGGGGAACACGGTCTCTGCTTTGACAAGACGTGTTAAGAAACCGCCTCGCGTTATGTGCGGGGCTGGTTAAAGAAAAACGGTTCGAATAATTACCGGGCCATGACGTGATGTCGTGCTGCCAAAACGTGTCAGCAGATTGGATTTGTGGAAATATTGTTCTCTCTACGGTGGTATGTGGAACTTATTTTGCAGGGTCGGACACTATCCTTGTATTCAAATTCTTTCATGGTGTATTCGGAGGAGGAACCCGCCTTGCAATGCCGAAGACAACACTGCGCGCCGGACTCATCGTTATTGAAGCCTGGTTCAGGGGCTACTGAGGGAGTCCTGGATTAGGGGGTCTCCGGATAGTCGGACTATATCCATTGGCGGACTGTTGGACTATGAACATACAAGATTGAAGACTTCGTCCGGTGTCCGGATGGGACTCTACTTGGCGTGGAAGGCAAGCTAGGCAATACGGATGTGTATATCTCCTCCTTTGTAACCGACCTTGTATAACCCTAGCCCCCTCCGGTGTCTATATAAACCGGAGGATTTTAGTCCATAGGACAACAGACAATCATACCATAGGCTAGCTTCTAGGGTTTAGCCTCTCCGATCTCGTGGTAGATCAAATCTTGTACTACTCATATTATCAAGAATAATCAAGCAGGACGTAGGTTTTTACCTCCATCAAGAGGGCCCGAACCTGGGTAAAACATCGTGTCCCCTGCCTCCTGTTACCATCCGCCTTAGACGCACAGTTCGGGACCCCCTACCCGAGATCCGCCGGTTTTGACACCGACAATTACCATGGTGTTATTTATGTGCAGAAACAAAAGTTCTCGGAATGACCTGAAACTTTACGGAACATCTATTCGGAAAATATAAAAAATACCTACAAAAGATGAAGACCGGGGGGTCCACCACCTGTCCATGAGGGTGGGGGCGCGCCTGCCCCCCCCCCCAGGCGTGCCCCCTACCTCGTGGGCCCCCTGGAGCTCCTCCGACCTCAACCCCAACTCTATATATTTGCTTTTGGGGAGAAAAAAATCAGAGAGAAGGATTCATCGCGTTTTACGATACGGAGCCACCGCCAAGCCCTAAAACCTCTCGGGAGGGCTGATCTGGAGTCTGTTCCGGGCTCCGGAGAGGGGAATCCGTCGCCATCGTCATCATCAACCATCCTCCATCACCAGTTTCATGATGCTCACCGCCGTGCGTGAGTAATTCCATCATAGGCTTGCTGGACGGTGATGGGTTGGATGGGATCTATCATGTAATCGAGTTAGTTTTGTTAGGGTTTGATCCCTAGTATCCACTATGTTCTGAGATTGATGTTGCTATGACTTTGCTATGCTTAATGCTTGTCACTAGGGCCCGAGTGCCATGATTTCACATCTGAACCTATTATGTTTTCATCAATATATGAGAGTTCTTGATCCTATCTTGCAAGTCTATAGTCACCTATTATGTGTTATGATCCGTTAACCCCGAAGTGATAATAATCGGGATACTTACCGGTGAGGACCGTCGTTTGAGGAGTTCATGTATTCACTATGTGTTAATGCTTTGTTTCGGTACTCTATTAAAAGGAGGCCTTAATATCCCTTAGTTTCCGTTAGGACCCCGCTGCCACGGGAGGGTAGGACAAAAGATGTCATGCAAGTTCTTTTCCATAAGCACGTATGACTATATTCGGAATACATGCCTACATTACATTGATGAACTGGAGCTAGTTCTGTGTCACCCTAGGTTATGACTGTTACATGATGAAACGCACCCGGCACAATTCTCCATCACCGATCCATTGCCTACGAGCTTTCCATATATTGTTCTTCACTTATTTACTTTTCCGTTGCTATTGCTATCATCACTACAAAATACCAAAAACATTACTTTTTCTATCATTACCTTTTGCTACCATTACCACTACTATCATATTACTTTGCTACTAAATACTTTGCTGCAGATATTAAGTTTCCAGGTGTGGTTGAATTGACAACTCAGCTGCTAATACTTGAGAATATTCTTTGGCTCCCCTTGTGTCAAATCAATAAATTTGGGTTGAATACTCTACCCTCGAAAACTGTTGCGATCCCCTATACTTGTGGGTTATCAGTAGTCATGTGAATTTGGTATTCGTTCGATATTTCGATGAGATGTATGTTGTCTCTGCTCTAGTGGTGTTATGTGAATGTAGACTACATGACACTTCACCATTATTTGGGCCTAGAGGAAGGCATTGGGAAGTAATAAGTAGATGATGGGTTGCTAGAGTGACAGAAGCTTAAACCCTAGTTTATGCGTTGCTTCGTCAGGGGCTGATTTGGATCCATATGTTTCATGCAATGGTTAGGTTTACCTTAATACTTTTGTTGTAGTTGCGGATGCTTGCAATAGAGGTTAATCATAAGTGGGATGCTTGTCAGAGTAAGGACAGTGTGACGCCCTCGATTCAATCATACACTAATCATACACGCAAATGTGTACGATCAAGATCAAGGACTCACGGGGAGATATCACAACACAACTCTAGACACAAATTAAAATAATACAAGCTTTATATTACAAGCCAGAGGCCTCGAGGGCTCGAATACATGAGCTCGAATACACAAGAGTCAGCGGAAGCAACAATATCTGAGTACAGGCATGAGTTAAACAAGTTTGCCTTAAGAAGGCTAGCACAAAAGCAACATCGATCGAAAAGGCAAGGCCTCCTGCCTGGGAGCCTCCTAACTACTCCTGGTCGTCGGTGGTCTTCACGTAGTAGTAGGCACCCTCGGGGTAGTAGCAGTCGTCAAAGGTGGCATCTAGCTCCTGAACTCCACCATCTGGTTGCAACAACCAGCAAGAAGAAAGAAAGGGGAAAAAGGAGGAGCAAAGCAACCGTGAGTACTCATCCAAAGTACTCGCAAGCAAGGATCTACACTACATATGCAACATTATCAAAGGAAGGTTGTATATGTGGACTGGGCTGGAGAAATGCCAGAATAGAGGGGAAAGCCTAGTCCTATAGAAGACTAGCATCCTCAGCATCTTCAAGCATCATGCAGCATCAGAAGGGATAAGAGTAGCATAAAGTAAAGTAGAAGTAGTAGTGTTATCAACCTCGGCCAGAGATCCTTCCTCGACTCCCTGCGAGAAAGCAATTCCAGAGCCATACTATCCATTTCTCATCACAATCCATTTCTCATCACAAGTATCCAGTTCTAGTTGTATCAATCAGGATACAACTCCAAGTGTCCGTTACCGTAGGACAAGCTATCGATAGATGTTTTCTTCCCTGCAGGGGTGCACCAACTTACCCACCACGCTCGATTAACTTCGGCCGGACACACTTTCCTAGGTCATGCCCAGCCTCGGCCAAACAATACGCCGCAACCCGACCTGGGCTTAATAGAGAGGTCAGCACGCCGGACTAAGCCTATGCCCCCAGGGTTCATGGGCCATCGCCCCGGGAACTCCTGCACGTTGCGTGGACGGCCGATGAGCAGACCTAGCTACCTCCTTCAAAAAGGCAGGTGCTTATGCAGTCCAACCCGGCACGCGCCGCTCAGTCGCTGACGTCTATTAAGCTTCGGCTGATGTATACGACGCAGAACGCCCATACTATGCCCACGTGATGGTTAGTGCTATTAGGCCAAAGGCCCCTCGGATCAAATATCCAAATCGTAGTGGATTAGGAACGCGCGGTAACAAGCAGAGACTCACGAAAGATGTGACCCCGTCGCCCCGTCTAGAGTACTTGCGGCAAGGGCTAGGAATGCCCGGCCACGCCTCATAAGTATCTCGCGGGCACCTTCCAAGTCAACCCAACTCCACATCACTCGCTATTAAGCTAGCGCGGGTACCCCTCAGGGTCGACCCGTCTTTAGTAACATGGTTCAGTGTAAAGTCATAGTAACCATAGTAACTGTGTGTCTAACACAAAGGGGAAAACCCGAGGAATCACCCCCGGTGAATTCCACTCGATGTTATCATCAAGGTGAACGTAAGAGGATCCACCCTCGAGGTTCACATTTGAGGGGTTGCACGACAGAGTTGTAACGGAAGTGGTTAAGGAGGAAATCACCCTCGATGACCTCGACCGTATAGCTACACTACAGAGATCTCATTAGGAGTGATGTAAGAGGTTCCACCCTCGGCACTCGATGGTAACTCTGTAGAGTCATACACTAGGGGGTGATGTGTGGTGTCGGGGCCTGGACGTCGATCACGTTGATCGAGTCATCGAACATAAAGCGGGGCAACTGGGACAAGGTGGGGGTCACTGATGGATCACTAACCAACCTATACTAAGCAGTTTAGAATAAGCGGGTAAGGTATGAAAGTAGGTAACAAAAACAGGCTATGCATCAGAGTAGGATCATACAGAAAGCAGTAGCAATTCTAATGCAAGCATGAGAGGGAAAGAAATGGGCGATATCGGAATGCTCAAGGGGGGTTTGCTTGCCTGGAAGCTCTGCTGAAAAGGAATAAGTCTCGTCGACGTAGTCGATCACAGGGGCAACATCGGTCTCGGGGTCTACCGGAGAGAAGAGTGGGAAGAAAGAATAAATATACAACAAACAAAGCATCATAAAGCATAACATGGTAATAGGTTGTGCTAGGAGCGATCTAACGTGATCCTAGGTGTTACAGACGAAGAGGGAAAGCATCCGGGAATGTTTTCCCGAAGTTTGGCATTTTCGGACATACGAACTGGAGAGGAAAGGTTGCATGTTCGCTAAGTTAGGGACACGTGACAGATGAACGGAGAGCGTATTCGGATTCATTAGACTTTTCTGAGCAACTTTCATGTATAAAACTTTTTCATCCGAGTTACGGATTATTTTATATGATTTTTCAAAGTTTTAAACAGTTATTTGGAATTTCCTGAAAATTGGCTAAGTCTGAGAATCGCCCAGTTTTAACACCACTTAGTTGTTTCCCAAAGGCTATAACTGTAGTTCTGTACATCCTATGGCTTAGTGATCTTTACCAATTTTTATCATCTTTCTGAGATCTACATGACAGTATCATTGACATCCATGTTAGAGTTCAGTTGCTTGATCGAAACTGCATTTTGAAAGTGCCACTTGAAGTTAAATCCAGAAACTGCTAAAATATACGAACATAGGATTTTGTGATTTTCATAGGATTTAATCCTTACATTTTTTGAATTTGGCCCAATGGGATGTTCTGAACCTTGTCAAGTGTACTTTCTACCTGTATTATTTTTAGAGTTAATTACACCTGGGGTACATAAACTTGCGTGGCGGTAATGGATTCATACATAAACAAAAAAAACCCATAAAAGTCATACAGTAACTCTGATGCGGACTCATTTAGGCCCAACTCGCATGTAAAGTGGACACATGGGCTTCCACGCACGCCTGGGTCGGTCCACTGTGTCATGGCATTTTTTGCAGATAACCCCCCCAGTTTAATTGAAATTGACCCGTCGCCAACTCCTCTGTATCCCCAATTCCTTTCTCCAGATCCCTAGCTGCTGCGGCGCGGCGGCCGCCCTTCTCGTGCGACATGGAGGGAACGACGGCCAGATCCCGTCGTGCGACCATGGTAGGCGGTCGGAACGGCGGCCTCAACCACGGCGATAGCATCAACCACGACGACCGCATCAACCACGCCGGCAGCCTCAACTACGTCGGCGGCCTCAACTACGCCGGCGGCAGCAGCAACATGGATGGCGAGTGGAGAATGAGCTCCGAGCTTACATTTGGCTCCAAAAAATCCATGAAGGTGTGTCCTTTCATCGTTTTGTTGCCGTGGATTCTTGTGTCTGATTGCACGCGTGATTTGTAGGGAGGGGAGAACAGTGCAAATGAAAATCGCCAAGGTCATAAGGCTGAATGTGGCTGCAAACTGACGCCTGTTGTGAGAGTGTGCAATGAAGGATTTGATGCAGGACGACGTTTTCTGAGCTGTCCATATGAGGTATCCGATTTGGTTTCACTGAATTTTGCTTGTTTCACTGAATTTTGCCATGTCCAAATTTTGTACTGAATGTGTTTCTGCAATTGAAATGGACAGGGGCTGAACTCCTGTGGGTATTTGAGTTGGATGGATGATGCATGGCAGGGGAGATCAAGGCTTGTTATTCACAAGCTTGCAGATGATAACAAGAAGCTGCAAGTTAGTATGTTTGAGAAGGAACTGGAGATTCAGAGGTTGAAGAAAGAGAGGGAAAAATAGATGAGCAGAGGAAAACTAGGGAAAAATTAGATCGGTTTCTTGTACTTGTGATTCTTGCCAGTGTTGTGGTATATGTCGTGGTTGCATTGCTTAGCAGGGGATTTGTGTGATTGTAAGATGAAGAAACTAGAAAGTGTAATGCAGAAAATCTGAAATGTTCGGCAAGTTTGGAATATGTAATGTTTTCTGCCTTTGTTATTGTACAAATGTGACAATTTTTAAGTATAAAGAAGCTCTGAAATGCAAAGTACTTAGGATACAGTTGAAACTGAAATTCAGTTCAAATGCAAAGTACAACACTGACCACTAAGACTAACACTTGAGCACTTCAGACTACTAACACTTGAGCACTTCAGAGTACTAACACCTGATTAAGACTGACCACTAACACTGACCACTAACTTGATTAACACTGACTACTAACACTTCTGAAACTTAAGCACTAACTTAAGCAGTAACATTGACCACTAACTTGATCAACACTGACCACTTAGCAGAAATTCAGTTTCTAGTTCTGAACTTTTCTAAAACTCTAGTCCTCGTCGGACGACAAGTCGATGTACTCAGGTGCCGGACGGCTGCAGCTCGGCTCCATAGCATGGTTGTACTGCGCTGGTGCTTTCCCAGGCGCTGCAGCTTGCCTCCTGACCATGGCGTCGCGCGCGGCGCCGTGGTATTCCACGGCCTGCCTCACTCTAGCGGGGTCTGCATCAACAGGAGCGGGCAGTCCCAGGACAGAATGCTCGTCGGTGAATCTACGGCTATAGTCCTCCCTCGCCACAGTGTTGTACGAGTTCAGCAGGGCAGTCTGCTGATCAACTGCAGGCACCATGACTGGGAGCGGAGCTTGTGGCCATGGATCCCATGCCTGGGGCTGGAGCAGAGGCTGTGGTTGATGGGGAACGAGGACGGGTGATGTGATCCCAGGTTCCGGTGATGGTAGCCCAGGTGGTGATGAGCTTGCGCACCATGATTGTCGCAGTGAGCTTGCGGCTTGGGTTTGGCCGCGGTGACCATGGCTTGTATAGCGGCCGAGCATGGCCATGGCGGGAACAGGCATTGGCGGGAAGAGGCGAACGCGGGAAGTGGCCATGGCGGGAAGTGGCCATGGCGGGAAGGGAATTGGCGGGAAGTGGGCCACCGGTGTACGGACAGCGGTGTCCTGTTTGGCCAGAGGAGGCAGACGATGCGGCCTCGGTCCAAGAAGGATAGGAGAAATATTCAAAAGCTTTAGTTGGCCTTTTAATATCGATATCCTCTCACAGCCCAATGGTAAGAGCGCACTAGTGTAACCCAGAAGTCCTGGGTTCGAGTCCCAGGATCCCACAATTTTTTAGGGTTTAGTTTTTTTGGAAATATTTTCACAGCAAGTATATAAAAGATCAATTTGCCATGAACAATACCAAAAATTTTGCAAGCACATAAACTTGATTTTCTCCAAAGTAATAAACTTGACCATAGCAATTCAAGGTATGGAAATACACTCAAATTCAGACTTGACAGTATTAAAATGTGAGGCTGTCAACACACACATATAAACACACACATAACTTGAAATGCAAACATAGATTATACTGACATCATGGCCAAATTAAAAGATCCATCATGGACAAGATTAAGGTCATGCATTACAAAATTTGCTCTTGCAGTCTTGTAGTTCATACATGAACTGGGACAATTTTTTGCAGTTCAGTGCTGAACTAATGGAGCATACAGAAACAAAAACTAGTGCTCTAGAGTCCTTGGAGCATTCTGGGTCACTGGAATCTCTTCATTCAGGTCTGGGATTGCATTCCTTGCTCCATCATGTCCAAACATCAGTTGCCACAAAGCATAATCTTCAACTCTTCTTCCTCCTTCCCCAACTCCTGTTGCAGGTGCTTCTTGTCCAGCTCCTGTTGCAGGTGCTTCTTGTCCAGCTCCAGTTGCAGGTGCTTCTGGTCCAGCTCCTGTTGCAGGTGATTCTGACCCAGCTCCTCTTCCACCCCTCCCAGCTCTTCCTCCTCTTCCAGCCCTCACAGCTCTTCCACCTCTCAATTTCTTCACTACTCTGCTTGCACTAGCACTGGTACCTGCCTCATCTGCAAAATTTAGTTGTTGTAAGTTTCAGACAATGCAAATTTAAGGGGCATGCAAGATTCATTAAGGGTACTCATTCAGTTCTTGAAAGATTCAGTTACTGTACCTGCATTTGTTTGAGCTGTTGTTGTTGCCTTTCTTTTACCTCTGTCAGCCCTTCTACCAGCAGCTGTAGCAGTTGTTTGCCTGGTCCTTTAAGGGATTAATTCCCTAGCTGCAGCTACAAAGCTTGACTCCTCTGGCAGTGGTCCAGGTGGTCTGACATTTGTAACATATGCTCTCTCCTACAAAACAGTTGTGGCAATATTAAGTACAACAATATTAACCACTGCTTGTCCAATCCTCTCAATATACTCTCTCTTACCTCTTGACCCATCCTGTAAACCATGCTTGTCCTGTCATTCATTGGGCCCAACCTAGGGTTCAGTCTGCAATGCACAATGTCCTGCAACAACATTCAGAAAAGCAACAATATTAAGTACAACAACAGTCATAGAAGTAGCAATATTAAGTACAACAACATTCAACATGCAAATTCATTAACAACCTGCAGAATAGCTTCACATGCAAATTCATCCTCTTCTTCCTCAACCTGTTGTTCCACTTGTTCCCTCTGCATGTATTTCTCATGCCCCCTGCTGTTGTGGTCCTCTTTGCCACAAACTGAGCAATGCATAGCTACCCCTTTTTTATTCAGATACACTGTTCCATCCTTCTTTCTTTTCTCTTCAGGAGTTTTTCTTCTATTCTTAGGTGGCCTGCCCATCTGTTTTGTGAAAACTGGTGGGTGAATGTACATTCCATTCATCTTATCCCAGTGGCCCTGTCTCTTAAGGGCATGATGAAGTGACCATATGCTTGCAAATATGTCTCTATTGTATAGCATTTGTGGACTAGTTCTTCAGGGTCAATTCTTTCAGCCCTGCACACTGCAATTGCATGACTGCAAGGCACTCCACTCAAATCCCACCTTTTGCAATTACAAGTCCTTGCTATGATATCAACAATGTATGAGTTGGGCCCAGACTGCACATGGAATATACCATTGCCAGCATTTGTTGCAAAACAATTGGCAGAAAATTCTGCATTCTTCTCAAGCTTCTTCCTAATTTTTGGGCAAATTCTTCCTGTCCAATTCTCTACTGCTTCTCTGTGTTTGCTTGCATGCCTCGGTGAAATCTTTGCAAGGATGCACTCCAACATTGACACAACACATAGCTCTCTAGCTTCAAGTATGTAACTATCATGACAAGTGGAACATGCTATTAGAGCACTAGAAGATACAGTTGGAGACAACAACTAGAAGATGCAAATGCAAACTACAACTTAAAGATGCAGTTAGAACATTACCTATTATACACCTCAGACATATTATTCAAAAGAATATCACATTTTGGAAAATCACTGAAGAAGTTTTTCACCCATTGATTAGGTGGCTTTCCCTCTAACCAGTTGTAAGCATCAATGGAAGCCTCTCTCATTTTTTCTCTGTTCTCATTCCATCTTGGTAAGGTTGTAGATCTGGCCATGGCCCACAGCAGATTCTTCAATGTCTCACCTTTGAATTTCTTGTGGAAGTTTTGGTATAGGTGCCTAACACAAAACCTATGCTCTGCATCTGGGAAAACTTTTTCAACAGCATTTATCAAACCCTGCAATGGATTTTCACATAAGTTCATATGAAGTAGCCCATGCAATTCATACATAAAGCATGCATATTAATGCAATGGATGAGGAACAATACCTTTTGCTTGTCACTCATTATGGTGTATGGGCTTGTGTTGATAATATTCAGATCATTTTTTAGTGTTGTCAAAAACCATTCCCATGTGTAAGTGGATTCAACCTCTACCATTCCCATAGCTATTGGATAGATGCAATCATTTGGGTCAATTCCCACAGCTGTCAACAATATACCTTTGTACCTACTTTTCAAATGGCAGCCATCCACAAATATAATTGGCATGCATCCCTTTAGGAACCCTCTCTTGCAAGCATCATATGACCAATAGAGTGAGGACAGGTGATCCTTTGGCAGTGCATCATTCTTCTCCTTCACCTTGGTAGTGGAAACTATGAATTTGCTGCCAGGATTAGCTCTTCTGAGTTCTTGCCCATAGTCCCACAATAAGTTGTACTGCTCTGCTTCATCCCCATGAATTAGGTCTAGAGCTGCCTTCCTGGCCCTTCCCAATTTCATCTTGTTTGGTAGCAGTTTGAACTCTCTCTGGACCTTCTTACCAAATGTACCCAAATCCATGGTCTGGTTGTCTTTGAATTCCTCAATGAATTTCTGTGTGAGAATTTTAACTGTCAAACACTTTGAATCAAATGATTTCTGACATTTATGAGTGTCATTGTACTGCCTTATGACAATGCTACCAGTCCTATTGTTTTTTGAAGCTTTTAGTTGCCAAGGACAACCTTGTGAGCAAACTGCATTAAGCCTTTCAGATTCATTTCTTTTCTTGTAGATCTTCACTCTGTTCCTAACAGTATATGCATCCAAAGCCATCCTCAGCTCTTTCATGTCCCCAAACACCAAACCAACACTGAAAATTGGATTATTCAGATCCACTGCTGGATTGTAGGCTTTGAAAGTGTACTGCAACTTTGACAATTCATCCTTGCTCAGGTTTAGATCATCATCATCTAAAGGGTCTTCTTCTTCAATGTACCCTTCCTTCTCATTGTTATCATGGACATCTATATCCACATTCTCCACAAACAAATCATCATCTAGATCTTCAACATCATATTCACTCTCATCAAAATCACTGTCAGTTTCTGCCTCTCCCTGCTCTGTTTGCTCTTCTTCTGCCTCTCCCTGCTCTGCTTCATGTCCATGATCTTCTCCCTCTCCCTGCTCTGCTTCCTCTCTTGCTTCTCCATGTTCTTCTTCTCCATGCTCTCCTTCAGCAGAACTTGGCAATTTCCTTGGAGTAATTACCCTTGGCAGAGGGGGGCCATCTAGGATCACATCATCATACAAAGTTCTTATCTTGTTCTCATCCACTATTAACAGCAGTGTCTTACATTCTTTGCTTGCATTGACCATAGCAGCAATGACCTCTTCAGTATCCACACAAACAAGGCCATCTACTATGTCTTTGCCTGGCAAGCACCAGTACACTTGCAGGTCTGGATAACCATGGGAGTAATCCAACTTGTCCAGGCAAAACTTCAACATATCTAAGGACCAAGTTTCAGCATGACAATAGTCAAATTCACAGTAAGTGCTGCCAATATATGATCTGTTCACTCCTTGCCCAATAAATATGCCATTGTGCTCAAAAGCTACAGAGAACAACAGAGATTCTTCTCCTGAAGTTACTGCAAAAAAAGACAGATTTTTTGTTCAGACTATGATGCAAACCACAGTAGTAAATGAAGTTCTTTTGACTATATAGTACACCAATAAATAATTAACAACATTTATCATCACTTAATTGAATTCACTGCAACATTTATGGACAGCCTGCACTTAACTGAATTCGACAACATATTCACTAACTGAATTTCAACAGCAAGTACAGAGCCATATCTGAATTTCGACAGCAAGGACAGAGCATAACAGGGCATCCATCACAGTAATCACAGGGGAGTGCATACATCACATAAGTTCATATGAATTGCAGTAACTATGATACATCTTCCTTCAAATCCAAGAACAACCCCTAAATTAACCCCCAAATCATTACCACCGCAAGCCAACATGGAAAGCAACAAAACAACAGTAATCGTCCTATCGAACGCCTACATTCCCTTCATCGCATGAATTTCGGCAACAAAACATCAATCTTTCGACCAAAATCATGAAGAACCTAGCCCGATCAAAACCCTAGGACAAGGGGGCAACCCAGCAGGAGACGAGGTCGAGCGAGCGCGTACCGTACTCAGGAGGCCACTCCCCGGGCTCCCGTAGTAGCGGCTCCATGCCGCGTTGATGGGCGGCGGCGTTCAAACCGGCGGCAGAGAAGGCGACGGCGTCGAGGCAGAGGCAGAGAAGGCCAGGGGTTAAGGGGGGTTTCTGAGCACCGGGTCGAACCGCTGCTTGTACTTATCTGGACGCGCGGACCGATCTACAAATATTGTACTACACAAGGGGGAATGTAGAAAAGTGCCCCAAGACCAGCCGCGAGCCTTCTCTTCCCACGTGGCAGCCCAGTTGGCACGTTTCGGACAGTTTTGTAGCTACACGTTACCGTATCAGAGTTGGTGTATGACTTTTATGGGATTTTTTTGTTTGTGTATGAATCCGTTACCGCCGCGCAAGTTTATGTACCCCAGGTGTAATTAACTCTTATTTTTACTCATGTTAACCGTCGTTTAGTCGCTGTTTAGGGACTGCTCAAAGGGTTAGTCAACGTAGGAGTAGCAAAGCTAGCTACTGCTACAGTAACATTCAGTTACTGTAGCACAGCAGCAGAGGAGCAACGGCAGAGGCTGCCACACCCTACACACACACACAACACGCATGCACACACAACACACACACACACGCGCGCTGCACACACTCACAGCCGCTCGGCGGCCGGCAGCGATGCACGGCGAGCAGTGGCGCCGACGGGCAGCGGTGGCACCTAGCGGCAGCAGCAGTACACGAGCAGCAGCGGCAAGAGCAGTGGCAGCAGGCGGCCGGGGCAGCAGGTGCGCGCGGGCAGGCGCGGGCGTCTGCAGGACGCGGGGCGAAGCATCGGATGGATGGTCGTGCGTGGCGCAAGCAGGAACGGACGTACGCGCGCGCTGGCGTGCTCGGGGCGCGGGCAGCTGCGAGGGCGCGGCCAGGGAACAGCAGGTGCAGCAGTGAAAAGGCAGTAGGAGCGGTGGCTCAAGCACGCACGTACGCGTACGCGTACGCGGGAGCTCGGACGAGTTCGGAAACGGCGGCTACGTCAACGAATCGAGGTGGGAATTACGAAGGGGGATTTGGGGGAGGAGCTCACAGTGAGCCTGTAGGGGTGCATAGCGGGCTCGGGGGAGGCTCGGAGGCGACGAATTCCGGCAATGGCGTCGGCGGTGCAGAGAAGGGGAACGACTCGATCCGGTCAAAGCAGAGGCAGTCGGCTCGCGTTCTTTAGCGTAGAGGAAGCAGCGGAGGCGGGAGGAGCTCCTGGCGCAGTCGTAGGGGACGGGAAGGGCAGTGGCCACGGGATCGACGAGGGCCATGGCGATGACGGCGTTGGGCACGTCCAGAACAGGACGAGGGAGTAAGGAGAGGGACGAATGGATGTTAGGGTTTGCAGGGGGGTCGACGGCGACCTAATAGGCGCCGGGGAGCGGCGGATGGCTGCAGCGTGGAGGATCCGGCCATGGACGCGCGGGCAACAGCCACGGCGCCATGGATGAATAGGGATTGAAGATAATGGTGAGATGGGCTGGGCTGGGTACTGCTCATGGTGGGCTAAAGTGTACAGGAGACGAATTTAGTTTTTATCCCTTTTCTGTCAATTACTTTCTTTTATTTCTGTTGCATTTTAAAAGATAACAAAACATTTATTTTGCCCATGATATCTGGCAAATAAATCAAAGGCAATATCATGGAGTGGATGGCAACGTTTGGGGACATTTGGAGAACTTTAAACATTTTTAGGAAAAGAAAAGGTCAAGTAAATTACTGTTGATCCACTTAAATATTTCCCAGGGGCATTTTGAGAATTCAAAAGAGGCTGGTTCCAACGTGAAAATGGTCAGGGGAATTTATAGGACAATGTGAACATTTTTGTTTTACTGTTTGAAGAAATAAATATTTGACTTGCAATACAAATTTGAATTTGACTTGAATTTTAATCAAGTGGAAATTTGGCAAGGTAAACATGGTGACATGGCAACCATCGGGGGGAGATTACTGTAGCATGATTCTCGGGGTGTTACAGACAGCACCCAAGCACCGGTCCACCCACATACCAAATTATCAAAGTACCGAACACGAATCATATGAACGTGATGAAAACTAGCTTGACGATATTCCCATGTGTCCTCGGGAGCGATTTACATCATATAAGAGTTTGTCCAGGCTTGTCCTTTGCTACAAAAAGGATTAGGCCACCTTTCTGCACTTTATTTACTTTTGTTACTTGTTACTCGTTACAAATTATCCTATCACAAAACTATCTGTTACCTATTATTTCAGTGCTTGCAGAGAATACCTTGCTGAAAACCGCTTATCATTTCCTTCTTCTCCTCATTGGGTTCGACACTCTTACTTATCGAAAGGACTACGATAGATCCCCTACACTTGTGGGTCATCAGGGGGCACCACACACGGCTAAGACAACTGTCAACTTGTGTGTTCTGGGGTGTCCCCCTGCCCCCGTATACAAAGGAGCAAGGGAAAGGCCGGCCGGCCCTCATGGGGCGCGCCCCAAGTAGGATTCCTACTAGGAATCCTATTCCTAGTAGGTTTCCAACAAGGGAAGAGAGGGGGAAGGAAGGAGAGGGAGAGAGGGAGAAGGAAAGGGGGGGCCCTTCCCTAGTCCAATTCGGACCTAAGGGGGAGGGGCGCGCGGCCTGCCCTAGCCGCCCCCCTCTCTCTCTCTCCACTAAGGCCCATGAGGCCCATTAGTTTCCCCGGGGGATTCCGGTAACCCTACGGCACTCCGGTTTTATCCGAAACTTCTCTGGAACATTTTCGATGTCCGAATATAGTTGTCCAATATATCAATCTTTATGTCTCGACCATTTCGAGACTCTTCATCATGTCCGTGATCACATCCGGGACTCCAAACTACCTTCGGTATATCAAAACACATAAACTCATAATACCGATCGTCGTCGAACGTTAAGCATGCGGACCCTACGGGTTCAAGAACTATGTAGACATGACCAAGACTCACTTCCGGTCAATAACCAATAGCGGAACCTGGATTCTCATATTGGTTCCTACATATTCTACGAAGATCTTTATCGGTCAAATCGCATAACAACATACATTGTTCCTTTTGTCATTGGTATGTTACTTGCCCGAGATTCGATCGTCGGTATCTCAATACCTAGTTCAATCTCGTTACCGGCAAGTATCTTTACTCGTTCCGTAATCATCATCCCGTAACTAACTCATTAGTCACATTGCTTGCAAGGCTTATAGTGATGTGCATTACCGAGAGGGCCCAGAGATACCTCTCTGATACACGAAGTGACAAATCCTAATCTTGATCTATGCCAACTCAACAAACACCATCGGAGACACCTGTAGAGCATCTTTATAATCACCCAGTTACGTTGTGACGTTTGATAGCACACTAAGTGTTCCTCCGGCATTCGGGAGTTGCATAATCTCATAGTTATAGGAACATGTATAAGTCATGAAGAAAGCAATAGTAATAAACTAAACGATCATAGTGCTAAGCTAACGGGTGGGTCTTGTCTATCACATCATTCTCTAATGATGTGATCTCGTTCATCAAATAACAACACATGTCTATGATCAGGAAACATAACCATCTTTGATTAATGAGCTAGTCAAGTAGAGGCATACTAGGGACACTTTGTTTGTCTATGTATTCACACATGTACTAAGTTTCCGGTTAATACAATTCTACCATGAATAATAAACATTTATCATGATATAAGGAAATATAAATAACAACTTTATTATTGCCTCTAGGGCATATTTCGTTCAGTTACACCACAAGAAGTCGGCGCTCCTAATCAAGATGGATATTGCGAGGGCTTTCGATTCGTTCTCCTCGGAGTACATCCTCAAGTTGCTGAAAAACTAGGGTTTAGTGTCTACTAGCAGGATTCGATCGCCATGATGTTGTCATCCTCCTCATTTGCGTTCCTTCTTAATAAATCTCCTGGTGCACGGATTGCACACTGCTGCGGGCTGAGGCAGAGTGACCTACAGTTGTCCCTGTTGTTTCATTCTTGTCATTGATCCACTGCATGGCCTCATCGCTAAGGCTACGAACTCGGGCACGGGGCATCCTGCCACCCTTGCTAGGAAGAGATGTCAAGTTGCACGTCAGTTTGTACACAGACAACGCCGACATATTTGCCAACCCGATCCGTAAAGAGATCGACACCCTCTTGGAAATCTTGCAGCTCTTCGGCCAGGCCTCAGGCCTATGCATCAATCCGTCAAAATCTTCAATGGCCCCAATCAGATGCAACGAAATCAACTTGACCGAGATCCTCTTGAATTTTGGTGGCACCATTGTCGCATTCCTAGTCAAAATACATGGGGCTGCGAATTTCAATTTCTAGGATGCGCCTGTTGTAGTTGCAGTTCATCCTTCATCACATCAAGGCACGACTGGAGGAATGGAAGGGCAAGCTCATGTATGTTGCTGGCAGAAGGGTGCTGGTGCGGTGCGTGCTGAGCGTGATCCCCACCTTTGCTCTCACCGCGCTCCACACCCAAAAGAAGTAGTTCAAGGAGATCGACAAGGCGTGGCACCTTTTCCTTTGGCCCAAGAAAAGGAGCTTACTTAGGGCAGTTGCAAGGTGAACTGGCATAAGGTGTGCACGCCGGTGGATTGTGGCGGGCTAGGGGTGCACGACGTGGATAGATTTAGCAGAGCTCTGTGCCTGCGCTGGATGTGGCTCACATTGAATAACCCTGAGCGGGTGTGGTCTGGATTGGTGCTACCTTGTGACACTGCCGATCAAGAATTGATCACCTTTGCAGCTTTGGTCACTTTGGGCAATGGCAAAACCACTTCCTTCTGGCACTGCTGTTGGATGGGCTCAACGAGCCTTGCGAAGCTCTTCCCCAAATTGTACAAAAGCTCTCGGCGAAAGAAGAGAACGACCGCGTCTGCACTGCTCAACGACACCTGGACTGATGACATGCGTCATCATGCAAATGAGGATCTGGTTGATGAATTCATCGTCCTCTGGAGAGCTATTTGCATGGCAAACACTAACCTCTCACCAAACATGTCGAATTCCATCAGTTGGAAGTTCTATTCATCGGGTGAATATATTGCAAGATCGGCCTATCTCATGCAATTCCATGGTTCGACGACATTGAATTTCAAGCAACTGTTTTGGTCGGCCTAAGCATCGGGGAAGGTGAAGATGTTCAATTGGCTACTAATGCAGGACCGTTTGTGGTGCAACGATAGATTAAACGGCAAACACTAACCTCTAACGATCGCACCAAACATGTCAGATTCCATCAGTTGGAAGTTCTATTCATCAGGTGAATGTATTGCAAGATTGGCCTATCTCATGCAATTCTATGGTTCGAAGACATTGAATTTCAAGCAATTGTTTTGATCGGACTAGGCATCAAGAAAGGCGAAAATGTTCACTTGGCTACTCATACAGGACCATTTGTGGTGCAATGATATATTACAACGAAGTGGCTGGCAAAATGGATACTTCCGCCCCATGTCGTCAGCTCGAGTCCTCTCTTCACCTATTCTATAATTGTCCTGTTGCAAGAGAAATATGGCGAAAGGTCTCTTGATGTCTGGGCTGCTTCTCCCTCAACATTGTTGATTGGGGAGAGGCCAACTGCTCTGCCGACCAAGCTCGCATTGTGATCACCAAGGCCCATGTCCGGGACAAAAGCATATTAAGACAATGTTGATCGTGGTCACCTGGAAAATCAGACAGGAGAGAAATGCCCGACAATGAGATTTGGCGCCTAGCCGGCGCGCGCTATTTAGAGACCGAACTAGGATGAGAAATTAGCTTGCCAGCATTTTTATTTTCTAGCTTTCCAATGTGATATCTTTATCACACACCATGTCTTTTTCACCCCTCTTCTACTCTTTTTTTTTTGACATCTCACCCCTGTTCTACTTAATATATGAAGGGATGCTGAAGCTCTCAAAAAACACGGTATAAATCCAACCTTCTTGAGTTGCGGCTAATTCTGTGTCTAGTACAGCCGCATGCGAGGGGCTCCAGTTCCCAACCCTAGCCGCTGCCGCCAAGGGTCACCTCCATGTTACATCCATTTCTTCAACAAGTATGGACAGAGTATTAGATTTAAGACACCCTATGGAGGTCCTTCAAAAAAAGATACCCTATGGAGGTCTTTTTTAAAAAAAATAACCTTCGCGTTCTCACACCACTCACTCAGAGATGTACTACATCACAGATGCTAACAAGGCAAGCACATAAGAAACACAGCACTACCAAAGTCAAACGAAGCGAGTATACTCGATTACTTATGTAAACCATGCATTCCAGACACACACACCATCATCACATACACCACCATAGCACAACCTCCAGGAGGAGACCTGGATATATTCCTGACTGACTGCACAGCAAAATAAAATTATGAAGCAATTTGAGCGCTAAGCATGAGCAGATTTTGGAGCACAATGTGCCATCCAAATTGCTAGGCTGCAAGGACTATTATCACTATGAGCAGCACCACCCCAAAAATAACCATCAACAGGCATATCTGCAAAAGGGAAATCAGAGGGGCACAGTTAGAGAACAGATATGGAGAATCTTAAAACCAAAGTGTGGATTACTGAATATACCAGAGAAGAGTTCGACTTCTGGGTTTTAGCAGCTTTTGAAAGCTGGCCTTTTGCTTGTGCAGTCGCAGCAACAGAATTGTCGATATGAGTGTCAATGTCATCTGCAGTACAAGGAGAAATAATACAATCAGATAATGGTGGGAAAGTAAACAGTATTGCCCTTCAACATATGAATTGGGTATCGTCTCATCTGTCAGCTGAAAAAAGGTATCACAGACCGATCATTGCTCCTTGATCATGAACTAGCACAGCAAGATCTTTGAAGATCTCATTTACTTCAGTGATTTGGTGTTGAATCTCCTGTATTCCCTGGTCCCTTTCCTCGATGATGGCCTCGTTGAACACAATCTCATTATCCAAGAAGACTAACTCTTGTCTATGGTACAATCAAAAAGGTTAAAGTTAGTGGCTTACTCGAGACATTAAATCATTAAGATTAAGAGTAGCTTATAAACACACAAAGGTTCAAGTTCTTGACAATAAAAAAACACTTCTTGTGCATAAAGTCACCGAGATATGTCTGCCAAGTTTACAACAAGAATACGAAGCCCAGACGGATACAAGATAATTAGATCAATGAAACACGCCATATATGAATAATATTATCAGCTTACCTTCTTGATTCTAGAAGCTGAGTGCGCTGCTCAGCCAACTTATCAGCACCGTTATTCGTCTCGGTTGAGTTATAGCTGCAAAGAATTATTAATCCTAGATCAGACCTTTGGTGGCAACAATACAGAAAGAACTCGAGTAACATTTTTAGTAAGAGAAAACAATCTCCAGAACTCGAGTAATATTTTTAGTAAGAGAAAACAATCTCCAGAACTCGAGTAACATTTTTAGTAAGAGAAAACAATCCCCAACAGAAACATTCATACATGTTGTCTCTATCTGGAGAAAAAACAAAAATTGAAAAGCTGAGAGTAGACTATCACACTACATGCAGCAGCGCACATAGATTCTCAGGTGGGCAGTTACAGACATTAAGAAAGTAGGAGTAATTGAAACATAGTAAAAGAATTCCTGTATACTATTTAAGAATGGTTATAAATTACTGAAGTATAGAAGCCCAAACATACAAAAATATGATGATGAGAAACTTTGCTGTAACCAGACAAAGACTGTTCGATGGTTGTTTATTATGTGAAGCTAAGAGAACTAATATGGAAAGACACATGACTACAAAGCAATTCCTATGCTACAGTATATCAGCATGTCAATGGAAAAGCATGCAAATAAGATCAAGAATGCATGTTCATCCTATAAATGCGCCAGAACAAACTTTAGGTTCACCCCATGGATGTATAGTCCTCTACTGTTGCATAATTTTTAATACAATTTGTAGTCCTCTGCTGAGGCATACAAGCACTGAAGAGAGCTAAATGGTAAAAAAATATTGAAATGTAAGGAGTGTCATGTCACAGTAGTTGGACAACAAACCGTAAACTCCTAAAGGGGCATCAATTGCAGTTCACTTTCCAAAATGTCTGATTGTAATGGGCATTATTATTTTTATTAGGCTGTCTTATTAGCAAAGGGAGACATATCTAACAAAAAAATGACACATAAACTGGAATTGAACAGACTATTTTAGCATATGAGGTTAACATACTACCTAGAAGAGAGTATACAGTGTGTCAATAACTATAATAAGTCCCCCATTGTTTGAAAGCGAAAAAAGAAACAAGATAATGCATAGAGCTAAAAGGTAGAGCATCTGAGTAGAATATTACCTCTGTGGTAGACCTGTTTGAGTAATAAAAGGAGCATATGCAGCTTCTCTCTCTACTGCTAATCGTTGAGCTTTCTGAAACTCTTTTAGGACTGCTTGGAAATCCTTTGCTAGCTTCGCATCAGCAATCTTTTTGGTAGGCTGTAGTTTAAAACATGGTCGGAATCACATTGTGTAGAAAATTAACCAGAAGCACATATGAAAGAGCAAATACATCCAAAATAATAAAGCCACAGAGGAATGAAGATGCAAAGATGGAAAACAAATATCAAGTGGAACGCCATGTATAAGAAATTTGGTTACCACATTTGATCTTTATATTCATGATTCCAGGAATTACTGGCAAATTTTGTCATGAAGGGTATGCCACCACGCTAAAAACAATCATGACCACAAATGTCAAGAATGAAGGAAAACCTCATTAGTTATCTGCCAAAGGAGCCTAATTTCTTAGCATGTTAGTACAAGACAACTAATATTTGAATACCAAATTATATTTGAGGATTCCTGTCATGAATTGGACAGGTTAATTACCATAACTAAACTCCAAAAGCAAAATTGCTTTCCTATGTACTTGCGAAGTGCAAACAGCAAAATAAATTACAGTTCCAGGTTCTGTTTAAGGGACAACATTACAACAGAAGAGATAGTAAGAATCAGCAAGAAAAATATGTATTCATTTATTCAAGTTTCTATTATTAATGAACAAAAAATAACATCCAAGCTGAAGTAGTATATGAACTAAGAAAAGATGTAAAATCTACATGGTATCACTCATTTCCATGCTCGGACAAAAGGAGAGAAAACAGTACATAAATGCTTCTAAGTTGTAACAATAAAGGAAATATCAAACAGAAATATGTAAGTAGAAAAAAGGGATAGACACATACGGTGGCTTCAAGACGATGATCCGCCTCACTAGCTTGCTTAAGCTTTTCCGATGTATCCTTCACCAGTTGTGTTATGTGTGCTCGTGTCTTATGTCTGCGAGCAACAGAACTGATAGTTAGATGGCCTATCGTAGCAATTTGAACAAGAAATTAAATGCTACCAAAGAAGGTTAATCGAACGTTTAGTAGTAAAGTTAAACATATTAAGGGCTATAACACGGCATGACCAAGTTATAAATGATATAAATCACATCAATTTCAGAAGAAAGAGAGCTAAAACATTTCATTTGGTGTCACTGATGATGGGTCAATTCATGTATAGCACATACGGCCTCACCCGGTGATTCGCCCAATTAACCTACACGCGAAGGTTCAGCGAAGGGATGGGCAACTTGACGCCCTGCGCAGTAGGCGTAAAAAAACGTGTTGCAATAAGCCCTAGGCAATCTCTTCTCTGACATAAAAGATAGTGATTGTTCGCACACATCCACCAAACAAACATAGCCTAAATCGGGATCAGAAATCGAGCCGAGGAATTCTCCTCCAATCCCGCGCACGCTTCCGAAATCGTCACAGCGCCCAACCCGGGATTGCCAAATTCATCCCTCAGTCGAACCAAAACGGTCCTGGAAACGAGGGGAGGGGGTAGGTAGGGTAAAACGGCGACTCACATCCTGTCGCGGAGGTCGGGCGTGTCCTTGGGCGTGCCGAGCGTGTTGACGAGGCGCTGGAAGGTGGCGACCGCCGTGTTGATCTGGAAGACGCCCGACGCGACGGCCTGCGACGAGCCGGCGCCGGCCCCCGCCGCCCGGCCGTTCCTCCGCGGCGTCCCGCGGACGCCGTTCCCGGCCTCCAGGTCCTGGAAGCTCATCCCGCCCCCCGCGAATCGACCGATCGGCGGCCGGCTATCGGCGACTCGACGAAATTCCGGGGAGGATTTTTGTGGAGGAAGAGGTCGCGGCCGGCCGAGAAGGGGGATTTGGGGCTGGCCTGCTCCGGTGTCACGGTTTGGTTTGGTTTCGTCTCGTGGAGTTTAATTGGAGATTCCGGGATACGTACACACTCGTGGGGTAGAGGGAGCCAAGGGAGGTAATTATGCTGTGCTGGTGTTGGGGCCAGGCCAGGTCGGGAGGGAGCTGTGGTTTTGTCGGGGCGCGTTCGCGGCGTGATTCGCACACGGTCGCACACGCCGGCTAGAGGAGCGGGCAGGGCTAAATTTCGTGTATTGAGCCTTTCCTGAAACCTATTTAAGATTTGACTCTAGTTTAAAAAAAATTGAAATCTAACTTTTTGCTACCGCCAGTGACCATGCGGTAAGGTATAACAACGTACCGTCAAGGTCCCTGGCGGTAGGGTTGCATGCCCTACCGCCAAAAACCTCCTAAGTATTGAACACAGTGCATGCTTGTGCCTACCGCCAAGCACCTTAGTGGTAGGGTTGTGCAGGCTACCGCCAGCCTGGTTGACGGTAGCGATGTTTCCTACCACCAAAGTCCCTGGCGGTAGACTGTTAGACCCTACCGTCATGGACTCTGACAGTAGCAAACGGGTCAGATCTCAAAAAAATTCAAACTAGGGTCAAATTTCGAATAGGTTTCGAAAAAGGGCCAAAACACGAAAATTTGCCGCGGGTAGGTGTGGCGATAAACGGGTCGCGGTTAACTAATTTTTTTTAGCAGACGCTCGTTATGAGATCGAACATCGTTGAAAGTTTGAAATAAATTCAGAAACATGTGTATATCAGTGTCAAGTCTAGAATTTAAACTCTGATGGACTAGTTCCACCACAAAAAACCTAACCATCTGAGCTGCCCTCAATTCACGTGATGAATTAATTATTATTATTATATATGTTAACAATTGTCTCCGAATTTATGTTTTACTCAAATTGTTAGACGCACATGATTAAACAGTACAACATCTAGCAAAAAATAGAAAACAAAGCTAAACGGATCCTTTTCTTTTGCAAACGGATCCTTTTCTTTTGGAAAAGCTAGTTGGCAAACGTCAAATTTTTTGCTCCTCCCAGTGAACGCATTGGTTGTTGTTGGATGTGTCGGGCAGACTTGATGAGCGGTTGCTTGCCACCTTAGTTGTTGAAACTCCACTGCAACACAAAAGTTGCACTGACGCGTCCTATTTAAACACATCCTACCCATTGCATTGGCTAGTGCCTCAAGCTTCATCCAAGAGACTCGGGATCAAATCCAGGTTCCTCTTTTTTTCTACCAAGCGGCAGAATATGAATTATTTTTTTGTTTAGATACATGACAACTTTTTTAATTTTCACACGTCAAGTTGTTTTGTACACATCGAATTTTTTTAGAAACTTTCTCTCTTAATCCCATGGCAAATTCATAATATTTTTTGTCTTCTAAGCATGGCAGTTTTAGGGTCTTTTTTGTAATGCTCCCATGGCAAGCCTTGAGAATTTTTGTAACTTATTCACGTCAAATTTATTATTAGGAGCATGGCCTTTTAATTATAAAGAGCATGACAATTTTTAATTTTAAGAGCATGGCATGTTTATTTATTTATTATCATGGCAAAATCATGTGTGTGATTTTTATGTTTTTGAAAATGAAAAATATAAAGCATGCCAAATTATGTATTTTTAACACTCAATTTCTGTGAGCTCTATTTTTCTTAATAACATGGCAAGTTATAAACTGATTGTAGTAAAACTTCTGTGGAAACTTTTCTTATAAATTAGAGGATGGCAATTGTAAATCTATGTTTTTCTCTGTCTTTTTTTATAAGTACAAAATTGTTTTTTCTATCGATGGCAATTTTTTATATAAAAATCAGCTAAATGGGCCTCTGGCCAACCGGGAGGGGGTTGAGGTCGAGCTAGACCCCCACTGGAACGAACGCTCGAGTTTTTTTTTGAGAGGGAAAATAGTTGCTCTTTTATTCGTGGTTCATGTCTTCTGCAACCTCGGAGCGAACACACTCCGGGGGTACATGAAGCCAAGTTTTATAAAGAGAATTACAGCAACCCTCCCTAGCTAGGACATGTGCTACTTTATTTGCACTCCTACGCACCCAGACCACACGATGCTCTTGAAGTTCTCGAAGCAGGTTTTTGATTTGGTGGACTAGGTGTCCGGTGTGAGAGAAATATTTGTTTCGTTTGCTGGTTCAATCCTTCCCCAAGTGAACAAATCATTTTCTAGGGGCGACCGCCAGGTATTAGGGTCCTTTTCTTTTAAGTTGAGATCCCTCTTTTAACTATCCGTTGTTAGGAAGAAATGGGACCTCTCAGTGAATAAACGTGGATATCGCCTCACGAAGTCTTGGGATTCAAACTTGGGTGGGCGAATTCAACGGCCTAAAATTCTGCCACTGAACATTATAGTTCAGTTCATGCATCCAGGGAAATAAGAGATGAATAGATTTATGACATCATTTAGGGTCAATTGGATTGAATTGTTTTGTCTTATAAGATCTTAATTTATAAGAAAAACTTTGAAATAATATTAACATATGTAGGAACGTTGGAAGGATTTTAAAATTAGCTTTGAGTCTTTGACCTCATCGAAACTAATTTGTATGTTGTACATGAGCCTGATTATCTTCCCGTTTCAACAAGCTCACGTGAAACACTAAGAAGTTGTATTTGTATATTCAAGCAGTTTTCTCCTAATGTGATTCCACATGATCATCAGAAAAATCATACAGTCTCTTTATGGGAAAATTTTGTTTTTGCCATTCTAGTTTTTGCCTAGTTTGCTTATGCCACTCTAGAATTTGACATATCACTTTTGCCACTCTTATTTTTGGATAATACATCACAAATGCCATTTCGTGGCAAAAGCAATAACTTCTCATTTCACTTTTGCCACTCTTACATTTTGACAATGTATCACAATTGCCACTCTAAAATTATTGCTTTTGCCACACAATGGCAATTGTGATGTATTGTCAAAAACTAAAAAGTGGCAAAAGTGAAATGTCAAATTTTAGAGTGGCATAAGTAAACTAGGCAAAAACTAGAATGGCAAAAACAAAGTTTTTCCTTTCTTTATTCCCAGGTTTTAGAACCATATTTTCCAAACTTAAGGTCGTGTTTGGCGATGTGATGAATCACAATAATCGCGTCTCATAAATAGATTGTACATGTATTATCATTTAGTTAGTTGCTTCCACATAATTATAAATGAAAGAGAAAACACAAATTGTGCCTTATATACCCGGAAAGTAGAACGGATATATCACTCAGTTGTGATAAAAAAAAGATGTTATTAAGTTCGTGTTTTTAGAATGTAGTCATTATAATATGTGTGAACATGGTTCATAAATTTTCGCAAAAAATATTCGGTACAACAACTATAAGTGTAGGGGTGATTAAGGAGGATACTACGTTTGCTTCAACCACTGGTGGATAATTATAAGAAATTTAAAAAATAGATATCCTGGGTAAAAAAATCTTAATCAACTCGTGCTTATATTGACATATATTTAAACATAGAAAATAAAAAATCCCACTTTTACAAAATAATGTAAGGTATTAATTAGGAGACAATAAATAATATTAAGAGTTCATAAACCATGCAAGGAGATTTAATTTTTGCCTCCAAATGTTGGATGCATACTTCTATCAAAATCGATCAAAAGGGACGATTTGGACCAATGGTACACCAATCAAGTCGTATTTTTCCTCACAAAAAAGAAAGAAAGAATCAAGTCGTGTTTTATGTTCAAACAGATGTACAATAACTTGTACTCCCTCTGTCATGTAATACTATAGTATCTACGGAGTATATCATAGGACAGAGAAAGTAATGTTAACAAGTGAGCTAATATTAGAGTATAATCGTTTAGTAGCTTCATACTAAATTATTTTTCATTTGGTTTATTAATCGCTTTGGAGCAAGCAGCTATGATATCCTGCTACGGATTTGTAGTAGTAGTAGTAGCTTGGTTTGATGAGCAATCCACCGATGGGACAGACGGCAGCGGCGACGTGGGGGCGAAGAAAGTGGAGCTTGCCGTCGAGAAGTTCAGCTGTGAACGGCACGGCGACCGAGTATAACAATACAGTACGAGACCGGATTTGGCGTCGTGCCTTCTTTTACGGACCTTTTCTTTCCACCGTCGACTGGGTTTTCTCGTATGGCGTCGCTTGCCCAGCTGGTCTCCGTCGCATGGACCGGTGAATGGTGATGGTGGGCAGCAAGCAAGTGGCCCCTCTCGAGCTCTCCAGAACCTTTATTAGCTCTGTCGGCGTGCCGAGCAACCTTTTTTTTTTAGCATCAGTACAGACACAAGCGCTCATATACACGCGCATACACCCATCCTTATGAACGCACACACGCACACCCTACCCCTATGAGCATCTCCGAGAGACTGAGCCGGCATATCATCTTAAGATTTACGAAGTCACCGTAGGCGCCTCGCGTCTCCTCCCACTAAAAGCGCATCGCCGAAAATCCTGAAATAAATCCAGAAATAATGCGAGCACCAGGATTTGAACCCTGGTGGGTTGGAGATACCACTGTCCACCTAACCAACTCAACCACAGGTCATGATGCCGTTTTTCCTGAGGCTTAATTCTCGTGATTAACTACTCTGCAGCTTTTTTTAAAAAAACGGAGGTAAAAGATTTGCCTCATCTATTAATTAAGATAAGAAGAGAGTTTGTTACAGAAGTCACTCTTACACGGCATGAGTGATTACTCGCATAAAATAATAGCCCCTAATTTCTTTGCACCGGCAGTGACCCAAAGGTTTGCCTCACAAATGATGAAGTTGAGCAAGATTGTTGGCGGAGCGCTCTTCTGTCGAAAAACACGGGCATTCCTCTCATTCCAAGTGGTCCATGACACGAGCATGGTAAGAGAGGCCATAGCCTTCCTATTGGGGACTCCGGCACCGGTTATATTTGTCCACCACTCCTCTACCGAATCATGTAGCTGCCAAGTAGTAGTGTCCAAGTGGTGAAGGCCGAATTTCGCGATGACCGAGTTCCATAGCCGAATGGTGTATCGGCATTTGAAGAAGAGATGTGGTCCACTTTCTTGATCTCTCTTGCAGAGAGTGCAAAGCCCGCAGTTTGACCATCCCCGCTTTGCAAGCCTATCCGCAGTCCAAACTCTATCTTGGATAGCCAACCAAGCAAAGAATTTAGCCTTTGGCGGCGCCCAAGCCTTCCAAATCATTTGATCCATGGGGGAGAGGACCAATCCTAGAAATTGGGCCTTGTAGGCGGAGGCAGCAGAGTAATGCCCGCTTGTCGTGTGCTTCCACACAATGGTGTCTTCGGCATGTTCAACAAGGTGGACATCAATTAAAAGCGCCCAAAGAGTGAAGAATTGCCGAAGGTGTTCAACTGATACGACCGTGGAGGTGTTGATCTTGAGGATCCACGCATTATTTTTTAGAGCCTCGCGCACCTTCCAATTCTTCCTCGAGGAGGCCTCAAAAATGAGAGGAGCGACATCCTTGGGTTTGCATCCATGAAGCCAAGGAGAATCCCAAAAAGGTGTTTTAGCACCATTCCCCATGGTGATGGTTGTGGATGCATAGAAGAAGTCAAGGTCCTTCTCGTCACACAGGTTTCCCAATCCCACCCACATCTTGTGAGGCGCCGTCCATTCAAACCATGGCCACCTCAAACGCAAGGCCCTCGCAAATTTGTCGGTGTTGAGGACCCCTAGACCACCATATTCACGCGGCCGACAGACAATCTCCCAATTCACCTTGCACTTGGCACCCGTCGTCTTGTCCGATCCGGACCAAAGGAAGGCTCGCTCGAGTTTGTTGATGCTTTGAAGAATGCTCGGCTGTACGACTAATGGCGTGATGAAGTAGATCGCTTGGGAGGTGATGACGGACTTGACAAGGGCAGTGCGTCCACTGGTGGTGATATTTTGTCCATCATAGGTAACCAGCTTGCCTGCAACCTTGTCCACAAGGAATTGCCAATCCACCAACTTAAGCTTCCAGACAGATAGAGGAAGGCCCAAATATCTTAAGGGGAAGGACGCCCTTTTCGCCGGCAAGTTTTGAAGGATGTGCTCTAGATTGAGGTGATTGCATCGAATGGCCACAACAGAGCTCTTATGGAAATTGGTGCATAGCCCGGTGACCTCCCCGAATCTGTTCAAGATGGCTGAGAGGTTGTCAATATCATTTTTAATTGGGGCCATGAAAATGGCTGCATCATCTGCATAGAGTGAAGTTCTCACCATGACCCCTCTCCCCCGCACCTTGTGAAGTAGCCCTTTTCTGGTTGCCAACTCAAGCAGTTGTTGGAGTGCATCAATTGCAATGACGAAAAGGAGCGGGGATAGGGGATCCCCTTGCCGAAGGCCCCGACCATGCTTGATGGGGTGGCCGGCCACACCATTCAGCAGGATCCTCGAGGATGATGTGCAAAGAAGAGCCGCAATCAAGTCTCTAAACTTGGGGGGAAGCCCCTTCGTCGTAGGAGATCAAGGATGTATTCCCATCTGACTGAGTCGAAGGCCTTGCGGATGTCAAGCTTGAACAACAGAGACGGGGTCTTGCATTTGTGCAGTCTACGGGCCAGGTTGCGAACACACAAAAAATTGTCGTGTATACTTCTACGCTTGATGAATGCGCTTTGGGCGTTGGAGACCAGCTTTTCCATGTGCGGAGCAAGACAGGTTGAGAGGATTTTTGCGATAATCTTAGCGATGGCATGGATGAGACTGATGGGCCTAAAGTCTGCAATCCCCTCGGCGCCTTCTTTTTTGGGCAAAAGGACCACATTTGCAGAGTTGAGCCAGTGAAGATTTTCCGTGTGGAGGGCATCAAAATGGTGTACCACCCGCATCATGTCCTGCTTCATGATGCCCCAACACTTCTTAAAGAAAGCATCGGTGAAACCGTCCGGGCCCGGTGCCTTATCACTTGGCATGCCATTGATAGCCTCCCGCATCTCCTCCTCGGTGATGGGCGAGTCAAGGCCGTGCAAGTCGTGCACCTCTAAGTTGAGCTCATCCCAATTGAAGTCTTTGTCGCTTGTGCTCCCTTTTTTCATCACGTTAGCGAAGTGATACAGAATGAGCTTCCCTTTGGCGTCGTGCTCGGTGACCCAACATTGGTCATGCTTTAACCTATGGATATGATTCTTCCTCCTTCTACCATTAATCCGGCGATGAAAGAACTTGGTGTTTGCGTCGCCCTCCTTGAGGTTAGCAATTCTTGAACATTGCTTTTTCCGAGCTCTCTCGACTATGGCCAAGCTGATAACTCTCCTCTTCAGTCGGGCCCTAAGGTCCCTCTCATCAGGGGAGAGTTGCCGATTCTCTTGAGCAATGTCGAGGCGGAGAATCACCAAGAGAGCGGCATGAAGGTGAACTTTTTCCTTCGAGAAGAGGCCCCTACTCCACTCTGAGAGTCGGAGGGCCACCTTCTTGAGCTTATGGAATAAGACTTGATATGGCTCGGAGTGCTCGAGGGGCTCGTTCCATGCCTTATTTACCACTTCCATGAAACCGGGCATAGAGATCCAAAAGTTTTCAAACTTGAAAGTTCGCGGTCTCCGCGGTCCCTTGTCATCGGCGAGAAGGAGTGGACAATGATCGGACAGAGATGACGAGAGGGCGTGTAGCAAATGAGTGTTGAAAGAGGTGTCCCATCCGGCGTTGCAGAAAAATGAGTCAAGTTTGCACATTGTAGGGTTTTCCCTCTCATTGCTCTAGGTCAACCTTCTGTTTTGCAAGTGTATCTCTTTAAGATCACAACTTTGAAGGGTGGTTCGGAACCGATTTATTCGACTACGGTTAACATGCCTTTTATTCTTGTCTCTTGCACAATATATTTGGTTGAAATCCCCTGCAATATCCTACTGGTAGGCGCTTTAGCAGATCTGTGTCCGATGTCCATCATACTAATAATAAACAATCATCTCTTCTCTATTCTTCTCTATTCTCTAATAAACAATCAAACATAAACTTCTCCAAATGCACCCCACAAATATACACCAATCCATTACCACCACATGATTAGGCCCATTAAACTCAATCCAATCGCTAGCTTTGATCTAATCCATTTTCTGTGTGCACTTAACAATTTACATTGACTGACTATAGTCACAGAAGGGAAAAAATTGATCGCAATCATATCCTAATCTATCTACCTGCACACGACTCATGCAGCAGGAACCACACTGCCCGTCGACAGACGCGAGCAGCCACCCCGATCCTCCTCTGGCGCACGCGAGAGAAGGCAGCTGCCCCCGTCGTTCCTCCTATGATCGACGCGACCGCGGGCGCCGCAACCTCCGCCCACAACGCCAAGGTCTCAGTTGTTTTGCGCCGCTGCCCATGCCGCCACCGCGACCTGCTGCTCGGCGGCGTCCCTCTCCATGCCCTCCGCCGACCACTCCGCCGCCGGCCATGCCCGTGCATCTCCAGGTAACACAAAAAGGTGTCACAGTTGATAGCCCTATCCATGTAGCTGTCGAATATGTGAAATGGTTTGTGGTGTGTAGGGTGCTGCGGGGAATGTCACCGCTGCACGTCTGCATAGCGTGGTGGCTGCGACGAGGCTGACTTTGCGGCTCAGCACAGCGTCCCGGAGCTCCTGCGCTCTCTCTCAGGGTATCATCTGTCGCACATATCATAGACTTTAACAATCATACGATTGATGAATCTATTGTTTGTCTTTTCGGTTTGGGTGAGAACTACGCCCGTGCATGCCTTTCTTTTTTCTCACATCATTAGTTTAACTGCTTGCTTTAGCATGTTGAAGACTCTGATGCTGCTTGTTTGGTTCATGTCACCCTCTCGTCACTTTTCTGTTGGTCATTGTGTAGTATTTATCCAAATATGTGTGATGTATTAAAGGGAAATGTTCAGCTCGCTCAGATAGTTTGATTAATTAAAATGGAAAATTGGATATCCATGTGCACAAACTTTAAATTCCTCTATTTTTTACCAGAATAATGGCGTACGAGTATATAACAACGTTTGGCTGGGTTCCAGTGAGAGCACGGACAGGACCACCCCAACTCCTTGATCAATCCATTTGTTAACGAAGTTAGCAATGTTCATGAGAAGATGCAGCGTCACAAACAACTCAACATTTATCATTGTATAGTATAGCTAGCAAATCATTGTATATTATGATTTATACTTTTCTTCATATATAATACTACTATCTTTGGGAAAGGTAGAATAATTGTTCCTCTCCAGTTGACATGATTGGCTGAATTTCAATAAAAGTCTTTTGGTTTGCAATTTTTGTAATCTGTGGTATTCTAAAGATTGCATATACAGTACTAGAGAAGGAATGGTTGGGATATTTTTTTTATCATTTGCCTTTTCAGCGTTAAATAATTACAGGTCTATTGTTCTGTTGCCCTATCAAATTCATCTGCAATTTTGAGTGGAAGTCCTTTTATGGAAGGCTGGCTAAGAGCAACTCTAGCAGACCCCGCATTTCGTCGGCCCGCAAAACGCGTTTGCAGTTCGCGCAAAACCGCTTTTGCGGGCCGGCTTGGACGGCCACAGATGCAGACCCCTCAAACGGACCTGTAAAAAAGCATATTCACGGAATATGCTTTTTTACGGGTCGGCTTTGCGGGGTCTGCTCTTTGCGCCGCTGCATCCCGCATCTCATCGGCCCGCAAATATCAAATCCAACATAATACAACAATCGAAAGTAAAACTAAATTATTCAAATCAAACATGATACGATAATCATTCACATTACAAATAATTATTCAAATCACCATATCAAACTTAAATAATGCAATATAAAACTTGTCATGAATACAAATACAAATGAATACAAAAATGAGTCATTGTCCAGCCCTTTGCCAATGGTGCTCAATGAGATCCTCTTGAAGTTGAAAGTGGGTATTCGCATTTTCAATCTCCTTGTATGTTTGAAGAAAAGCTCTAATGCGGTTAGGGTCTCTAGCTGGTTTGACACGACTACCCACATTGTCATAGAAGAATTCCAAGTTCATTCCTCTCTCATCTTCAATCATATTGTGCAGGATAACACAGCATGTCATAATATTTTTCAAGGTTTTCTTATCCCAAAAACGAGCAGGACCACGGACAATGGCAAACCTGTATTGCAAAACACCGAATGCTCTTTCAACTTCTTTTCAGGCTGCCTCTTGCACCCTTGCAAATTCACATTGCTTTTTAGTTTTGGGTTCCTTGATGCTTTTGACAAATGTGCACCAAGGAGGGTATATACCATCTACAAGATAGTACCCCTTTGTGTATTCATGCCCATTGATAGTGTAGTTGCAAGCAGGAGCATCACCACTAGTAAGCCTAGCAAACAAATAAGACCGTTGCAACATATTGATATCATTGAGAGTGCCTGACATACCAAAAAAGCAATGCCAAATCCATAAATCCTCGGATGCTACGGCCTCTAGCACAATTATTGCATCACGAGACTTGCCACAATACATTCCTTGCCATGTCTTGGGGCAATTTTTCCAAGTCCAATGCATACAATCAATGCTACCTAGCATGCCAGGCCAACCTCTCCTCTCATTAGTTGCCATCAATTTCTTTGTGTCATCTTCGTTGGTTGCCTAAAGATACTCAGGACCAAAGACACGGATGATCACATTTGCAAATCTACGCATAGACTTAATTGTAGTATCTTCACCAATGCGAAGGTACTCATCAGCATAGTCAGCCGGAACACCATATGCAATCACCCGCATTGTCGCGGAGATTTTTTGATATGCACTAAATCCCTTTAAGCCCGCAACATTTCTTCTTTGAGTAAAATACCGGCAATTTTCCTCGCAAGTTTGAACAAAATTGACAAAGAGGGATCGACCCATTCCGTACCTTCTCCGGAAGAGGTGCGGTGGATATGTAGGATTCACTGCGAAGTAGTCTTGCATCAACATCTCGTTCCAAGATGACGATTCCGGGGAATGCAAAGACGCCCGACGGTCGATCCTCGCCTCCTCTTCCGGTTCTCGTCTTCGTGCTCCTTCACGGCAAGTGCCATGACTAATGTTTGCTGTCGAAAGTTCGCAAGCATGGTCTCAACATCCGAGTCGTCTGAATCAGATGAATCGGAGAGCAAGAACTTCTCGCACGGGCTCAACTCCATCTACATGCGCACCGACGCGTCAAATTAACTATACCGCTTGCAAAATTCACAACAAAATGCACTAACTGGTGGCAGACGCGGCGGGTGATCCCGGGCGGCGACGAGGAGGCGGGCCCGACGGTGGTCGATCCCTGATACGTCTCCAACGTATCTATAATTTTTGATTACTCCATGCTATATTATTTACTGTTTTGGGCATTATTGGGCTTTATTATCCACTTTTATATTACTTTCGGGACTAACCTATTAACCGGAGGCCCAGCCCAGATTTGCTATTTTATGTCTATTTCAGTGTTTCGAAGAAAAGGAATATCAAACGGAGTTGAAACGGAACGAAATCAACTGGAGATTATTTTTGGAACGAAAGCCACCGGATAAACTTGGACTCCACGTCAGGAGATACGGGAGGTGCTCATGAGGGTGGGGGGCGCCCCCCCTAGGGCGCGCCCCCTGCCTCGTGTGGCCCTCATGGCTCCCCTGACGTGCTTCTTCTGCCTATATAATTCCATATACCCTAAAACTTCCAGAACGCACAATAGATTGGGAGTTCCGCCGCCAGAAGCCTCCGTAGCCACCGAAAACCAATCTAGACCCGTCCCGGCACCCTGCCGGAGGGGGCAATCCTTCTCCGATGGCCATCTTCATCATCCCGGTGCTCTCCATGACGAGGAGGGAGTAGTTCTCCCTCGGGGTAGAGGGTATGTACTAGTAGCTATGTGTTTGATCTTTCTCTCTCTCTCTCTCTCTCTCGTGTTCTTGATTTGGCACGATCTTGATGTATCGCGAGCTTTGCTATTATATTTGGATCCTATGATGTTTCTTCCCCCCTCTACTCTCTTGTAATGAATTGAGTTTCCCCTTTGAAGTTATATTATCGGATTGAGTCTTTAAAGATTTGAGAACACTTGATGTATGTCTTGCCGTGCGTATCTGTGGTGACAATGGGATACCACGTGATTCACTTGATGTATGTTTTGGTGATCAATTTGCGGGTTCCGCCCATGAACCTATGCATAGGGGTTGGCGCACGTTTTCGTTGTGATTCTCCGATAGGAACTTTGGGGCACTCTTTGAGGTTCTATGTGTTGGTTGAATAGATGAATCTGAGATTGTGTGATGCATATCATATAATCATACCCATGGATACTTGAGGTGACATTGGAGTATCTAGGTGACATTAGTGTTTTGGTTGATTTGTGTCTTAAGGTGTTATTCTAGTACGAACTCTAGGGCTGTTTGTGACACTTATAGGAATAGATTGATTGGAAAGAATAACTTTGAGGTGGTTTCGTACCCTACCATAATCTCTTCGTTCGTTCTCCGCTATTAGTGACTTTGGAGTGACTCTTTGTTGCATGTTGAGGGATAGTTATATGATCCAATTATGTTATTATTGTTGAGGGAACTTACACTAGCGAAAGTATGAACCCTAGGCCCTATTTCCTATCATTGCAATACCGTTTACTCTCACTTTTATCATTCGTTACCTTGCTGTTTTTATAATTTCAGATTACAAATACCTTTATCTACTATCCATATACCACTTGTATCACCATCTCTTCGCCGAACTAGTGCACCTATACAATATACCATTGTATTGGGTGTGTTGGGGACACAAGAGAGACCATCTTCATCCTACGCCTCCTATGGATTGATAAATCTTAGGTCATCTACTTGAGGGAAATTTTCTACTGTCCTACAAACCTCTGCACTTGGAGGCCCAACAACGTCTACAAGAAGAAGGTTGCGTAGTAGACATCAAGCTCTTTTCTGGCGCCGTTGCCGGGGAGGCTAGCGCTTGAAGGTATATCTTTAGATCTTGCAATCAAGTCTTTTAGTTTCTTATTTTATCACTAGTTTAGTTTATAAAAGAAAATTACAAAAAAATGGAATTGAGTTTGTCTCATACGCTTCACCTTTTTAATATCTTTCGTGAGTATGATGGAAAGGATAACTGTGCTCAAGTGCTAGAAGAAGAAATCTATAAAATGTTTGGCACTAAATATTTGAATGATGAGCATGATTGCAATGTTGTTAGTATGAATTACTTGAATATCCATGATGCTAATGATATGCAAAGCCACAAGCTTGGGAAGCTATGTTTGATGAAGATGATATTTGTTGTCCCCCAAGCTTTGATGAGCAAATTTACTATGATGAAAGCATGCCTCCTATCTATGATGATTATTGTGATGAAACGTATGCTTTAAAGAATAATGATAACCATGAAACTTGTCATCTTAATCTTAATTTTCAATCACATGATAGTTATTTTGTTGAGTTTGCTCCCACTACTATTCATGAGAAGAATTTTACTTATGTGGAGAGTAGTAAATTTTGCATGCTTGTAGATCATGAAAAGAATGCTTTAGATGCTGGTTATATTGTTGAATTAATTCATGATGCTACTGAAAATTATTATGAGGGAGGAATATATGCTTGTAGGAATTGCAATAATATCAAGTTTCCTCTCTATGTGCTTAAAGTTTTGAAGCTATGCTTGTTTTACCTTCCTATGCAAGTTGATTCTTGTTCCCACAAGTTGTTTGCTCACAAAATCCCTATGCATAGGAAGTATGTTAGACTTAAATTTTCTAGTCATATTCTTCATGATGCTCTCTTTATGTTTCAATTCTTATCTTTTATGTGAGCATCATTGAAATCATCATGCCTAGCTAGGGGCGTTAAACGATAGCGCTTGTTGGGAGGCAACCCAACTTTATTTTTATTCCTTGCTTTTTGTTCCTGTTTAGTAATAAATAATTCATCTAGCCTCTGTTTAGATGTGGTTTTATGTGTTTAATTAGTGTTTGTGCCAAGTAGAATCTTTGGGAAGACTTGGGGAAAGTCTTGTTGATCATGCTGTCAAAAACAGAAACTTTAGCGCTCGCGAGAATTGCTGCCATTTTTATTTGGAGAGTGCTATTTAGTTAATTATTTTTGCAGATGATTAATAGATAAATTACTCAGGTCCAGAAATTTATTTGAGAATTTTATGAGTTCCATAAGTATACGTTTGATCCAGATTACTACAGACTGTTCTATTTTTGACAGATTCTGTTTTTCATGTGTTGTTTACTTATTTTAATGAATCTATGGCTAGTAAAATAGTTTATAAACCATAGAGAAGTTGAAATACAGTAGGTTTAACACCAATATAAATAAAGAATGAGTTCATTACAGTACCTTGAAGTGGTGATTTATCTTCTTATACTAACGGAGCTTACGAGTTTTCTGTTAAGTTTTGTGTTGTGAAGTTTTCAAGTTTGGGTAAGGATTCGATGGACTATGGAATAAGGAGTGGCAAGAGCCTAAGCTTGGGTATTCCCAAGGCACCCCAAGGTAATATTCAAGGATAGCCAAGAGCCTAAGCTTTGGGATGCCCCGGAAGGCATCCCCTCTTTCGTCTTCGTTCATCGGTAACTTTACTTGGAGCTATATTTTTATTCACCACATGATATGTGTTTTGCTTGGAGCGTCAATTTATTTTGTTAGGATTTGCTTGCTGTTATTTATAATAATGTTTTGCATCTTTTATTTCAATAAAAGTGGCATTGATAGCCTTTCCTATGCCTATTTTAGAAGTCTACATGTTGCTGTTTGAAAACAGAAAGTTTACCGCTGTTGCAATAATTCCCTAGAAAAGTCAGAATGTGATAAAATGTTGAAACCTTTTGAATATTAAGCTCTGATAAATTTACTATAGTGGTAATTTTATTTCATAATTTTTGGAGTTAGGGAAGTATGGATGTTGCAGCATTCTTTACAGACTATCCTGTTTAGGCAGATTGCTGTTATGTTTGCATTGATTGCATATGTTTGCTTCTTTAATGATTCTATTTGATGATAGGACTATTAAATATGCAGAGGCATTTAGTATGCAATGTTGAATAATAATTTTAGTGAATTGCTACAGTAGAGTATGATAAGGTTTTGGCAATGGTTTATACTAACTTATCTCACGAGTCCTTGTTGAGTTTTGTGTGGATGAAGCTTTTGAGATTTAGGGAGACCGTGATATGAGAGGAATTAAGGAGACACAAAAGCTCAATCTTGGGGATGCCCAAGTCACCCCAAGATAATATTTCAAGAAGTCTCAAGCGTCTAAGCTTGGGGATGCCCCGGTTGGCATCCCACCTTTCTTCTTCAACAAACTATCGGTTAGTATCGGTTGATCCTAAGTTTTTGCTTCTTCACATGATGTTTGCTATTCTTAGAATGTCATTTTATTTTTCTTTGCTTGTTGTTTGAATAGAATACCAAGATCTGAAATTATTAAATGTTAGAGAGTCTTCACATAGTTGCATAATTATTCGACTACTCATTGATCTTCACTTATATCTTTCGGAGTAGTTTGTCATTTGCTCTAGTGCTTCACTTATATCTTTTAGAGCATGTTCGTAGTTTTATTTTGAAGAAATAGATGAAATCTCATGCTTCACTTAGATTATTTTTAGAGTCTTAAATAGCATGGTAATTTGCTTAAAATCCTAATATGCTAGGTATTCAAGAATAATAAAATTCTCTTATGAGTGTGTTGAATACTATGAGAAGTCTGATACTTGATAGTTGTTTTGAGATATGGAGATGGTGATATTAGAGTCATGCTAGTTGAGTAGTTGTGAATTTGAGAAATACTTGTGTTGAAGTTCGTGATTCCCGTAGCATGCATGTATGATGAACCGTTATGTGATGAAGTCGGAGCATGATTTATTTATTGATTACCTTCCTTATGAGTGGCGGTCGGGGACGAGCGATGGTCTTTTCCTACCAATCTATCCCCCTAGGAGCATGCGCGTAATACTTTGCTTTGATAACTAATAGATTTTTGCAATAAGTATGTGAGTTCTTTATGACTAATGTTGAGTCCATGGATTATACGCACGCTCACCCTTCCACCATTGCTAGCCTCTCTAGTACCGCGCAACTTTCGCCGATACCATAAACCCACCATATACCTTCCTCAAAACAGCCACCATACCTACCTATTATGGCATTTCCATAGCCATTCCGAGATATATTGCCATGCAACTTTCCATCATTCCGTTCATCATGACACATTCATCATTGTCATATTGCTTAGCATGATCATGTAGTTGACACAGTATTTGTGGCAAAGCCACCATTCATAATTCTTTCATACTTGTCACTCTTGATTCATTGCATATCACGGTACACCGTCGGAGGCATCCATATAGAGTCATACTTTGTTCTAGTATCGAGTTGTAATCATTGAGTTGTAAATAAATAGAAGTGTGATGATCATCATTCAATAGAGCATTGTTCCCCCCACAAAAAAGAAAGGCCAAAAAAAAGAAAGGCCAAATAAAAAAAAGAAAGGCCAAATAAAAAAATAAAATAAAAGGGACAATGCTACTATCCTTTTACCACACTTGTGCTTCAAAGTAGCACCATGATCTTCATGATAGAGAGTCTCCTATGTTGTCACTTTCATATACTAGTGGGAATCTTTCATTATAGAACTTGGCTTGTATATTCCAATGATGGGCTTCCTCAAAATGCCCTAGGTCTTCGTGAACAAGCGAGTTGGATGCACACACACTAGTTTCTTTTGTTGAGCTTTCATACATTTATAGCTCTAGTGCATCCGTTGCATGGCAATCCCTACTCACTCACATTGATATCTATTGATGGGCATCTCCATAGCCCGTTGATATGCCTAGTCTATGTGAGACTATCTTCTCCCTTTTGTCTTCTCCACAACCACCATTCTATTCCACCTATAGTGCTATGTCCATGGCTCACGCTCATGTATTGCGTGAAGATTGAAAAAGTTTGAGAACATCAAAAATATGAAACAATTGCTTGGCTTGTCATCGGGGTTGTGCATGATTTAAATATTTTGTGTGGTGAAGGTAGAGCATAGCCGGACTATATGATTTTGTAGGGATAACTTTCTTTGGCCATGTTATTTTGAGAAGACATGATTGCTTAGTTAGTATGCTTGAAGTATTATTATTATTTTTATGTCAATATGAAATTTTGTCTTGAATCTTTCGGATCTGAATATTCATATCACAAGTAAGAAGAATTACATTGAAATTATGCCAACTAGCATTCCACATCAAAAATTATCTTTTTCATCGTTTACCTACTCGAGGACGAGCAGGAATTAAGCTTGGGGATGCTTGATACGTCTCCAACGTATCTATAATTTTTGATTGCTCCATGCTATATTATCTACTGTTTTGGGCATTATTGGGCTTTATTATCCACTTCTATAGTACTTTCGGGACTAACCTATTAACCGGAGGCCCAGCCCAGATTTGCGGTTTTATGCCTATTTCAGTGTTTCGAAGAAAAGAATATCAAACGGAGTCGAAACGGAACAAAATCAACTACAGAAGTTATTTTTGGAACGAAAGCCACCGGATAAACTTCGACTCCATGTCAGGAGATACGGGAGGTGCTCACGAGGGTGGGGGCGCGCCCCTGCCTCGTGGGGCCATCGTGGCTCCCCTGACGTGCTTCTTCTGCCTATATAACTCCATATACCCTAAAACTTCCAGAACGCACAATAGATCGGGAGTGCCGCCGCCAGAAGCCTCCATAGCCACCGAAAACCAATCTAGACCCGTTCCGGCACCCTGCCGGAGGAGGCAATCCTTCTCCGGTGGCCATCTTCATCATCCCGGTGCTCTCCATGACGAGGAGGGAGTAGTTCTCCCTCGGGGCTGAGGGTATGTACCAGTAGATATGTGTTTGATCTATCTCTCTCTCTCTCGTGTTCTTGATTTGGCACGGTCTTGATGTATCGCGAGCTTTGCTATTATATTTGGATCCTATGATGTTTCTTCCCCCTCTACTCTCTTGTAATGAATTGAGTTTCCCCTTTGAAGTTATATTATCGGATTGAGTCTTTAAAGATTTTAGAACACTTGATGTATGTCTTTCCGTGCGTATCTGTGGTGACAATGGGATACCACGTGATTCACTTGATGTATGTTTTGGTGATCAACTTGTGGGTTCCACCCATGAACCTATGCATAGGGGTTGGCACACGTTTTCGTCGTGATTCTCTGGTAGGAACTTTGGGGCACTCTTTGGGGTTCTATGTGTTGGTTGAATAGATGAATCTGAGATTGTGTGATGCATATCATATAATCATACCCATGGATACTTGAGGTGACATTGGAGTATCTAGGTGACATTAGGGTTTTGGTTGATTTTAGGGTTTTGGTTGATTTGTGTCTTAAGGTGTTATTCTAGTACGAACTCTAGGGCTGTTTGTGACACTTATAGGAATAGCCCAACGAATTGATTGAAAAGAATAACTTTGAGGTGGTTTCATACCCTACCATAATCTCTTCGTTCGTTCTCCACTATTAGTGACTTTGGAGTGACTCTTTGTTGCACGTTGAGGGATAGTTATATGGTCCAATTATGTTATTATTGTTGAGGGAATTTACACTAGCGAAAGTATGAACCCTAGGCCCTATTTCCTATCATTGAAATACCATTTACACTCACTTTTATCATTCGTTACCTTGCTATTTTTATAATTTCAGATTACAAATACCTTTATCTACTATCCATATACCACTTGTATCACCATCTCTTCTCCGAACTAGTGCACCTATACAATTTATCATTGTATTGGATGTGTTGGGGACACAAGAGACTCTTTGTTATTTGGTTGCAGGGTTGCTTGAGAGAGACCATCTTCATCCTACGCCTCCTACGGATTGATAAACCTTAGATCATCCACTTGAGGGAAATTTGCTACTGTCCTACAAACCTCTGCACTTGGAGGCCCAACAACGTCTACAAGATGAAGGTTGTGTAGTAGACATCAATCCCCGGCGGCGACAGCGATGAGGGCGGCTCTTCTCGCCGGATCCGGGGGGTCCATGCAGCGTCTCGGCGAGGGAGGGTGTGAGGCGGCCCCGCGGACCGATTCTGCCAGCAGATTTGGCCGGAATCGCCGGCGGCGGGCGGGCGGAAGCAAGGGCGGTCGGCGGAGGAAGGAGGGGGGAAAGCGCGTGGGCTGAAATGTCCCTCCCGCCAACGGCTTCTCTGTGATGCGGGGCACCGCAACCGCGAGGGGAAAACCCGCGTATTCCCGGGTTGGGGTCGGGATTTTGCCGCGCCCCTCAAAAAATTTTGCGGGTCGGGGCGAAATGCGGGGTCTGATCAGGCAGGTTTTTCCGCCCCTACTCGCATTTTGACGGTTATTTTGCGGGTCGGGGGCGGATGCGAGGTCTACTAGAGTTGCTCTAAGCTCATTGGTTTGAAGTATTGAGGAAGAGCCTCCTGCATGCGAGACCATAGACGACGAGAATGGTTCAGGCTAATTGTGTCATGAAAAGTTAGTTATCTTATGTTCTACTGTCTTTTTCAATTTGTATTGTGTACAAACTTGCAGGGGCTGGAATGGATGCTCTTGTGAGTTTTAAGTGTATTACTTTTTCATGCTCACGTTTGCTGCTCCATATTTTTTCCTTCCACACTTTGCTTACGGATACCTTTGTTGAGTTACTATAACATTAACATTACAATTTTTTATGTGAGTTTTTTTATGTACTTCATTTTGATCTACCTCCATTTGCATTGACCAAGCCAAACTAGGATAAGATCCCACTGGAAAAAGCACCAAGAAGTTGTGCATGGAGATGTCTTGGAGTGATGAAAGAAGTTTCTTATATATTCATGACAATGCATCTCATAGTTCATAACATTTCTCGTTTCCATTCACTACTAATATTTTTCATGTCTCTGATTTCTACATGTGTTATGCAGCCAGCACAACAATTATATTGAACTAATATAAAATGATTGTGGTACTCTTTTCTTTTTATCATTTCTTGTCTCTGTGGTTCACCCTTATGTGTTGAAGCTACATGCAAGAATGCTACCATCTATTTATAGCTTATTATGTGATCATCTATTTGTAGCTTATTATGCCTTAATATGTGTTGGGAACAGGAGATGCATTGCTAGGGGAAAGTAAAAATGATCTTACCAAAATCATCTTTGTTATCTATATTACTACATACAAGGTTAGGCCATTCAGATATCAATACCAATGTGTCCATTATTGTTTTCAAATTTAATTTGCAACATGGACTATAGTGTAAGTTACCATTGGATTCCTAATTATGTACATTATCAAGGCTAAGCGAGCTAGATAATTGGGAACTTTTTTATATGTTTGTCATCACTGTATATTGGATACACTTTCAGTCATCCACTCTTATGTGGAAAAGCGTTGTAAGCACGCATATTATGATGGTTCTACAAAGCTTCTTTTTACAGCCAAATAAATTGCGTTGGCCTTTTGGTCTTTGGTTGTTGATGAACGTGAGATGTTGCATCATGGGCATTTTGTTGGGATCAAATCTTGCATTATGTGAGCGATGACACTCAACCTTGACAAAATAGCAGATCTAAAGATTAATGGTTTTGTGTTTGTTTCTTGATGTCGGATAATAGTCAAAGGGTCTACCTCCCTATTCTTAGGGATCATTTCATTTATGAAGAGTGGAGTTTCAAGTTGAGTGCAAGCAAGGTCTATGGTTGTATCTTTTTTTTGGGCCACTCTTGAATCGAACATAGTGTTCCTTCTAATGAAATACATTTGGTCCTCACACATGGTTTAAATTTTCACTATTACTTATGAATTACACCCCTGAAAAACTAATGGGTTACATTTTGTCAAACAAAGAAAAATTTACTTTTGAAATAAAAAGTACACTTGTAAAAATACATGCAGAGGGAGATCAAATTAGTTTTTTATGCATTTGAATTCTCGCATCCAATATTAATTTTAGTCAAAACATGTGCTGCACGTGCACATTTACTAGTGCGTGTAAACAATAGTACTACTGCTCCACTATATTGCCTGCTTCTTTTTCTGAGAATATTATAAATAATTGGCACTCCTACACTAAGGGGAAAGCATTAGTGCTCCCAGGCTTGGGGTGCTCCCGGTGCTTCAAATGTCCGAAAACCATTTTTAAAATGTTCAAAAAATTCTGAAAAAATGCAGCAGATCGACGGAACATCGATGTCTATTGTCACAAAATTTCAAATCAAAATTCGAAACATTGCTCGAGATACAAAAAAGACTAATTTTTGTACATAACATAAGTTGGGCTTTAGTTTTGACCCATTATCACATTGATGTCAAATTTGTCATTTTTGTATCTCGAGCAATGTTTTGAATTTTGATTTGAAATTTTGTGACAAGAGACATCGATGTTCCATCGATGCGCTGCATATTTTTTTCAGAATTTTTTGAGCATTTTAAAAAATGTTTTTCGCATCGGAGCACCGGAAGCACTTTAGGTCTGAGAGCACTAGATACTTTCCCCTACACTAAATAGGCACGGATCTAGATCAGCCCAAAGAACACGCTCGTATAGAATCATGAATTGGCAGAGTGACCGGGACGTCAGAGCATCCATACCAACTATAACTCGCACTCCGGTAAGATTTGTGTTTTTTTTACTCCGGCCCCGCCATCTTCCAACTTGTTTGCTTTTGACTTACAAAAGTACTCCATGCGGAACGGTCAGAGGGTGCATGGTTTATTACCTTGTAGTATTAATTCACTGACCGGCGGACTCGATCACCTTATAACGCGTTTGGTACGCTGCACCAAGCCTAAAGAGCGTCTCTAGTAGGTGATGTAAATTTAAAGATGTAAATTAGATATTGTATAATTTACATCATAAGTGCATTTTACATTAAAAAAGCCGTCGGCCGCGCGGTTGTGTATAGCCACTGTACAGCGGCTGTATTTGAAACAAAAACAACCCGAATTAAAACTTAAAAACATCCCGGCGTTGTGGGCGAGGTGGAAGCAATCGGCCGGCGCCGGGTTAGGCAATAGATGGGCGGCTCGTGCGGGCGGCGGCTACAGACGGCCGCGAAGCTGCAGAGAACAACGGTCACAGCGAGGCGGCTCCACGCGCGCGCGGGCGACGTCGAGCGGATCCGTCGTTGCGTGGCTCCACACAGGGCAGGCGACGTCACGCGTCTCCCCTAGCTCCGGCGGCGGGTCGCGGTTAGCAGAAGCACCAACACGTCTACAACCACGCCGTCAACGGCATGATGACAGCCATAACTCTGTCAAATCTCCGGATCAAACCGGCGACGAGGCAGACGGCGGGAATAGGCGGCTGGGGTCGCGGCGGGTCGGAGATGAATTGGCGGGCGACAGCAATTTTGGGTGTGCGGGGTGGGGGGAGCGAAATTATGGCGATTGGGCGGTTGACGCGTGATAGACCATTTTACATCTCCTAAAGGTGTTTGTATCTCCAAGTGTTGTATTTTACATCTTTTGGAGGTGTTGTATCTCCCATTGAGACCGAGGCATGCTCGAGGTCGCCATGAAAAAGACGGTGGCGAAGAAGATCAAGAGCCATAGCCCCCTACCTGGCGCGCCAGATGTCGTGCGCGCGAGCACGTCAATGAGAATGATGGGCATATCCTTTTTGTTGTTTGCCTAGGGGCTAAACACTCGAGACCTACTTCTAACCCATGCCGATGCAAAAAGGATGACACATGTTTTTTTACCCAGTTCAGGCCACTCGGAGGTGTAAAACCCTCTGTCCTGCTGCTTAGTTGATCATATGGTGGAATGTGTACAATGGTGAGCTAGGTTTCTTTTCTCCAATGTGCGCGAGGAGGAAGAAGAACTTGTTCCATGGATGTAGATATTCTAGCTCTAGCTCTCTAGTGGCACGACCAACCTTCGAACCCTTTCTTACATGGCTATGAACCCTTCCTTTTATATACTCAAGGGGCTAGCACAATAGCAGGTTGCAATTGTTACACATTGCATTAAATGTGTGGACACGTGTCAGCCTAGCCCTTGTTGGGTAGGTGAGACTCTCGTCTTGTTGAGGTGGTTTGTGGAGGTGCACTCCTTCTACCTGACATGTCATGCGGGAGGTGTCACGCTCCGGGTAAAAGAGGGCGATGAATCACCTTGGTGTACCTCGTGGCAGCGCCTCATTGCGATATGCTGTAGCATGTCGTCGTAGGCTGTAGTAGGCATGTCGACTAGCCCCGCCACCGTAGGTCATGGTAAGAGCAGCTATCACACACGTTCGCCACTCTCGGCGGCATTACCGGGACGCCGTTGTGGAAGGAGCCATTAGCAAGGTAGTGAAGCCGAAGCAGCCGTTGAAGGGAGGAAGCCTGCATGTGGGTTGCCGGGATGGGTTCCCGACAACCGGCTCTTAGCTGCCCTTGTGAATCTTGGCTTTGATGTTGTCGATGGTGTCAAACGACTCCCTTACAAGTGTGATGGTCTTCCCGATGAGTGTCTTCACAAAGATCTGCATGCCACCGTGTAGATGAAGGATAAGGTGAAGGATGGACTCCTTCTAGATGTTGTATTCAACAAGGGTATTGGCATCATCAAGTTGCTTGCCAGCAAAGATGAGACACCGTTGTTCCAGGGGGGAAATGCCCTCCTTATTTTGGATCTTGACAAAGATCTGCATGCCACCTTTAGAGGCCGTGAGGGCTTATGTTAGCGAGAGGTAACCAACATCACATTGCCAAGCACAACCATTACCACACATGCTTGATGGGTTTGTGAGATCCTGGTTCTCACTGGGCCAACAATGGGGCGGACGGAGGACGCGGCGGAGGTGGCAACCATGGTCGGGCGGATGGAAGGAACCTAGACAACTAGAGGTGAGAAGAGGGGAGGGGACGCGGGCACTTACCTCTCGGGAGAAGGCCAATATGCTGGAGGAGGTACGCTGACATCAGGCGGTGGCCAGCGTCATCTACTCCTGAAATCTGTGAGTCCCAGGAGGTTCTCCGAGACCAAAAAAGGGTGAGTTGGTATGGTCCGGATCACCGTATGCACCAGAATAAGTCTACCGCCACAATCCACCATCCCTTTCCACCAACCAGCGATCAACATGGTAATGGTACCTACAACCCGAGAACCCGACGGGTAAAAAACATATTAAGATAAGGATTGTACCCATGGGAAAAAAATAAACAATTGTACCCATCAGGTAAGCCGGGTACAGGAAGGCAATACCCATCCCCGCGTACCTTCTAACGGGTAGGTCCCATAGGCATTCATTAAAGGAAATAAAACCTAGTGCTTTACCCTAGGCTAGCCCAACCGCTAGTCTCGACCCAAAATCCCTCCCCTTACCCATGTGTATGATCTTGATTAAATGCACTGATCTTGTTTTGTGAACTCACGGTTTTGTTGATCTTATTATATAGTCTATTCATTTGATCATTTCAATGTAGGATCATTATCTTCAATAAAAGAAAAATAGAAAAAATTGTGTCCCTCTTGTTTGTCTTGTAATTGGGAAAAAGAATAAATAACAGATGTGAATGTTTCTCTACAAAATTCACTTACAGGCTACTCATCCATGAATGTAATTGGATATTGTTTAGTGTCATCTAGTTCATGCTTATTGCTATCCACTTATGAAAGTTAATACTACCATTATTTTTATTCCATCGCCCAACAAATCATGATATACATGTACTGAAATACTAAAATGTGCTATATATGTGCTGAAATGTTGAAATATACATGCTGGCACCGCCTGACGGTTTGCTTGTAACAAAACCTCTTCTTAATTAATGAAAATGGCAAATCTTTTGCCTTGTTTAAAAAAATACACGCTAAAATGTTGTGTGTGAAAATTACATGCTGAAGTGTGAATTCGGTAAGGTTACCGAGATGGGTATTTTCACCCGCGGGTATTACCCACACCCGGCCAAGTATGAGTATGGTAATAGTTCGAAACCCGAGGTGCGGGTATGGGTTTGGACAAAAAAATGAGACATGTACCCGCAATCGAACCCGGCGAGTGCCATGTTGAATTGGGAGCAGTTTTATGATTTTGTCAATGATCAGCCGCCACTCATCACGCGTGAGCTGCCCCAAAGATAATTGCAGCCCCAAGTATTTGCAAGGAAAGATTTCCATCTTCCATTGAAGGGCTGCAGCGACAAGTTCACTGCCCTGAATATCCCCAGAAATCAGAATGGCTGAAGATTTTGCAAAGTTAGAGCATGGTTAAGACTGGTCACAATGGGAGTAACTTAACTAGTAACATCACATATTTCAATACAAGATTGCTTATGTGGCAGCTAATTAATGAGGAAAGAGGGGCTTGTGGTAACTTAAGTAGTTACTATAACATCACACATTTCAAGGCATAATAAGTGTATAGCCTAATAAATGAACTCTTTCATGATACCACTCATATGTTACTAGATAGTAACATAGACTAGTAACATCGGCAAGTTACTACTCTATGTTACTCCCCACTGTGAGCAGTCTAATAAAAGAGCCGACATCGGGCTTTAAATTTGTGCCATGTCATCTTATGCTGCTATAGTAGTAGTATTTGCATGCATAGGGAAGAAAGGAAACACATTGATTGGGAGGGAGAAAGCAGCACCTGCTTTGAAGGGCTGCATGCGGTCCTTTTCTCTCGTGTGGTGTGCTGCAGCCTGGCGACTAGTGAAGCACTGGCTACCTTCTCTTTCCTCTCTTCTCTTTCTTCCACATGGGATTTTGTTGGTGTAAAATGGCTTATAGCCTGCTGACTAGGATCTATTGTACTTGCTCTTAGACTAGCCACAATGGATAGTAACATACACTAGTAACATACACATATTTCTAAACTATGTTACTACCTTCATAGTGGGTAGTAACTTAAGTGTGATAACATGAAAATATTCATTTATTAGGTTATAGACTCATATTGCATTGGAACATGTGATGTTACACTAACTAGCTAAGTTACTACAACTATCTCTCTCTTCATTAACTCATTGTCACATAAGCAAATTTGCTGAGTTGGACTCGATGTTACTGCTGAAGTTACTCCCACTGTGGCTAGTCTTAGGCTGATCATAGTGGGGAGTAACTTAGACTAGTGTCATGCATATGACACTAGCCTAAGTTACTACTTTCATAATGCAAAGTAACATAATAGTAGTATCTTAGATGGCTACATTTATTAGCTTGTAGACTCATCTTGTCTTGAAAAGCGCTATGTTACAGTAACATATTATGTTACCATCTCTAATTAAATACTTGTCACATAAGCAAAAATTTCTTGGAGTGCGTTATGTTACTAGCTAAGTTACTCCCACTATGACTAGCCTTAGGAGCTATTCGGCAATTCACCAGTTTCCTGGATTTCAAGAATCCGCGGAGCATCTATTTGGTCGCTTCACGGTTTTACACTGCAGCTCCAATTGCTCTGGGAGCAGAGTGGTGGGGCGGAGGGACTCCGAACATGCCCTTAATGTGCAGACTTCGGCGAATGGCTGCCATTCTCCAGTACATTCAAGAGATGTTAACATGTGGTAATTTAGAGAAGTTCCAATTAGTTTGTTCGGAGAGATGCTAACATGTTGGGTCATCTCTATGCAACGCAGGCTACCTCTAATACAAGATGTTGTGCCAAGTTTGTTACTCCAAGTAAGTTAAGCAATAAAGCTCTTGATCTGGCAAAAAATAGCATATTTCATTTTTGTCACACAGAAATTAGCCAGGGATGGGGCCGCTACCAAACTCACATGGATGAAATTAACAAAATGCAGACGAACTGTAACTGAGAAAACAGAAAGTAGATTCTGCAACTTTAGCCCGATCCATACAATATTTCTGGCAACAAGTATATGGGACAAAAAAATACATGAAACACACATAGCTGGCTTCTTCGCAAACAACTGAAATTCACCGGGACATTCAGGCATCCTCTGAAACGTAGTCATCAGACTCCGAGTCATCATAAGATTCTGTGACATACCAGCGTAGATAGTCACTGATACCCCAGGGTCCAAATGGATGCATTCCACTGCTACAGTCGTCGTCATGCACTAAAATGCCACAACGCTCATTAGTTCCATCCATGAGGCTGTGGACTGTGTATTACATTCTAAACTAGCACCTAACAGATCATCCACTCCAACATAGATGGAGTGGATTCTTAATGGAAGGGAACACCAAAGGGGACACTAAAAGTGCATTCTTGAAGCCTATAAATATAGCATCCCACCAACTCCAAGGATAAGTATTGTGTTCATTGCCTTCAAGTCTACCAGGTAAGCATTGTACTCTATGAAGTATCTTCCCTTGCTGTCACCCAAGTCTTTGTGGAGCCGTTGCCGCAGGGTACGGTAGATCAATAGCAGGTCCCCGTTATTGTCCACCAGGTGCACAGTGGCCGACATGGGGGAGATGTAGGATCGAAAGTATGTCTAGAGGGGGGGTGATTAGACTACTTGACCAAATAAAAACTTAACCTTTTCCCAATTTTAGTTCTTGGCAGATTTTAGCTACTGTAGGACAAGTCAAGCAATCATCACACAATTCAAGCAAGCATGCAAAGAGTATATTGGCAGCGGAAAGTAAAGCATGCAACTTGCAAGAATGTAAAGGGAAGGGTTTGGAGAATTCAAACGCAATTGGAGACACGGATGTTTTTCCCGTGGTTCGGATAGGTGGTGCTATCCTACATCCACGTTGATGGAGACTTCAACCCACGAAGGGTAACGGTTGCGCGAGTCCACGGAGGGCTCCACCCACGAAGGGTAATGGTTGCGCGAGTCCACGGAGGGCTCCACCCACGAAGGGTCCACGAAGAAGCAACCACCCACGAAGGGTCCACAAAGAAGCAACCTTGTCTATCCCACCATGGCCATCGCCCACGAAGGACTTGCCTCACTAGCGGTAGATCTTCACGAAGTAGGCGATCTCCTTGCCCTTACAAACTCCTTGGTTCAACTCCACAATCTTGTCGGAGGCTCCCAAGTGACACCTAGCCAATCTAGGAGACACCACTCTCCAAGAAGTAACAAATGGTGTGTTGATGATGAACTCCTTGCTCTTGTGCTTCAAATGATAGTCTCCCCAACACTCAACTCTCTCTCATAGGATTTGGATTTTGTGGAAAGAAGATTTGAGTGGAAAGCAACTTGGGGAAGGCTAGAGATCAAGATTCATATGGTAGGAATGGAATATCTTGGTCTCAACACATGAGTAGGTGGTTCTCTCTCAGAACATATGAGTTGGAATTGTGTATGTGTTCTGATGGCTCTCTCCACGAATGAAGAGGAGGTAGAGGGGTATATATAGCCTCCACACAAAATCCAACCATTACACACAGTTTTCCAATCTCGGTGGGACCGAATCAACAAACTCGGTCGGACTGAAAAGGTAAACCTAGTGACCGTTAGAGATTTTCGGTGGGACTGACATGCAACTCGGTAGGACCGATATGGTTAGGGTTTGGGCATAACGTAATCTCGGCGAGACCAATTACACAAACTCGGTGAGACCGAGTTTGGTAATAAGCTAACCAGAGAGTTGGTCAGGTAAACTCGGTGGGACCAATTTGCTCTTTCGGTGAGACCGAAAAGTTACAAAAGGGAAACAAAGAGTTTACATTGCAATCTCGGTGGGACCGATTCGCTCTTTCGGTGAGACCGAAAAGTTACGGAAGGGAAACAGAGAGTTTACAATCCCATCTCGGTGAGACCGAGATCCCTATCGGTAGAACCGAATTGCTAGGGTTTGGCAGTGGCTTATGACAAGTGAAACTCGGTGGCGCCAGATAGAAAGAATCGGTAGGACCGAGTTTGGCTTAGGGTTTAGGTCATATGTGGATATGGGAAAGTAGTTGAGGGTTTTGGAGCATATCACTAAGCACATGAAGCAAGAGGCTCATTAAGCAACACCTCATCCCTCCTTGATAGTATTGGCTTTTCCTAAAGACTCAATGTGATCTTGGATCACTAAAATATAAAATGAAGAGTCTTGAGCTTTTGAGCTTGAGCCAATCCTTTGTCCTTAGCATTTTGAGGGTTCCACTTTCACATCCATGCCATGCCAATCATTGAGCTTTCCTGAAATAGTCATCTTGGAATAGCATTAGCTCAATGAGCTATATGTTGTTATGAATTACCAAAACCACCTAGGGATAGTTGCACTTTCAGGAGAACACCTTGGTCAGGCTAAATTTCGTGTTTTGACCTTTTTTCAAACCTATTCAAGATCTGACCCTAGTTTGAAATTTTTTCGAGATCTGACCCTTTTGTTACCGCCAGAGACCAATACCCTACCGCCCAAAACCTCCTAAGATGTGCAGGCTACCGCCAGCCATGGACTTTGGCGATAACAAAAGGATCAGATCTCGAATTTTTTTCAACCTAGGGTCAGATCTCGAATAGATTTCAGAAAAGGGTCAAAACACGGAATTTTGCCCCTTGGTCATCTTGGCAGCCATCACCAACCGTGGTGGCTCCATATGACTCGTCTCCACCATCATGACTCCCTGGTTGGTAGTGCAATAGAAGCGGCCTTCAAACGATGTAGTTGCCCAAAGTGATTTTTCTTTTTTGACCAGCGTCCAACACGCATCGCCAGGCTTGGCCACGGCTAACATATGGATCCCGCAGAAAAAACGGCAAATGTGGAGTCACTGGCAAGGACAGCGTCTGAAACCTTGAATGCCTCTCTGAGATCAGCATTCCGAGGCCTTTCGTGCCTGCTCACGCGGAGCAGTGTGGTTGCTGGCGGAAGATTAGTTACCTGGCGTGTGAGTAAGGATGGCAATTTTATCCATGGACATGGATATCCGACCCGAATGGATAGGGTTTGGATATGCTTTTGTGTCCATGGGCGGCGTCCAAACCCGACCTGATTGTTCGTGGTAGGGCATGGATATAATGTTGTACCCATGGATATATCCAAACCCGACCCGATAGTATGACTTAATGGGAAAAAAATCTGTCATCCCTGCCCCATGTTCACATGTCCCACAGCAATTTTACACTTTTTTAATCTAAAACATGCATAAGAAATTACACAATCCCCATCATAACTTTTATAAGTTGACAATCAATCCCCTCTGTAACATACTCCAACACTTCTTCCCTTAACCCTTATTTTTATATCCTTCTTAAATGACTCGTAATTCTCATCTGTTAGAAAAATACTAAATGATCTTAGGTTGTTACTGGATGTTGATTTAACATAAGTGAAGCCTAGCCTGCCACGAGGTGAAGAATGGAAGAGTTTATGTTAATATTGTGTTAAGTCTTATTTATATGTCTCGAGAGGACCCAATGGATATCCAGTGGATATGGATATCCATCGGATTTGGACATGGACATAATATTTCACCCATGGATTTTTTTCATGGGCGGGCAAAGAGTGTCTTCGTGGATATGGATATGGATTTGATATTGTTCAACCCGATCCAAACCCGACCCATTGCCATCCTTACGTGTGAGCGGGTTCAATAGGCGGACGACGTACGAGCTCCTATCCAGCAGGACAAGCAGGCCCTCGTTGGTCGATCCGAACACATTGTGGCCACGGAGCTCTGCCAGGTGCATCCGGACACACTGGCCGGTGGAGACGTTGAGGAGGCGGCAGTGCTAGGAGGCAGAGAATGCTTCTCGGAGCATAATCCATTTGCGTGGGTGGAATCAGCGGTCCAGGATGCCATGCGTGTGCGGATCCGCGGAACACTGTCGCCAGGGCGGCACACTGTGCGGAAGCGGATATTGAAGGAAATATGCCCTAGAGGCAATAATAAAGTTATTATTTATTTCCTTATATCATGATAAAATTTTATTATTCATGCTAGAATTGTATTAATCGGAAACATAATACATGTGTGAATACATAGACAAACAGAGTGTCACTAGTATGCCTCTACTTGACTAGCTCGTTATTCAAAGATGGTTATGTTTCCTAACCATGGACAAAGAGTTGTTATTTGATTAACGGGATCACATCATTAGTTGAATGATCTGATTGACATGACCCATTCCATTAGCTTAGCACCCGATCGTTTAGTATGTTGCTATTGCTTTCTTCATGACTTATACATGTTCCTATGACTATGAGATTATGCAACTCCCGTTTGCCAGAGGAACACTTTGTGTGCTACCAAACGTCACAACGTAACTGGGTGATTATAAAGGAGCTCTACAGGTGTCTCCAAAGGTACATGTTGGGTTGGCGTATTTCGAGATTAGGATTTGTCACTCCGATTGAGAGGTATCTCTGGGCCCTCTCGGTAATGCACATCACTTAAGCCTTGCAAGCATTGCAACTAATGAGTTAGTTGCGGGATGATGTATTACAGAACGAGTAAAGAGACTTGCCGGTAACGAGATTGAACTAGGTATAGGATACCGACGATCGAATCTCGGGCAAGTAACATACCGATGACAAAGGGAACAACGTATGTTGTTATGTGGTCTGACCGATAAAAGATCTTCGTAGAATATGTAGGAGCCAATATGAGCATCCAGGTTCCGCTATTGGTTATTGACCGGAGACGTGTCTCGATCATGTCTACATTGTTCTCGAACCCGTAGGGTCCGCACGCTTAAGGTTACGATGACAGTTATATTATGAGTTTATGCATTTTGATGTACCGAAGGTTGTTCGGAGTCCCGGATGTGATCACGGACATGACGAGGAGTCTCGAAATGGTCGAGACATAAAGATTGATATATTGGAAGCCTATGTTTGGATATCGGAAGTGTTCCGGGTGAAATCGGGATTTTACCGGAGTACCGGGAGGTTACCGGAACCCCCCGGGAGGTATATGTGCCTTAGTGGGCCTTAGTGGAAGAGAGGAGAGGTGGCCAGAGATGGGCCGCGCGCCCCTCCCCCCTTGGTCCGAATTGGACAAGGAGAGGGGCCCGGCCCCCCTTCCTCCTCTCTCTCCTCTTCCCCCCCTCCACGAATCCTATTCCAACTAGGAAAGGGGGGGAGTCCTACTCCCAGAAGGAGTAGGACTCCTCCTGGCGCACCACACCTTGGCCGGCCGGCCCCCCTCCCTTGAACCTTTATATACGGAGGCAGGGGCACCCCTAGAGACACAAGTTGATCCACGTGATCATATTCTTAGCCGTGTGCGGTGCCCCCTTCCACCATAGTCCTCGATAATATTGTAGCGGTGCTTAGGCGAAGCCCTGCGATGGTAGTACATCAAGATCGTCACCACGCTGTCGTGCTGACGGAACTCTTCCCCGACACTTTGCTGGATCGGAGTCCGGGGATCGTCATCGAGCTGAACGTGTGCTAGAACTCGGAGGTGCCGTAGTTTCGACGCTTGATCGGTCGGGCCGTGGAGACGTACGACTACATCAACCAAACGCTTCCGTTGTCAATCTACAAGGGTACGTAGATCATACTCTCCCCTCTCGTTGCTATGCATCACCATGATCTTGCGTGCGCGTAGGAATTTTTTTGAAATTACTACGAAACCCAACAGATATGGTCCGCCACATCGTTGGCAAGTAGGAGCTTGGTGATCAACCCCGCCGGCCCATCCCTAAGGTTCGACCAGTCCCTCCTACAGACGCCACCAATCGGGTCAGATTCAAATAAAAAGGGGTGCTTTGGAGAGAAATTTTGATGCTCGATCGTACCAGATTGGATGGCATTGGGAGGAAACGGGAAGCGGCCGGTCACTGAGCATGCTGCATGCCCGCTTCGAGCCCCAAAAGGGGATCTGGACGGACGAGAGATGGCGCCGAGGGTCACAGAGGATAGTGGGCCGCTTTGAGGTCCAACGATGGATCCGGGTAGATGAACGTTCTAGATCTTCATGGCTCCTTGGTCTCGGCCCCCGACTAATCGGTCCTGTCGACATTCGCCGGCGGCAGGGTCTGAGAAGGTGCCGTCGTGATTTAACCTTTAGAAAAGGTGATCATCAGTCTTGCGTGCAGTGGCATGTGCTAACATCTAGTCTATATGTGCACGGCGCCGGCCGGGTGTGTTGCGCTGTAGGAAACAAAAGAGAGAACGGGTGCTTTGCACTTCTGAAGGACCAGGAGTTTATGTTCATAGGATTACTAGCAAGAGGCCCATGCGTTGCACGGAACATTAAGATGCATTTATATGAGTTGTTTATTTTGTGGGAGATAAAGATGAACGAAGGAATGCCTTATCTGCAAATGTGAAGAGGGGTGTGTATTGTCGTGGATCTAAGACTGACAGTAGAATGGGGGATATGTGTGAGGAGGCAAGATTCTAGCTATGGAGTAGTTGTACACACGAGTTTACGAGTTCATGCCCTTCACGGAGGAACTAACAGCCCTACGTCTCGGTGCCCGGAGGCGGTCGATTGGATTGTGTATATGTGTATGTTTACAAAGGATGCGAACCCTTGTCCCAGAGGAGGTGGGTGGCTTATATAGAGTGCGCCAGGACCCCAGCTCCCCTCCGTTACACATGGTTCAATGTATATTAAGAGTGGAACGTTACTGGTAACGCTAACAATTAAGTGATATAAATGATAATTAAGTCTATGAGTAAACGCCCGTCCGTTGTTGCGTAGAGTGGCTTTAGGTCTTCTGTACGTCGAGTGGTTTCTGTGACGGTCGAGTGTCATTGATTCTTCCGAGTGGAATGCCTCTGGTCGAGTGGATGATGGTATCCTTCGAATGCTTCTGGCTTTAGAGCGATGACCTTGGGGAGGGCGTCTAGGTCAGGCCTATGACCCTATCCTAGGTACATAGCTTCATCATTAGCCCCCGAATGGTTCGGGGCTTGAGTGGAGAAGGAGTTGAGAATTCCTCCGATTCAATTTTTGTGCTTCGGGAGCATCTTATTTGCGACCAAGCGAACAATTATGATGATCCCAACTTCTTCTCAGCCGCCTTGATCCATTCTTGGTTCTGCCGAGTGAACTTTTGCTGCAATGCTCCGAGTGCTGATATGGAAAAGATCTTCCGCCTGACAGGTTGCCTTGCTGCGCACGGATATCATGGGATTTTGTATTTGGGGAAGCGCACGAGATGGAGGAGTCCGCAGTAATCAGATGGGATCAGGCGAGGCCGCCTCGATCATCGCGCCACGTACTTCGCGCGCGACTGTTGCGAGTTTTGATTGGATCGTCTGGCCCCACAGGTTAGCCACTCGGAAGCGGCTCCATATAAGGTGCCAGATTGGGTTTTGTGCACAACGCTTCCCCATTCTCCTCCTTTCTCCTCTGCTTTCTTCGCCATCTCCATCTTCGCTCTCAGTGCCGCTACTCCGTTCGAGCTTCGCCTGCGACCATGGGGAAGGAGAAGACGGTGGCCCTGGAGCGTGCAAAGAAGGCGACGGCGAAGGCGAAGGGGAAGAGGTCCAACCGGGGCGGATCCTTGTCGAGATCCGACCTGTCATGCAGCTGGATCCAGGGCGACTGGATCCGGTCGATGATCAGCCAAGACGACATCGATGATCTGGTCGAGGAGGGGGGGGGGGCTGATTCCCCATGAATCGGCGCGGCTCTCGGAAGGAGAGACCGAACCGCATCCGCGAGATGGTGAGTGCGTTCTCCTCGCAACTCATGCTGATCGTGGATTTTCTCTGCCTCCCCATCCTTTTTTTCAGGGATTCTTGAACTTCTTTGGAGCACAACTTCACCATTTCAATCCCAACTCCATCGTATATCTTGCCGCCTTCGTGTCCATGTGCGAGAACTTCTTAGGTTGTAGGCCACACTGGGGTCTTTCCAAGCACATTTTCACTCGCCGTTCTTAGTCGGTCAAGAAGGCCAATCCGAGTGATGAGAGAACGCGTGTGATTCAGATGTGCGGGGGTCTTGGGATTCAGATGAGAAGTAAAAGCACTTTCCCAGCCATGATCCTTCCCGAGTCGATGCGAGGTTGGCAGTCGACCTGGTTTTATTGCAAAGACCAGCCGACTCCAGGTCAGTCGACCGGGCTCCCTGCTTTTTTCCATGGCTCGGGTCGAGAAGCCCTCCGCATTGAAAGTGATCCCGGAGGAGAGAGTGCAGGTGAAGGTGTTGGTCGAGCGGGTGGTCCAGCTCCTCCGGACGGCGTGACCGGTATGGATCTGCTGGAGGTATTCCTCAAATGGCGCATCCAGTCTCTCCAAGCTCGTGATCATCCAATGTGGATGTACTCGGGCATTGAGGATTCCACTCGGATCCACCCGGAGGAGGTCGACAAGGACACAGTGGAGAAGTGGCTGAGAGGCATCACAGGCAACAAGGATAACCCCAGGGGGTCTAGGAGGGTCGCTCCATTCGACCATTCGCGCCACCTAGACCAGGTCTGACTCTGCATTGCCGAGTAATTTTTTGATTAATCATGTAACCGCCTATTGACGACTGACTGTTTTTTTTGCTTTGCTTGTTATCTTTCAGGCTCTTACTGAGATGTATTCAATGCCCAACGGAGAGCAGGAGCAGGACTCAGAGGAGGAAGCGAGCGGAGGCGATAGCGGCGAGTGGCACTCGGACGAGGAGGAGGGTGAGGAGAGCGGCGACCAAAGTGACGAAGAAGAGGTCGACTCGCCTCCTCGCAAAGAAAAAAGGTCCAAGCACGCTCACGACCCGTAAAGCCTCCATGACACGGTGGCCGCACCGACTGGGTAGTCTTTGAAGCATCCCAGGACGTCCTCTCAAGTGCCGACTGAGAGGACACCGAAGCAATCTAAAGTTGCACCTCCTCCAACACCGAAACCACCGAAGGCTGCATCATCCAAACCTCCGAAGGCTTTGCCCAAGATCAAAATGGTCATTCCTACTATCTCTGGGTAATAATCTGACCTGATTCTTTGGTTGACTCGGTGTAACAAACATGACCGACTGAATATGGAAATTTGAAGAGCTGCTACCTCTGGGACTTCCACTCGCCAGTATGAAGACGAGGAGATGGAAGATGCAATCACCTCCAACCCAGGTACAACTCTCGTGATCTTGTTCTTGATTACATGGTCGATTAAAGTCTGGCGACTCATCTAGGGTCGATTGATTTATTTGCAGCCCCTCCCAATGTCATTGAACTTCTGGATGATGACGAGGACATGCCGCCGAGGCCCAGGAAGAAGAAGGCAACAGCTGGCAAGACATCCCAGTCGGAACCGGCGGTAGAGCCGGTAGTTCAACAGCTCGAAGATGCGAGTAAGGTTTCTGTAACCTTTGCTGAGCCAGTGTCGAGTGCGCGCCCCGCACCGTCGACTGCCCTAGTGCTTGCTTCAACCATCCAACTTCATGCCTCAGATCTCCAAGCCGCTGCGTCTGGACCGTCCGTCCCCTTCTTTGCCACTCATCATGTTCCAGAAAGCCAGTCGGACGCCGCTACGGAGGCCATTCATCAGGCTGGCATAATGATGGAGCGGGTGAAAGCGGTGCATGAAAGCAGTCAGGCTGCTTATGACGCCAGCGCGGCTCTTCAAGCCAATGTCCAGGTAAGTTGACTTCCGGCTGAACTTGTTCTATTAGGATATGCTACCCGAATATTTTCCTTCGTGAAATCTCTCATTGTCTTGCACTTCGAGACTGTACAACCACTGGGTGTTTTTTCATCTTTATTATTTTCACTCTTCCACTCAGCCTGGTCGAGTGGGATCTGAACCAGTGGGGGCACGCTAAGTGCACCCACTGGGTGTAGTCCCCGAGACCGCAGTCGACAGCTAGCAGTCGGTTGGGGTCTGAGCACTACTTTCTCCGTTTTTCCCTTTCTTCCACTCAGTCTAAGCGGACCATGTCGAGTGGGATCTGAACCAGTAGGGGCACGCTAAGTGCACCCACTGGGTGTAGTCCCCAAGACCGCGATCGACTGCTGGCAGTCGGTCGGGGTCTGAGTACTTCTTTTTTTACTCGGTCTGGGCGGGCCAGCCGAGTGGAATCCGAACCAGTGGGGGCATGCTAAGTGCACCCACTGGGTGTAGTCCCCGAGACCGCGGTTGACTGCTGGCAGTCGGTTGGGGTCTGAGTAGTCTTGAAGTTTTATTCACTCGGAAGTAAATAATCTTTGATCTTGTCGATTAATATGTCTTCTACTCACTATAGAAATCTTGTACGCTTATCTCCAAGTTCGCCGAATTTTAGGAAAAGCAGAGGCAACTCAACCTTGACCTGGAGCTGGCTCAACAGAACTTAAAAAAGGCTCAAGATGAAGTCGCTGGTACGAAAGGTAACGGCCTGTCGACTGCTTATTTTGACCATCCTTCAAGTTATCCCTTCGTTCTTCTGTTTGATCTAAATGTGTATTTTGCAGAGGAAATGAGGCTGGCCCTAGAGTAGAAGGACTTGGACCTTGCAACTACACAGAAGGAGGCTCAGGAGAAGACTGCCCTTGCTGACCAAAAACTAGCTTCGGTCGGAGCGCTAGAGGAGGAAATCATCAAGTTGAAGTCATCTCTCACTGAATCCAACCGAGCGGCGACTCGTCTGAAAAAAGATAAAGTGGCTCTGAATGATCAGCTGGAAAGCATGACTCGTAGGAGGAACGACTTGGAGGCTTATCTGAAAGCCCTCACCAAGAAGCTCTTCCTTATGCTCGAAGGTACCCCTTTTTATCTGACTGTTTTACTATTGGCAAGTTAGTCCTGACCAGTCGACTCATTAACTCCTTGACTCTGCAGAATTCTGCCAAAACTTTAAAGAGGAGACTGGACGGATCGAGATGGGCTTGGATCCTATCCTTTCTCCAGTCGGCGACGAGGCTGCCATGAATGTGCTTCGACTGGAATCCCGTGTCGCTAGTGTTACCAGCTATCTTGCTCGTCTAAAGGTGGCGGTGTTGCGCATTAACTCATCACTCTAGCCAAGGGCAATGCTTCAGAATGATCTCGAGTCTCTGATGACTCGGCTCAAAGAAGTCCTTGGTCGAGTCCAGGAATGGAAGAAGTCCTCTGCCTGATGCGGTGCTGACGTGGCTCTGTCACTGGTTAGGGTCCACTTCAAAGAAGCTCGAGAAGAGAAGCTGGCGGCGATTAAGGTCGCCAACACCAAAAGGCACGACTTCCAATCCTTCATGGAGACTTTCATTGCTGCTGCCACTCGGATGGCGGACGGGATTGATTTGGATGAGTTCGTCGAGCCTGCAAGCCGTACTCCTGCAGAATGAACAAATTTGATACATAAACTTGTTTTAAATTTGCCTCGGAATGCCGAGTGATTTTTGTAACCGTTAAACTCCTTCGGACCTGATGCCCGAGTACTTTTATCTTCGTCCTGAAACTTTTGAGGTTTTATCCGATCTTGGTTTATCTTCTGCATGTGCTTGCGTTTGCCTTCGAGTGGAACTTATTCTTCACTCGGAATATTTCTTGAGATGCAGCTCTGAGGGAGATACCCCAGTCGACTGCGCCTCGCCATCCTTGCGGATAGGGATGGAGTGCACGTTGTGCTTGTGGCACAGCTCCAAGGAGAGAGTTGCAGTCGACCTCAACCTCGTCGTCCTTGCGGATAGGGATGAAGCGCACGTTGTACTTGTAGCGCAGCTCTGAGGAGAAGGTTGCATTCGACCTGCACCTCGTCATCCTTGCGGATAGGGATGGAGCGCACGTTGTACTTGTGGCGCAGCTCCGAGGAGAAGGTTGCATTTGACCTACACCTCGAAGGTTGCATTCGACCTGCACCTCGTCATCCTCACGGATAGGGATGGATCGCATGTTGTACTTGTGGCGCATCTCCGAGGAGAAGGTTGCATTCGACCTGCACCTTGTCATCCTTGCGGATAGGGATGGAGCGCATGTTGTACTTGTGGTGCAGCTCCGAGGAGAGAGTTGCAGTCGACCTGCATCTCGTCGTCTTAGGCGAGTACTGGACTGCAGCTAAGCCCCCGAGTGTGAGGTTTGCTCATCACTCGGTAGGATTTTTAAAACTTAGGCGAGTACTGGACTGCAGCTAAGCCCCCGAGTGTGAGGTTTGCTCATCACTCGGTAGGATTTTTAGAACTTAAGCGAGTACTGGACTGCAGCTAAGCCCCCGAGTGTGAGGTTTGCTCATCACTCGGTAGGATTTTTTTAAACTTAGGCGAGTACTGGACTGCAGCTAAGCCTCCGAGTGAGAGGTTTTCTCATCACTCGGTAGGATTTTTAAAACTTAGGCGAGTACTGGACTGCAGCTAAGCCCCCGAGTGTGAGGTTTGCTCATCACTCGGTAGGATTTTTAAAACTTAGGCGAGTACTGGACTGCAGCTAGGCCCCCGAGTGAGAGGCTTTCTCATCACTCAGTAGGATTTTTTTTTAAACTTAGGCGAGTATTGGACTGTAGCTAAGCCCCCGAGTGAGAGGCTTGCTCACCACTAGGTAGGATTTTTTAAACTTAGGCGAGTACTGGACTGCAGCTAAGCCCCTGAGTGAGAGGCTTGCTCATCACTCAGTAGGATTTTTTAAACTTAGGCGAGTACTGGACTGCAGCTAAGCCCCCGAGTGAGAGGCTTGCTCATCACTCGGTAGGATTTTTTAAACTTAGGCGAGTACTGGACTGCAGCTAAGCCCCCGAGTGAGAGGCTTGCTCATCACTCGGTAGGATTTTTAAAACTTAGGCAAAACGGATTCGCAGCCAAGTCTCCGAGTGAGAGACTTGCTCTCCACTCGGTAGGACTTTTAAAACTTAGGCGAAATAGATTCGCAGCTAAGTCTCCGAGTGAGAGACTTGCTCTCCACTCGGTAGGATTTTTCAAACTTAGGCAAACGGATTCGCAGCTAAGCCACCCACTGAGGGATTTCAGATACAAATGTAAGCAACCGTCAATCATTTTAGAAGACTGTAAAACTCTTGTTTTTGATAAACAAACTACAAAGGTGCTTCTTATTACATCTCAACAGACTGAGTGCTTAAGTATAAAAGGGGCGGAGTAGCTCCGCATTCCAAGCGCGCGGCTCGTCTTTCTTGTGCTCGACCTTATAGAGGTGGTACGCTCCATTGTGGAGCACTCTGGTGACAACGAAGGGGCCTTCCCAGGAAGGAGGAAGCTTGTGTGGTTTCCACTGATCCACTCGAAGAACCAAGTCTCCCTCTTGAAATGCTCGACCCCTTATGTTTCTGGCGTGGAATCGACGCAGATCTTGCTGATAGATGGCCGATCGGATCAAGGACATCTCTCTTTCTTCCTCCAGGAGATCAACCACATCTTGCCGTGCCTGTTCTGCTTCTTCTTTTGAGAAAAGCTCGACTCAGGGCGCATTGTGGAGCAAGTCACTCGGAAGTACAACTTCAGCTCTATAAACCAAGAAAAAGGAAGTTCTGCCAGTCGACCGATTGGGAGTTGTCCTCAGTCCCCACAATACCAATGGAAGTTCATCGACCCAGGCTCCTGCTGCGTGTTTGAGATCACACATCAGTCGGGGTTTCAGTCCTTTGAGAATCAATCCATTTGCTCTTTCAGCTTGCCCATTTTCGACTGGGGGTGGGCGACTGAAGTGTAGTCGACTCGAGTACCTTGAGAAGCACAGAAAGTTCTGAACTCATCCGAATCGAAGTTTGACCCATTGTCAGTAATGATGCTGTGTGGAACACCATATCTGAACGTTAACTCTCTGATGAAGCTGACAGCAGTACTGGCTTCAAGGTTCTTGATAGGCTTGGCTTCAATCCATTTGGTGAACTTGTCGACTGCTACAAGCACATGAGTGAATCCACTCCTACCAGTCCTCAGAGGTCTAACCATATCCAATCCCCAAACAACAAAAAGGCCAGACGAGTGGAATGATCTTCAGGGCCGACGCAGGCTTGTGAGACATGTTGGAGTAAAACTGGCAACCTTCACATTTGTCGACTATTTATTTTGCCATCTCATTTGCTCGTGGCCAGTAAAATCCCGCTTGGTATGCTTTGGCCATAATGGTCTGAGAGGACGCATGGTGACCACAGGTCCCTGAGTGAATGTCATTGAGGATCACTCGACCTTCTTCAGGTGTTATGCATTTCTGGCAGACTCCAGTCACACTTTCTCTGAACAACTGTCCTCTTATCACGATAAAGGCTTTGGATCGACGGACGATCTGTCGAGCCTCTTCTTCATCTTCTGGGAGTTCCTTTCTAAGAATGTACGCGATATATGGTACTGTCCAATCGGGAGTGATGACCAAAACCTCCATGATCAAATCGACCACGGCTGGAACCTCGACTTCAGTCGGATCAGTGGCACTCTTTGGTTCCGGGGGCTCTTCAGTGAAAGGACCTTCTTGAACTAAAGGAACATGAATATGTTCCAAGAACACATTGCTGGGAATGGCTTCTCTCTTGGAACCTATATTTGCTAGATCATCAGCTGCTTGATTTTTCAGTCGGGGTATGTGATGGAGCTCTAACCCCTCAAACCTCTTTTCTAACTTTCTCACTGCATTGCAATAACCAGTCATAGCTAGGCTTATGACGTCCCACTCCTTCATCACCTGATTGACCACTAAATCCGAGTTGCCATAGACCATGAGCGACGAACGCCGAGTGAAATGGCCATACACAACCCGTACAGAAGTGCCTCATATTCGACTTCGTTGTTGGAAGAGTCAAAGTGAACCTGGAGAACATAGCTGAGTTTGTCACCACGGGGGGATACTAACACCACCCCAACACCGGAACCATTCAGCATCTTGGAGCCATCGAAGAACATGGTCCAATGCTCCGAGTGAATTTGGGCCGGAAGTTGCTGTTCGATCCACTCGGCGAGGAAATCTGCTATTGCTTGGGACTTGATAGCTTTCTTTGCCTCAAACTTGATGTCCAGGGGAAGGAGTTCAATCGCCCACTTTGCCACTCCACCAGTTGCATCTATGTTGTTCAGAATCTTTGATAATGGAGCATCGCTGACGACTGCAATGGAATGGTCAAAGAAATAGTGTGCAACCTTCTTCGTGGTCATATAAATCCCATAAACAAGCTTTTGATAGTGTGGATATCTTTGCTTCGATGGAGTCAGAACTTCAGAAACGTAATATACTGGGCGCTGAACTTTATAGGCTTTTCCTTCTTCTTCCCGCTCGACCATAAGTACTGTACTGACAACTTTTCCAGTGGCTGCAATATAAAGCAGTAAAGTCTCTTTGCTGATTGGTGCAACAAGCACCAGCTGGGTGGAAAGCAGGGCTTTGAGCTCTTCAAACGCTAATCAGCTTCGAGAGTCCACTTGAACTTATCAGACTTCTTCATCAGTCGGTAAAGAGGCAATGCCTTTTCACCAAGGTGAGAAATGAATCAACTCAAGGCGTCCAAACAACCAGTAAGCTTCTGGACATCGTGCACATGCACAGGGCATTTCATCCACAGTATAGCACCAACTTTCTCTGGGTTAGCGTCGATCCCTCGTTCGGAAACGAGGAAACCGAGTAACTTTCCGCCAGGAACTCCGAATGTGCACCTTGATGGATTAAGCTTGATATCATATCTTCTGAGGTTGGCAAAGGTTTCAGCAAGGTCAACCAGCAGGTCGGAACCCTTATGTGACTTGACCACAATGTCATCCATGTATACTTCCATGTTCCGACTGATTTGAGTGAGCAGACACTTCTGGATCATCCTCATGAATGTGGCTCCGATGTTTTTCAGGCCGAATGGCATGGTGACATAACAAAAGCATCCGAATGGAGTGATGAAAGCCGTTTTTATCTCATCGGGTCCATATAGTCGGATCTGATGGTACCCGGAATAGGCGTCCAAAAAGACAAACGCTCACACCCCGCAGTCGAGTCAACGATTTGGTCGATGCGGGGGAGAGGAAAATGATCTTTCGGGCATGCCCGGTTGATATGCTTGAAGTCAATGCACATGCGAAGTGAATCGTCCTTCTTGGGGACCATGACAACATTGGCGAGCCACTCGGAGTGGTAGATTTCTCGGATGAACTCAGCTGCTAGGAGCCGAGCCACTTCCTCACCAATTGCTTTTCTCTTCTGGACGGCGGACCGTCGGAGATGTTCCTTGACAGGTTTCACTTTCGGGTCGACTCGCAAACGATGCTCAGCCAGTCCCCTGGGTACACCCGACATGTCAGAAGGTTTCCATGCAAAGATGTCCCAGTTCTCACGGAGGAAATGGATGAGCGCTTCTTCCTATTTGCCGTTGAGTGTCGTTGAAATATGAGTCGGAGCAGCATTGGGATCGGTCAGGTGAATATGAACGTTTCTCCAGACGACTGACATGTAGAGTCTATGGCAGGCTTCTTAGCTCGCAGCAAATCACTCGGATCTGCATTTTTCTGGTACTCTTGCAATTCTACTACTGGCATTTGTGCATCGACAATTTTTGAGCCCTTCTGGAAGCACTCTTCTGCCTTCTGCCGATTGCCAGTGATAGTGATCACCCCTCTAGGACCATGCATCTTCAATTTGAGATACACGTAACATGGTCGAGCCATAAAACGTGCATAAGCGGGCCTACCCAGAATAGCATGGTAAGCACTCTTGAAGTCCACTACTTCAAATGTCAACTTCTCCTTGCGGTAATTCTTGGAATCACCAAAAACCACATCGAGGGCGATCTGGCCGAGTGACTGGGCCTTCTTGCCAGGTATAACTCCACGGAAACTCATATTGCTTTCGCTAAGCTTGGACATCGGAATGCCCATCCCTTTCAGAGTTTCAGCATAAAGGATATTTAGACCACTGCCACCATCCATCAGTACCTTAGTCAGTCGAGTGCCTTCAACAACACGGTCGAATACCAGCTTTTGCCTCCTAGGGGTGGCTATATGTGCTGGATGATCCGACTGGTCGAATGTGATGGCAATCTGGGACCACTTCAAATAACTGGGTGTTGCGGGAGCAACCATGTTCACCTCTCTGTTAATAACCTTCAATCGACTTTTGCTTTCGACGTCAGCAAAAATCATCAGAGTGGAATTGACATTGGGAAAACCATCATCGTCTTCTTCCCTTTCCTCACCCTTGTCCGACTCCTTTTCCTTCTCCTTGTGTTGTTTCTCTCCGAACTGCTGGATCAGGAGACGACACTGTCGAGTGGTGTGCTTAGGGTAAATGAGATTCCCCTCTTCATCTTTTTTGGTATGAATGTGGCATGGTAAATCCAACACATCATTCCCATCTTGATCTTTGACTTTCTTGGGAGTCCAGGGCCCTTTGGGCTTCCCCTTGAATTTCCCTTGGGCCACAATCAAAGCTTCACCAAGAGCAGTTGGTTTGGCCTTGCGCTTCTGTTTCCGACTGGAATTCCCTCCTTCAGTTTCTTGGGCGACTGTTTTGTGCTTGCCACTCCGGAGTCAGTCTTCCTCTTCACCATAGGCATACTTGGTGGCAATCTCCATCATTCGACTCAGGGACATATCTCCTGTCAGACCGAACTTCAGGTTCAACTCTCTGTACTTAACGCCCTCCTTGAAGGCACAAACTGCTTGGTGATCCGACACATTCTCCACTGTATGGTGCAATGTGATCCATCTCTGAATATAATCTCTTAAGGTTTCACTCGGCTTCTGCACACAGGGCTGCAACTCTGTCAACCCCGCCGGCCTTTTGCACGTACCTTCAAAGGTTCTAACAAACACTCGGGAAAGTTCCTCCCAACTATATATGCTGCCAGGTGCTAACTGATTCAACCACGCTCTAGCTGAGCCCTCCAACATCAAAGGAAGGTGCTTCATGGCCACTTCATCATTGCCGCCACCGATCTGCACAGCCACTCGGTAGTCCTCAAGCCAAGTGTCAGGCTTGGACTCGCCAGTGAATTTGCTGACTCCAGTTGCCAACCTGAAGTTGGGAGGAATCACTGCTGCTCTGATGGCTCTGCTGAAACACTCGAGGCCTGAAACATGCACCCTGCTTCTAGTCGGATAATCTCTATCATGGCCCTCTCTGTGTGCCCTGTTCCTGTCAACCAGACCTTGAACGAGAATCGATCTTGCATCAAAGCCTGACTCTCTGGGCCGGCTGGAATTCTTCATTCGCCGCTATGGGGGCGCATGTCCTCTTGCTGCCGATGCACGTATGACCCACTCCTCGGAGGAGGCGTGGGCACTCGACGACGGTCATCATGGTCGAGTCGATGATCATACTTCTCACGGTTCCTGTACTGATCCTGCCGGTGCCCACGTCCCTCACGCCGCGGAGGCGATCTGGGGCTGTGAGCAGATTGGACAGTGTCTGCCACCACAGATCTGCTATGAATCCTATTCCGCGACTGAGATACTGCTGTATTTTGCTCTCCTGCTGCCCGGAGTAAAGCCCGGATCTGCATCAAACCTCGGCCAGCTTCCGACTGGGAAGGCTGAATTGACTCTGCTATTCGGGCTGCAGCTGTGAGATTCTAGATCGGAGTTTGGTATACCTGAGTAGGAGGCAGAAAAAGTTGTCGTCGACTGGACTCAGGAATCCGCTGCCGAGCACGCTCGTCGAGTGCGTGCTGGAGCTTCTCCAGTCGAGTGCGCTCAGCCAAGTTGGCCAGGCACGCCTCCTCCAAGGCCCGGGCCTCGGGGGTTTCTCCAACGATAGGAGTGTGAAGTGCATCCATATTGCGACGGCGAAGATCTTCCCTCTGCTGGGAAGAGAGGGGTTCGGGGCGGTACTCCTCGTGGACGCGCGATGGATCTCCGACGCCATCGCCACCGTCGTCGCGGGGGAAGCCAGGAGGACTGCGTGGTCCATTAACCATCAAGACTTTCGCCGCGGGGTCACTGCTGTCGCACTCGGATGTAGTCTCGACAGAGCCACTCGACAGGTCGAACAAGACGTAGAGAGTTTCATCGGGCTCGATCGCCGCGATTTGTGGGGTGGCCCATTGGCGGGCCACCACATGCCTCACCCACCGCTGGAGCCGTGACCGACCGGATCGCTTGTGCCGGTGAGCAGTGGGGAGCGAGGATGCCGTAGGAGCCGACTAATACTGAGTCGACGGCTGTCGAAGAAGGACGCCGCGGACGCACGCGCGGAAGTGCATTGCCCCGCGAACGGGGAGCACGTCGACGTCGAGTGGAGCCTCGTGGAGCCAAGCGGAGCCGTCGGCGATGAAGACGAGCGCGCCAAGACGGATCTCACGGCCCTCAGCCAATCCTCCGCCGAAAACCATGATGATGGGAATCGGAAAAATCGCAACTTCTTCAACAAACTGCTAAGACACCTGCCCCACTGTGGGTGCCAACTGTCGTGGATCTAAGACTGACAGTAGAATGGGGGGTAGGTATGAGGAGGCAAGATCCTAGCTATGGAGTTGTTGTACACACGAGTTTACGAGTTCAGGCCCTTCGCGGAGGAAGTAACATCCCTACGTCTCGGTGCACGGAGGCGGTCGACTGGATTGTGTATATGTGTATGTTTACAAAGGATGTGAACCCTTGTCCCATAGGAGGGGGTGGCTTATATAGAGTGCGCCAGGACCCCAGCTCCCCTCCGTTACACATGGTTCAGTGTACATTAAGAGTGGAACGTTACTGGTAACGCTAACAATTAAGTGATATAAATGATAATTAAGTCTATGAGTAAACGCCCGACTGTTGTTGCGTAGAGTGGCTTTAGGTCTTCTATACATCGTGTGGTTTCTGTGACGGTCGAGTGTCATTGATTCTTCCGAGTGGAATGCCTCTGGTCGAGTGGATGATGGTACCCTTCGAATGCTTCTGGCTTTAGGGCGATGACCTTGGGGAGGGCGTCCAGGTCAGGCCTATGACCCTACCCTAGGTACATAACTTCATCATGTATCTTTTTGCCAAATTGTCATAGTTTGCTTTCTATCCGTTAGATATAGATTGGACGATCTATATTGCAGGATGGTAGGCACACCATCATCACCAACTTAGTTTTTATAAGAGTATAGATATAGATTGTTCTTCGACACGTGCCTGGATTAGTGCTCTGTAACTCCTACTCCGACTCACTTAACCCACTTTTTTTATTGAGCCTACTTTTCTCGCGGGTTATTTGGACCGGAAATGCCATCTGGCGAGACCGATCGCCGGTAGGCCAACCCCAATGAATGCCTCCCTTATCATTGCACGTATCTTGATGCAAGCCTCATAGCTCACGACCCCCTACATGTAGGCCGAGGGTGCTTACCACCTGAATGCAGAGGGGGGTTGTGAACATTCTCCTAAAACTACTACATGTATTATAAAGCACTAAATTTGGTTATTACTGTATTATTTTCATCTCATTATTTTCTTTCAAAAATCCTGATTTTGACCCCCTTTTTGAAAGAAAAAAAATCCCTATTTTCAGAGAGGGGAATTTTTTAGCCATTTTTAAAAGAATAAAAATCTCTATTTTTATAGGTACCATGGCAATTTTCTTTTAAACCATGACATTTGTTGTCTTCCAAAACATGGCAATAGGTCTGTTTTATAATGGCCCATGGCAAACTTTTGTGAAATTTTATCACTAATTCATGGGAAGTTTGGAGTTTTTTTACTTTCTCACATGGCAATATTATTATTAAAAGCATGGTATTTTAATAATTAACAACATGGCAGTTTTATTATTAATAACATGGCAGTTTTAGTTATAAAGAATGGCAGTTCTGTTATTAACAGCTTGACATTATTATTATTATTATTATTATTATTACTATTGTTAACATGGCTGTTTTAGTTTTAGGAGGATGGCGATTTTATTTTATTAACAAGATGACAGTTTTATTATTTCATAAATTGATAGCATGGCATTTTTATTATTAAGAGGAAGGTTGTTTTTTATTTGGCATCGCAATTTTTCAACATGGCATTTTTTGTGTTTTGTCAAAGGCAAATTAACAAAAAATGTTCTCCAAAGCATGGCCTATTTTGCACAGTAAAACATCTCCACGGGAAAATGCATAATTTTTTTTGTAGATCACACGACACTTTACTTTTCAATCATACCATTTGTTAATTTAAAAAATGAGATAAATGGCATCTTAATAAAGTAGCATGGCAATTTACATAATTTTTAGATCAAATCAATTATAAATTTATGTTTTCTTTGTTTTCCATAAGAAAATATGTATTTTTTATCATGTCATTTCTGAAAGAAGAAAAATCATCCCATGGCGAATGGTCAAGGTGGCGAAAACGTTCATTGGTCGATCACTCCCTTGGCAAACGAATCGATACATTGGAGCCTCTCCCTAGCAATCGATCACCAGATATTAGGGTCCTATTTGGATAAGAAATTTCACAAAGACCCGAATATAAAACCGACATTCGGTCCCAGCACCTCCCAGATCAAATAATATGTTTGTTCCCAGCCTGTCTATAGCGCGAATAAAAATGTTTGCTCGGAGCCATGAACCACGTGAAGAAGCGCGAGCATGTGGTGGGGCGCGAGCGCATTGCCCTGATTAGCTCGTCTTGGCCCTACATTGTTAGAAAGCCCCCCAAATACCCATCACCTTTCCCCCAAACATCCTATCTACTTGCCATACAAGACACATTCGTCTCGACGCTTCCTCTTCCCACCCCCGATCCCCACCTCTTTTCGTCCTAAAGTTGAGAGCCGCCATGGCAAAATCAGAGCTAACGTTGGCTATTTTACTGAATCTGCACCTTGAACTCCAAGATTGAGGTACTGTGTGGAACCCACACGGCTATCTCCACCGATTTGCCATTGAAGTTCAACTATTCTTGTCGTCCCACAAAACCATATAGGTTTTTTGTGCCATGGAAATTCTAGTAGATCTGTTGCCATGGAAGTAGGGTGGCAATCCTAGTGGATTTGTTGCCATGGGGAATGGCATGTAGTTGCCATGGAATTGGTGTTAGATGGTCTATGGTATGTGCAAATTTGTAGTTTTGACAGGGGTCTCTTGAACATGGTAAGGTTATGGGGTCTCCCTACAAAACTAGTGGAATCGCTATGTTAGGCAATCCCACACTTGATGTGGTCACCTATTACAGGTAAGGTCAAGGACCCACATGGGGCCCATCACCATCATATGTAGGTCTCTAGACAGTGCCGGCATTCAGATGCGTACATCAGGAGGATCGCTCGGATGGCTCTGCGGCACTCGGACGATCACACGTCACTCGGCAGACGAACCACCACTTGGACGTAGAAGACAAGAGGACATCGTGGGAGCTGCAAATGTCAAGGAATCCTAAGTCATCCACTAAATAGAGTTATAACTACCCATACCTGCAACTGTTGTGGTAGAGGCTCATTACACTAGTAACTGTCTCATTCAATGACATTAAGTGCCTCGGCGGCATGGGAGACATGGGGCTGCAGCACACTCTATATAAGTCGCTCCCCTCTCCACAGCCAGGCACATTCAATCTCTGTAACTATACCCATCAAATCAAAGCAAGCCTCATGGCACGAGACGTATGGATTTTACCTCCACCGAGTGAGGGGCCTGAACTCGTTAAACGCCGAGTGTTACACCTGCGCCGTAGCTAGTCTCTGCCCCTTATTCGTACCCCTAGTACTCATTGTCAGGATCGTAGCCCCGACAGTTGGCACCCACAGTGCGGCAAGGCATCTAGCAAAGTTTCATGGTGTAGGTGGATTTCTTCATCATCATGTCAGTCGGTGACGAAATTCACTTCGTGAGGATCTCCTTCATCGTCGACGACTTAGCGTGGCTACACGAGGCACCGCTAGACATGGAGGCGTTGCCCGTCCGTGGCGCGACGCACTTTCATGCTTCCTCCTACGGGGTCTTTCTCCGACAGCCCTCGGCCTCGTACGAGTGGTAGCCCCCCCCACCATTGCACGTCGTTGCAAATGCTCCGGGCGTTCGCGGCTACAACGCTGGATCAAGCACACGGTTGCCACCCAGGCAACGGTGGAACAAATGGCGGCTCTCGAGTTTGACGAGCCCGCCCTTGACCTCTCTAACGAATCGCTCGATGATTCCTCAGAGGAGTCCAAATACAAGAGCATTGAGTCAACTACCGAGATTCTCATGGCGGGTAACTCTGAGCACCGCATACCCCCAGGTTACGCGGAGCCCAAAGACAGCCGTGCAGGTACGTTCCACGTCAACACCAATGACGGCTTGCCGGGCCACGAGCCGTATGCCCCCCAGGCTCTCACCCAGGAGCAGCGAGACGAGCTCCATCGTAGGAACAAGCAGCTCCTGAACACTCCCGTCACCACGACGGCTCCGAGGCGATAGCCAGGGAGTCGGCTCGCCTGGCCACTCTGGCCGAGCGTGATTGAGGGAGTCCTGGACTAAGGGGTCCTCGGGCGTCCGGCCTGTTAGCCATGGGCCGGACTGATGGGCTGTGAAGATGCGAAGACCGAAGACTGCACCCATGTCCGGATGGGACTCTCCTTGGCGATCAAATAAGTAGATTCCTTTCTTTGTAACCGACCTTATGTAACCCTAGACCCCCCCGGTGTCTATATAAACCGGAGGACTTAGTCCGGAGGGAGGACAATCATTATCATAGCCACACAAGCTAGACCTCTAGGGTTTAGCCATTACGATCTCGTGGTAGATCAACTCTTGTAATACTCATATTCATCAAGATCAATCGAGCAGGAAGTAGGGTATTACCTCCATAGAGAGGGCCTGAACCTGGGTAAACATCGTGTCCCCTATCTCCTGTTACCATCGACCTCAGACGTACAGTTCAGGACCTCCTACCCGAGATCCGCCGGTTTTGACACCGACATTGGTGCTTTCATTGAGAGTTCCACTGTGATGTCGACGTCAGGATCGATGGCTCGCCTTGTTCTCGAGGATAATATCACCGCCGGAGGAGCACTAGCCCCAGGCCAAACCCTTCGGCTGGGCGGCTTTACCATTACCGCCCGTTCGGTTGTTAAGCCGACGATGACCTCCCGAGTCATCGAAAATCCCCTTCGTATTGACTTCGAACACTCCAAGCAGATGGATCCAGCGGAGCTTTCGTATTTAAACGAGCTCCTTGATCGCATCGCCGCCTCGGGGGTCGCCACAGACTACGATCGAATTGGGCTTAAACTCGATCAGAGAGAAATCAAATCTCCACCGATCACCCACCAGATAGCGATAGTCAAGGAGCGAGACGACAACTCTTCCTCCATACTAAAGACGTACTATGTCCGAATCTCCAACTTCGAAGAGCCGGACACCCACCTGCGAGGAGATGCATCCTGCCCTCCGAACATAGAATCGGATGACGGGCCTAAGAAATCAGCGAATATCCCGGAGCCCGATCTGTTAAAGTTCGGAATTCCTTCAGACTCCGGATCCAAAATTGGGTCAGGGTTCAGATTTAAAACCACCCACCCACCCAAACATAAACGCTCTCATGAGCATACAACAACAGTCTTAGTAAACAATCCACCACTTCTGGGCCAGATTCCTTCTTGTCAAAGACAATATTAAAGATTGCCGCGACAAGGAAGTGATCTCAGTGTTCCGCAACAATTGCACGGACGAAGGAATCCTCAACGCCATCAACCGCCATCGCATACTACAATTCGCTGACTTGGCAACTATCGTACAGAAGTACAACGCAATGGAAAGCGCCTGGAAAACTCAGGCAGCCCGTTGGGAACCATCGGTCCCCACTCAATCCCTCATTTAGGCGAAAAGGGCGCACCCTTGCAACACACCCGGTCCAATAGTAAAGAAATATAAGTCCAGTACGAGGCGTGGAACCGTTCTGGAAGGATGGCTCTATGGGCCATGCAAAATACACGCAACATCGGATAACATACCAACAAATAGTCTTAGAGCATGTTGGATACTCCGGCAAGTGGCTAAGAGCGGCGAGGATATCCTCATCAAGAATACCCCAGAACAGCACCCCTCAGAAGACGACGACCCCAAAATACTGACGGTCTTCGAGACATTCACCTCAAACAATAGGCGCAAAAGAGCACTACGCGAACTCGCCGAAGTCTGTCATATAGCAGCAATAAACCCTTGGAACGACATGGCTATAACTTTTAATGCCAGGGACGAACCAAAATATAGGACAGTCTGAGAACCAGCCGCCTTGGTCCTCAGTCTAATCGTGGACGGCTTTCGGCTCACCAAGGTTCTCATGGACGGCGGCAACAGACTAAACCTCATCTACGAAGATACACTCCATAAAATGGAAATAGGCAAGAGCCGCATTGAGAAAAGCAGCACGACCTTCCGAGGAATCATTCTCAGTCGGGAGGCATGGTGTGCGGGAAAAATAACACTCGACATGGTATTCGGCACACGGGAGAATTAACAGTCCAAAGAAATAATCTTCCAAGTGGCCCCTTTCAACAGCGGATATCACGCCCTCTTGGGGCAGGAGGCATTTACACGCTTCCAAGCTGTACCTCATTACGGGTACATGAAGATTAAGATGCCCGGGCCCAATGGCATAATCACTCTCGCCAGTGATCCGGACATAGCACTCCGCGCCAAAAATAAAGCCGCATCCCTGGCCCTTGAGGCATTATCTGAAGCCCTGGCGGCCGAAGAATTAACCGCACTGCGCTCCATGGTGGACAGGGACGATGTGAACTTAGACAAATGCCCCAAATCCACCTCCTTCAAGCCAGCGGAAGAAATAGTCAAATTCCAGGTCCATCCAATGGACCCCCAAAAGACAACATCTATTGGGGCACAACTAGACACAACGGTCGACTCCGTGCTACGGGATTTTCTTTGCGAAAACTGGGATATATTCGCCTGGCACCCTTCTGACATGCCAGGAATCCCGCGCAAGCTGGCCGAACACAGCCTCAACATATTGAAGGGATACAAACCGGTCAAACAAACACTGCGACGCTTTTCTGAACCCAAACGTCAAGCCATGGGAGAGGAGCTAGCCAAGCTAATCGAGACCAGATTCATTAGAGAAATAAAACATCCGGACTGGCTGGCAAACTTGGTGATGGTACCAAAGAAGGGTAAATCCTGGCGCCTGTGCGTCGATTTTAAAGACCTCAATAAGGCTTGCCCCAAGGATCCCTTCCCCCTCCCCCGCATTGATCAAATCATTGATGCTACCGCAAGACACGACTCACTGTGTTTCCTCGACGCATATTCCGGATACCATCAAATCAAAGTGAAGGAGTCCGACCAAGCTGCAACAACATTCATCACCACATATGGGCCATTCTGCTTCAATACTATGCCCTCCGGGCTCAAAAACGCCGGCGCCACCTACCAACGCATGATCCAAACATACCTGGAAAAACAGATCGGAAAGACAGTTGAAGCCTATGTGGACAGCGTTGTAATCAAGACAAGGCACGTCGAAACACTAATAGACGATGTACGTCTCACATTTGACAACCTCCGCGCATATGACATTAAGCTCAATCCGGAAATGTGTGTTTTTGGTGTCCCCGCAGGGAAGCTGCTGGGCTTCATCATCTCCAATAGAGGAATTGAAGCAAATCCATCCAAAATCCGAGCTCTATCACAATTGGCTACGCCAACAGACCTTAAACAAGTCCAAAAACTCGCGGGTTGCGTGGCAGCTCTAAGCCGCTTTATCTCCATATTGGGAGAAAAGGCACTGCCACTCTATCGCCTTCTACGGCGAACCGATCACTTTGAGTGGACGGACGCGGCAACAGCCAGACTGGAAGAAATAAAAACACTTCTAGCGAGCAACCCAATCTTGGCCGCGCCATACGTCGGTGAACCCATGTTGCTATACATATCGGCAACACATCAAGTGGTGAGCGCCGTACTCGTCGTTGAACGAAAATAGGACAGACACAAATTCCCGCTTCAGAAGCCAGTATACTACATATCCACTGTCCTTACACCATGCAAATCCTGGCACCCCCCATTATCAAAAGATAGCATACGCAGTCTTCATGGCATCCTGAAAGCTACGACACTACTTCCAGGAGTGTTCGATCACGGTGGCCTCCGAGGTACCACTCAACGACATAATAAACAACCGCGATGCCACGGGCCGGATTGCCAAATGGGCCATTGAGCTCCTTCCATTCGATATTACATACAAACCATGTCGAGCTATTAAACCCCAAGTACTGGCCGACTTCGTCGCCGAATGGACAGAGGCCGAACTCCCTAAAGAGTACGGCACATATTCCAATTGGGTCATGTATTTTGATGGCTCCAAAATGTTGGCAGGGCTAGGAGCGAGCATCGTTTTAACGTCCCCCACTGCAGACGTTGTTCAATACATACTCCAAATACTATACACAGACTCCAAGAACGCGGCCGAATACGAGGCCTTATTGCATGGTCTCCGGATGGCTGTCTCCATGGGCATACAACGCCTGGAAGTGCGCGGGGACTCAAACCTTGCAATATCTCAAATAAATGGAGACTTCGATGCCAAAGATCTGAAGATGGAAGCTTATCATAATGTCGTCCTAAAAATGTCGGCTCGGTTCGAGGGGCTCGAGTTCCATCATGTGGCCCGAGAAAGTAATCAAGCGGAGGATGTTCTTGCTTGTATCGGCGCCAAGCGTGACCCCGTTCCACCTAATATCTTCCTGGAAAGGCTTTTTAAGCCATCCGTTGTGTGGCAGGGGGAAAGCAGCAATACTAGTCCGGATCCGAACACAACCCAGATTCCGAACCCACCGATATCATCGGAGGCTCCGCCACAAAAATAACACCATCGGCCCATCTCATTATGGCAGTCATTGCCCCATGGACCGAACCCTTCTTGGCCTACCTTGATAGGAAAGAACTTCCTGAGGTTCAGAAGGAGGCCCGCCGCATTGTCCGGCGTTCGGAGGCCTACAAGGTTCATGACGGAGAGCTTTATAAGAAAAGCACTACCGGAGTCCTTCAAAGATGTATCTCCGAGGAGGAGGGGCGGTAGCTCCTGGCTGAGATTCATGCCAGTCTCGGTGGGCACCACGCCACAGCTCAGGCCCTTGTTAGCAAGGCCTTCCGTATAGGGTTTTATTGGCCGACGGCCCGAGCAGATGCATAGGACCTTGTCCAACGTTGCGTCGGATGCCAACTCTTCGCTAACCAAAGCCATATGCCCCCCACTGCCCTACAAATAATCCCCATCACTTGGCCTTTCGCGGTCTGGGGACTGGATATGGTTGGACCCCTTAAAGGAGGAATCCATAAGAAAAAATATCTGCTGGTCATGGTGGATAAATTCACTAAGTGGATAGAGGCCAAACCAGTTAAAACGGCCGAGTCTGGGCCGGTGATAGAATTCATATCCGGCGTCATACACCGTTATGGTGTTCCACACAACATCATCACTGATAACGGCTCCAACTTCACAGCCGACGAAGTGAAACCCGGTGTGCTAATCTGGGCATCAAGCTCGATTACGCCTCTGTCTATCATCCACAAACAAATGGTCAAGTCGAACGAGCTAATGGTCTTATTATGAGCGGCATCAAGCCTAGACTAGTGCGGACACACACTGGGTTGAGGAGCTCGACTCCGTACTCTGGGGCTGCGGACCACGCCCAATCGCACTACCGGATACACACCTTTTTTCATGGTGTACGGCGCAGAGGCTGTGCTACCCTGCGACATTATACATGACTCACCTTGGGTGCGCATGTACGAAGAGAGAGAGACCGAGCTCGATCGACAAGACAACTTAGACGCCCTGGAGGAGGAACGTGACGTTGCAAAAGCCCGTTCCGCATTTTATCAACAACAGGCCTGCGGATATCAAAGCAGAGAAGTACGGGCCAAGACTTATAATGTTGGCGAACTTGTTCTACGCTTGCCGGAGAAGAAAAAGGACAAACTCAAGCCCAAATGGGAGGGTCCCTTCATCATTGACGAATTTCTCACCGGAGGAGCGTACCGCCTGCTGATGTGTCAGATAATTGCCTCGAGCCAAACCCCTGGAACGCGGCCAGACTCCGAAGATTCCGCGCCTAAGCGCTGAACTCTTTGTTTGTTGCCTTCTCCTTGCTGTTTCCATAATACATTTTTTCGTCTTTCGTCTTTCTCTCTCTTTTCGTTTTTCTCTTTAGCCTTAAAGCTTTCGTGCGGTTAGATTGCGCACCCCTGACGCACACATATGCTTTAAAATATGTACGTCCATTATACTGGGGGCTTCTTGTATAGAAGCTTGCTATTATTATCCGAGCATCAAGCTCAGCACATATGCGTTTTCCCCATATGTACCTTTTCTTCGCCATTATATGCATCGATATGACTTAAGTTTTGGCCAAGCTGGGTTGCCTGGCTCCTGTGCTTATGCCCTACGTTCCCGTTAGTTCGGCTAGGGCATTAAGGGAGCACCTCCGCGATTGTTACTGCCGGATCATCCGGATGTGTACCTCAGACTGGGTGAAGCCGAAAGCTAGCGTTCTTAAGGGAATATTCGTTCGGTGGATTAAAGATGTTTATCACATTCGCTCCATTGCTAACCCCCAGAAGATATATACATACTGCGATTTTTTCAATCACAGTTCGGACATGCACCATAAAGCATGCACACCCAGGGAAAGGAACCCTTAACGGAACTATTCTCTCTGGAAGATGTTTCATACAACTTTAATGTAATATAACATAACTAGCTGAATAAAACTTGTCTGTTCAAGCAACTATGACCCCTACGCCTAGTTTCGATGCATTCCCCGGTCTATTCGGCCGCACGGGTATTTGGAAACTCTCCGCACCTTCGGGTCCCGAGGTTGAAGCGAAAAGGTCTTCCATGACAATCGTTTTACAATTCAGCTAGAATTTACATATGTCAAGGAAAGTACATAGTCACTTAGACTCATAAATTTCCTCCTCTATACCATCCAACAGGCTATCTAACTTACAATCCTGTTGGGAATATTTGGCAGCTACTGCTACTTGGTCATATATCAAATTAACGGGCACTTCTTTCCCATCTGACCCTAAAGGTCTGACCCGCGCCATGTGATTCGGATCAAGCTTGGGATACCGTGTTTTCACCATGGCCCAGGCCTCTCGCGCACCCTCCCGGCAGGCCGATATTTTCCATAATCGGATACGTCCCCGCAGTCCCTTAAATAGCTCTACAAGCTCCTCCATAATTCCTGGAGGGGAGGCGGATGGCCATAAGGCCTTAGCAACACTCCACATTGCCTGCCGAGCTTGCTTGTGCAATTGCGACAGCCCCTGCAGCAGATCATCCGACAATCCGGACATCTCCTCTTTGGGACGGCCTGTCAGCATACATGCAAACATAACATTGTTAGTACCTTTCATCTCCAAACTATTATAAGGTAAGTTCAGTCACATACTGAATATGCCGCCTCGCAGCCTTTTATTCTCCTTCACGGAGTCAGCCAGTTGGGCCCGCACATCTTTCAGTTCCTCGCCCAGCTGGATCTTGGAATCCTGGAGTTTCTTTTTCTCCTCTCTGACTCGGGTCAGAACGCGCTCGCCGGCGGCATGTAGTCTTTTCACCTCTTTCTCGCTGAAGGAAATATGCCCTAGAGGCAATAATAAAGTTATTATTTATTTCCTTATATCATGATAAATTTTTATTATTCATGCTAGAATTGTATTAACCGGAAACTTAGTACATGTGTGAATACATAGACAAACAAAGTGTCACTAGTATGCCTCTACTTGACTAGCTCATTGAATCAAAGATGGTTAAGTTTCCTAGCCATAGACATGAGTTGTCATTTGATTAGCGGGATCACATCTTTAGAGAATGATGTGATTGACTTGACCCATTCCGTTAAGCTTAGCATTTGATCGTTTAGTTTACTGCTATTGCTTTCTTCATGACTTATACATGTTCCTATGACTATGAGATTATGCAACTCCCGATTACCGGAGGAACACTTTGTGTGCTACCAAACATCACAACGTAACTGGGTGATTATAAAGGTGCTCTACAGGTGTCTCCGATGGTACTTGTTGAGTTGGCATAAATCAAGATTAGGATTTGTCACTCCGATTGTCGGAGAGGTATGTCTGGGCCCTCTCGGTACTGCACATCATTATAAGCCTTGCAAGCAATGCAACTAATGAGTTAGTTGCGGGATAGTGCATTACGGAATGAGTAAAGAGACTTGCCGGTAACGAGATTGAATTAGGTATTGAGATACCGATGATCAAATCTCGGGCAAGTAACATACCGATTACAAAGGGAACAACGTATGTTGTTATGCGGTTTGACCGATAAAGATCTTCGTAGAATATGTAGGAGCCAATATGAACATCCAGGTTCTGCTATTGGTTATTGACCGGATATGTGTCTCGGTCATGTCTACATAGTTCTCGAACCCGTATGGTCCGCACGCTTAACGTTCGGTGACGAACGGTATTATGAGTTTATGTGATTTGATGTACCAAAGGTAGTTCGGAGTCCCGGATGAGATCGGGGACATGACATGGAGTCTCGAAATGGTCGAGACGTAAAGATAAATATATTGGACGACTATATTCGGACATCGGAAAGGTTCCGAGTGATTCGGGTATTTTTCGGAGTACCGGGGAGTTACAGGAATACATGGAAGAAGTATTGGGCCTCATGGGCCAAGTGGTGGAAGAGAGGAGGCAGGGCGCGCGGCCCCCCTAGCCCAAACTGAATTGGACTAGGGGGCCGGGCCCCCTTTCCCCCTTTCCTCCCTCTCCTTCCTTCTTCCCTTCCCACTTCCTTTCCTCCTCCTAGTAGGAGTAGGAAAGGGGAGTCCTACTCCTACTAGGAGGAGGACTCCTCCTCCTGGCGCGCCCTACAGGGGCCGGCCAGCCTCCCCCTTGCTCCTTTATATACGGGGGCAGGGGTGCACCCTAGAACACACAAGTTGATCATTGACCCCTTAGCCGTGTGCGGTTCCCTCCTCCACCATAATCCACCTCGATCATATCGTAGCAGTGCTTAGGCGAAGCCCTGCGTCGGTAGCAACATCATCACCGCCATCACGCCGTCATGCTGATGGAACTCTCCTGTGAAGATTTGATGGATCGGAGTTTGTGGGACGTCATCGAGCTGAACGTGTGCTGAACTCGGAGGTGCCGTGCGTTCGGTACTTGGATCGGTCGGATCGTGAAGACGTTCGACTACATCAACCGCGTTCTCATAACGCTTCCGCTTATGATCTACAAGGGTACATGTAGGATACTCTTCCCTCTCGTTGCTATGCATCACCATGATCTTGTGTGTGTGTAGATTTTTTTTTGAAATTACTACGTTCCCCAACAATGGCATCCGAGCCAGGTTTATGCATAGATGTTATATGCACGAGTAGAACACAAGTGAGTTGTGGGCGATACAAGTCATACTGCTTACCAGCATGTCATACTTTGGTTCGGCGACGTTGTTGGATGAAGTGGCCTGGACCGACATTACGCGTATGCTTACGCGAGACTGGTTCTACCGATGTGCTTGGCACACAGGTGGCTGGCGGGTGTCAGTTTCTCCAACTTTAGTTGAACCGAGTGTGACTACGCCTGGTCCTTGTTGAAGGTTAAAACAAAACTAACTTGAGACTACGCCTGGTCCTTGTTGAAGGTTAAAACATCACTAACTTGACGAAATATCGTTGTGGTTTTGATGCGTAGGTAAGAACGGTTCTTGCTCAACCCGTAGTAGCCACGTAAAACTTGCAACAACAAAGTAGAGGACGTCTAACTTGTTTTTTTGCAGGGCATGTTGTGATGTGATATGGTCAAGACATGATGCTAAATTTTATTGTATGAGATGATCATGTTTTGTAACACAGTTATCGGCAACTGGCAGGAGCCATATGGTTGTCTCTTTATTGCATAAGATGCAAGTGCCAAATAATTGCTTTACTTAATCGCTATGCGATAGCAATAGTTGGTGAGACGATCATGTGACGACACATTGATAGAGATCAAGATGATGGAGATCACGGTGTCATGTCGGCAACAATGAAGATCATGACAGTACTTTGGAGATGGAGATCAAAAGCACAAGATGATGATGGCCATATCATGTCACATATTTTGATTGCATGTGATGTTTATCTTTTATACATCTTATTTTGCTTAGTTCGACGGTAGCTTTATAAGATGATCTCTCACTAAATTTCAAGGTACAAGTGTTCTCCCTCAGTATGCACCGTTGCCAAAGTTCGTCGTGCCGAGACACCACGTGATGACCGGGTGTGATAAGCTCTACGTTCACATACAACGGGTGCAAGCCAGTTTTGCACACGCAGAAATACTCAGGTTAAACTTGACGAGCCTAGCATATGAACATATGGCCTCGGAACACTGGAGACCGAAAGGTCGAGCGTGAATCATATAGTAGATATGATTAACATAATGATGTTCACCATTGAAAACTACTCCATCTCACGTGATGATCGGATATGGTTTAGTTGATTTGGATCACGTGATCATTTAGATGACTAGAGGGATGTCTATCTAAGTGGGAGTTCTTAAGTAATATGATTAAATTGAACTTTAATTTATCATGAACTTAGTCCTGATAGTATTTGCATAACTATGTTGTAGATCAATAGCTCACGATGTAGCTCCCCGTTTATTTTCGATATGTTCCTAGAGAAAAACTAAGTTGAAAGATGTTAGTGGCAATGATGCGGATTGGATCCGTGATCTGAGGATTATCCTCATTGCTGCACAGAAGAATTATGTCCTTGATGCACCGCTAGGTGACAGACCCATTGCAGGAGCATATACAAACGTTATGAATGTTTGGCGAGCTCGATATGATGACTCCTTGATAGTTTAGTGCACCATGGTTTACGGCTTAGCATTGGGGCTTCAAAGACGTTTTGAATGCCACAGAGCATATGAGATGTTCCTAGAGTTGAAATTAGTATTTCAAACTCATGCCCATGTCAAAATATATGAGACCTTTGACAAGCACTTTGCCTACAAGATGGAGGAGAATAGCTCAGCTAGTGAGCATGTGCTCAGAATGTCTGAGTACTACAATCACTTGAATCAAGTGGAAGTTAATCTTCCAGATAAGATAGTGATTGACAGAGTTCTCTAGTCACTATCACCAAGTTACTGGAACTTCATGATAAACTATATTATGCAAGAGATAACGGAAACGATTCCCAAGCTCTTCATGATGCTAAAATCGACGAAGGTAGAAATCAAGAAAAACATCAAGTGTTGATGGTTGACAAGGCAACTAGTTTAAAGAAAAGGGCAAAGGGAAGAAGGGGAACTTCAAGAAGAACGGCAAGCAAGTTGCTGCTCAAGTGAAGAAGCCCAAGTCTAGACCTAAGCCTGAGACTAAGTGCTTCTACTGCAAAGGGACTGGTCACTAGAAGCAAAACTGCCCCAAGTATTTGGCGGATAAGAAGGATGGCAAAGTGAACAAAGGTATATTTGATATACATGTTATTGATGTGTACTATACTAGTGTTTATAGCAACCCCTCAGTATTTGATACTAGTTCAGTTGCTGAGATTAGTAACTCAAAACGGGAGTTGCAGAATGAACATAGACTAGTTAAGGGTGAAGTGACGATGTGTGTTGGAAGTGGTTCCAAGATTGATATGATCATCATCGCACACTCCCTATACTTTCGGGATTAGTGTTGAACCTAAATAAAAGTTATTTGGTGTTTGCATTAAGCATGAATATGATTTGATCATGTTTATTGCAATACGGTTATTCATTTAAAGTTAGAGAGTAATTGTTGTTCTGTTTACATGAATAAAACCTTCAATGGTCTTACACCCAACGTGAATGGTTTATTGAGTCTCGATCGTAGTGATACACATATTCATAATATTGAAGCCAAAAGATGCAAAGTTAATAATGATAGTGCAACTTATTTGTGGCATTGCTGTTTAGGTCATATTGGTGTAAAGCGCATGAAGAAAATCCATGCTGATGGGCTTTTGGAATCACTTGATTATGAATCAGTTGGTGCTTGCGAACCATGCCTCATAGGGAAGATGACTAAGACTCCATTCTCTGGAACAATGGAGTGAGCAACAGACTTGTTCAAAATAATACATACTGATGTATGCAGTCCGATGAGTGTTGAGGCTCACGGCAGGTATCGTCATTTTCTGACCTTCACAGATTATTTGAGTAAGATATGGCTATATCTTCTTGATGAAACATAAATCTGAAACATTTGAAAAGTTCAAATAATTTCAGAGTGAAGTAGAAAATCATCGTAACAAGAAAATAAAGTTTCTACGATCTGATCGTGGAGGAGAATATTTGAGTTACGAGTTTGGTCTTCATTTGAAACAAAGCGGAATAGTTTCGCAACTCACGCCACCTGGAACACCACAGCGTAATGGTGTGCGCGAACATCGTAACCATACTTTATTAGATATGGTGCAATCTATGATGCTCTTACCGATTTACCACTATCCTTTTGGGGTTATGCATTAGAGACAGCTGCATTCACGTTAGGCACCATCTGAATCCGTTGAGATGACGCCATATGAACTGTGGTTTGGCAAGAAACCAATGTTGTCATTTCTTAAAGTTTGGGGTTGCGATGCTTATGTGAAAAAGTTTCATCCTGATAAGCTCAAACCCAAATCGGAGAAATGTGTCTTCATAGGATACCCAAAGGAGACAGTTGGTACACCTTCTATCACAGATCCGAAGGAAATACATTCGTTGCTAAGAATGGATCCTTTCTAGAGAAGGAGTTTCTCTCTAAAGAAGTGAGTGGGAGGAAAGTAGAACTTGATGAGGTAACTGTACCTGCTCCCTTATTGGAAAGTAGTTCATCACAGAAATCTGTTCCTGTGACTCCTACACCAATTAGTGAGGAAGCTAATGATGATGATCATGTAACTTCAGATCAAGTTACTACCAAACCTCGTAGGTCAACCCGAGTGAGATCCACACCAGAGTTGTATGGTAGTCTTGTTCTGTACATCATGTTAATTGACCATGACGAACCTATGAACTATGAGGAAGCGATGATGAGCCCAGATTCCGCGAAATGGCTTGAGGCCATGAAATCTGAGATGGGATCCATGTATGAGAACAAAGTATAGACTTTGCTTGACTTGCCCGATGATCGATGAGTCATTAAGAATAAATGGATCTTCAAGAGGAAGACGGACACTGATAGTAGTGTTACTATATACAAAACTCAAATTGTCACAAAATGTTTTCGACAAGTTCAAGGTGTTGACTACGATGAGATTTTCTCACTTGTATCGATGCTTAAAAGTCTGCCCGAATCATGTTAGCAGTTGCCGCATTATATGAAATCTAGCAAATGGATGTCAAAACTGTATTCCTTCATGGATTTCTTAAACAAGAGTTGTATATGATGCAACTAGAAGGTTTTGTCGATCCTAAAAGGTGCTAGTAAAGTGAGCAAGCTCCAGCGATCCATCTATGGACTAGTGCAAGCATCTCGGAGTTGGAATATATGCTTTGATAAAGTGATCAAAGCATATGGCTTTATACAGACTTGCGGTGAAGCCTATATTTACAAGAAAGTGAGTGGGAGCACTACAACATTTATGATAAGTATATATGAATGACATATTGTTGATCGGAAATAATGTAGAATTTTCTAGAAGGCATAAAGGAGTGTTTGAAAAGAGTTTTTCAAAGAAAGACCTTGATGAAGCTGCTTACACATTGAGCATCAAGATCTGTAGAGATAGATCAAGACGCTTGATAAGTTTTTTCAATGAGTACATACCTTGACAAGATTTTAAAGTAGTTCAAAATGGAACAGTCAAAGAAGGAGTTCTTGCCTGTGTTGCAAGGTGTGAAGTTGAGTAAAGACTCAAAACCCGGCCACATCAAAAAATAGAAAGAGAATGAAAAGTCATTCCCCATGCCTCAGTCATAGGTTCTATAAAGTATGCTATGTTGTTTACCAGTCGTATTGTATACCTTAGCATCATTCTGGCAAGGGAGTACAATAGTGATCTAGGAGTAGATCACTGGACAGCGGTCAAAATTATCCTTAGAGGACTAAGGAAATATTTCTCGGTCAAGGAGGTGATAAAAGAGTTTGTCGTAAAGAGTTACGTCGATGCAAGATTTTTACATCAATCTAGATGACTCTAAATCTCGATCTAGATACATATTGAAAGTGGGATCAATTATCTAGAGTAGCTCCGTGCAAAGCATTGTAGACATAGAAAATTTGCAAAATACATACGGCTCTGAATGTGGCAGACCCATTGGCTAAATTTCTCTCACAAGCAAAACATGATCACTCTTTGGGTGTTAATCACATAGCGATGTGAACTAGATTATTGACTCTAGTAAACCCTTTGGGTGTTAGTCACATGGAGACGTGAACTAATCACATAAAGATGTGAACTAGATTATTGACTCTAGTGCAAGTGGGAGTCTGGAGGAAATATGCCCTAGAGGCAATAATAAAGTTATCATTTACTTCCTTATATCATGATAAATGTTTATTATTCATGCTAGAATTGTATGAACTGGAAACTTAGTACATGTGTGAATACATAGACAAACAAAGTGTCGCTAGTATGCCTCTACTTGACTAGCTCGTTGAATCAAAGATGGTTAAGTTTCCTAGCCATAGACATGAGTTGTCATTTGATTAGCGGGATCACATCATTAGAGAATGATGTGATTGACTTGACCCATTCTGTTAAGCTTAGCATTTGATCATTTAGTTTACTGCTATTGCTTTCTTCATGACTTATACATGTTCCTATGACTATGAAATTATGCAACACCCGATTACGGAGGAACACTTCGTGTGCTACCAAAAGTCACAACGTAACTGGGTGATTATAAAGGTGCTCTACAGGTGTCTCCGATGGTACTTGTTGAGTTGGCATAAATCAAGATTAGGATTTGTCACTCCAATTGTCGGAGAGGTATCTCTGGGCCCTCTCGGTAATGCAGATCACTATAAGCCTTGCAAGCAATGCAACTAATGAGTTAGTTGCGGGACAGTGCATTACGGAACGAGTAAAGAGACTTGCTGGTAATGAGATTGAACTAGGTAATGAGATACCGACGATCAAATCACGAGCAAGTAACATACCGATGACAAATGGAACAACGTATGTTGTTATGCGGTTTGACCGATAAAGATCTTCGTAGAATATGTAGGAGCCAATATGAACATCCAGGTTCTGCTATTGGTTATTGACCGGAGACGTGTGTCGGTCATGTCTACATAGTTCTCGAACCCGTAGGGTCCGCACACTTAACATTTGATGACGATCGGTATTATGAGTTTATGTGAATTGATGTACCGAAGGAAGTTCAGAGTCCCGGATGAGATCGAGGACATGAGGAGGAGTCTCGAAATGGTCGAGACGTAAAGATCGATATATTGGACGACTATATTCGGACATTGAAAAGGTTCCGAGTGATTCGGTTATTTTTCGGAGTACCGGGGAGTTACGGGAATACGGGGAAGAAGTATTGGGCCTCATGGGCCAAGTGGTGGAAGAGGAGGGAGGGTGCGTGGCCCCCCTAGCCCAAACCGAATTGGACTAAGGGGCCGGCCCCCCTTTCCTCCTTTCCTCCCTCTCCTTCCTTCTCCCCTTCCCCCTTCCTTTCATCCTCCTAGTAGGAGTAGGAAAGGGGAGTCCTACTCCTACTAGGAGGAGGACTCCTCCTCCTGGCGCGCCCTACAGGGGCCGGCCGGCCTCCCCCCTTGCTCCTTTATATACGGGGGCAGGGGGCACCGTAGAACACACAATTTGATCATTGATCCCTTAGCCGTGTGCGGTTCCCCCCTCCACCATAATCCACCTCGATCATATCGTAGCAGTGCTTTGGCGAAGCCCTGCGTCGGTAGCAACATCATCACCGTCATCACACCGTCGTGCTAACGGAACTCTCCCGGGAAGCTCTGCTGGATTGGAGTTCATGGGGCGTCATCGAGCTGAACGTGTGCTGAACTCGGAGGTGCCGTGCGTTCGGTACTTGGATCGGTCGGATCGTGAAGACGTTCGACTACATCAACCGCGTTCTCATAATGCTTCCTCTTACGGTCTACGAGGGTACATGGACGATACTCTTCCCTCTCATTGCTATGCATCACCATGATCTCGCGTGTGCGTAGAATTTTTTTTGAAATTACTACGGTGCCTAACACTCGCTCATTTGAGCGGCCTTCAGTTTCTCTTCCAGTTGGTCCGACAACCCTGTTATGAGACAAGCAACAGTATTAGCACAAGTGGCATATAATCATTGTTTCTTGATGGAGGGAAACATTACCAGGAGACGCCTTCTTGGATTTCTCCAGTTCGGCACGGGCAGCAGTTAGCTGCGTATGACACTTTTCTAGCTCCTGGGCTAGCGGGTTGTTCTTCTCCGTAAGAACCTGGTTATACAATGATACTTAAATCAGTTGTACCAACTGCTTCAAGTCTCGGGGGCTACTGGCATATGGTTATCATATTCGGACAAAGTAAACTTACCCACACATCTTTTAAATGCTGCTGTGTGGCCCTGTTAAGCCCATCTCGAGCAGCTCGGATGTATGCATCAGCCGAGCCGAAGGCGTTAAATGTCTCTTTTGAAAAGCCGGGGTCTTGTAAAACGGCCATGCGGCGCCGATGATTCATGGCGCTCTCCACTTTTGAGTTAGTGACGGATACATCATCCGAATCCTCGGCTGGAGGACAGTCCGGCGTTACCCCCGCATCAGCCCCCGTCTCTACGGCAGGATATGGATCCTGGTTGTGGGAAGTATGACCGGCCGGACCCCCGGATATAGTCCGGCACCCCTTTTTCCTGATACAGGATAAATAGAAAGGTCACAGTTGGATGTGACTGCCAAGGTGCATATGTGCAAATCCATACCTCTTTGATGAGGGCTCTGTAACACCCACAATGCGGCTATATTTCCCACGTGTCGGGGCACGACTTAGAGGCATAGCTGCATGGTAGGTTTGTCGCAAGAGGGGTAATCTTCACACAATCCCATGTACTGAATAGAAAGGGATAAAGAGTTGGCTTACAATCGCCACTTCACACAATACATAAATAGTTCATACATCATCAAAAATACAATCAAAGGTCCGACTAGGGAACCAAAATAAAAGAAGACAACCCGAAATGCTAGATCCCCAATCGTCCCAACTGGGATCCACTACTGATCAACCGGAAAAGACACAAAACAACGATCAAGATCTTCATCGAGCTCCCGCTTGAGCTCGGTTGCGCCACCAGCACTGGTATCATCGACACCTGCAACTGTTTGGAAGTATCTGTGAGTCACAAGGACTCAGCAATCTCACACCCGTGAGATCAAGACTATTTAAGCTTATGGGTAGGAAAGGGGTAGTGAGGTGGAGCGGCAGCAAGCACTAAGCATATATGGTGTCTAACATACGCAAATAAGAGCGAGAAGAGAAGCAACGTAACGGTCGTGGAACTAGAAGTGATCAAGAAGTGATCCTGAAACTACTTACGTTCAAGCATAACACAAGAACCGTGTTCACTTCCCGGACTCCTCCAAGAAGAGACCATCACGGCTACACACGCGGTTGATTCATTTTAGTTAAGTTAAGTGTCAAGTTCTCTACAACCGGATATTAACAAATTCCCATCTGCCACATAACCGCGGGCACGGCTTTCGAAAGTTCAAACCCTGTAGGGGTGTCCCAACTTAGCCCATCGCAAGCTCTCACGGTCAACGAAGGATATTCCTTCTCCCAGGAAGACCCGATCAAACTCGGAATCCTGGTTACAAGACATTTCGACAATGGTAAAACAAGACCAGCAAAGCCACCTGGATGTGCCGACAAATCCCGATAGGAGCTGCACATATTTCGTTTTCAGGGCACACCGGATGAGCCAGACGTCGGGTTGGCATAGACCCTGGTTTCCCAGGGGGCTTCGGGCATCGCTCAGGTTGGACCAACACTTAGAGAAGCACTGGCCCGGGGGTGTTAAAATAAAGATGACCCTCGGGAGTGCGACTCCCAAGGGAAAAGGTAGGCGGTGGTGAGGCAAATGGTAAAACCAAGGTTGGGCCTTGCTGGAGGAGTTTTATTCAAAGCAAACTGTCAAGGGGTTCCCATAACACCCAACCGCGTAAGGAATGCAAAATCAAGGAACATAACACCGGTATGACAGAAACTAGGGCGGCAAGAGTGGAACAAAACACCAGACATAAGGCCGAGCCTTCCACCATTTACCAAGTATATAGATGCATTAATTAAATAAAAGATAATAATGATATCCCAACAATATCCATGTTCCAACATGGAACAAACTTCATCTTCACCTGCAACTAGCAACGCTATAAGAGGGGCTGAGCAAAAGCGGTAACATAGCCAAACAACGGTTTGCTAGGAAGGTGGGTCAGAGGCTTGACATGGCAATATGGGAGGCATGATATAGCAAGTGGTAGGTAACGCGACATAGTAATAGAGTGAGCAACTAGCAAGCAAAGATAGAAGTGATTTCGAGGGTATGGCCATCTTGCCTGAGATCCCGCAAGGAAGAAGAACGAGTCCATGAAGAAGACAAACAGACGTAGTTGAACGAATCCTCACAAACGCGACGTTATCGGAACTAACCCGAAGAAGAAACACCGGAAAGAAGCAAACAACATAGTAAACAACCATCACATAACCATGGCATGATCCACAACCAAGTATGATGCTTGCCTGGTTTAATGAGGCGTGGCATGGCAAAATGCACAAGCAAAACTACAAGTTAAGTGGGGCTCAATATGCAACGAGTTGTATATTGACGAATCACCACAACAATTATTTAGTTCTCTCTCATTTAGGTACTCAACAATATTAAATGTTGGTTAGCATGGAAAGAGGTGAAGCATATTAAAACTACCTATCTAGGCAAGTTTAAATGAGGCCGGAAATAACAAACAACAATTCCGGAAAATCCTCATATGCATATATTAGGTTTGGTACTGTTCTGTACTAAACCATATTTTAGAGTTGTTAAACATGCAAGATGAATGCACCATGTTAAACTAGGCATTTTTCTACCCCATTTACATATAAAGTTTATTAAGTTTGGAGCTACGGTTATTAAGTTATGAATTAAATCATTTTAACATGGCAATATGGCAAAATATATGCAAACATCATTTTAAACATTTTAAACATAGATGAAAGTGGCATATTATGAAACTAAACAAAATTCTAAGCATTTTTCATATAAGGTTTGTTTAATTTGGATGCACGGTTTGAGAGTTATTAAATGCTTGAACTAGAAGGGGTTTTCTGTAAAACCGGTAATTCGCTGGTAACTGGAAAAATTGCTGAAGGAAAAAAATGAGCAGTGGGCTGAAACTGGAGGGGCTAGGGCTCTCATCAGGCCTCATGGGCTGGTCGGTGGAGGAGGCCGGGCAGGCTGGGTGCTGGCTGGGCCGCGGGGAAGGCGTGGCCCACGCGGGCAGGGGCCGCGGTCAACGCGCTGGAGGCGTTCGTCCTCGTCTCGCACCCGCACGAGCAGAGGGGCCGGCGGTGAAGCTTGCTGCGGCGGAGCTCTGGTGAGGGTGCTCGAGGACGGAGGGGTGACCGGAAACGAGCGGATCCGGGCGGATCCTGCCCCGGGCAGCTCGTTCCCGGCATCGGCGGTGAACACCGGCGACGAACGGTGCAACGTGGGCGGTGGCAGTGAGGCGGAGTTTGGCTGCGGCGGGGCGGAGCACCTGCGGGAGAGGATGAGCCCGGGGTGAGTTTGGGCATGGGGGAAGACGGGAGAGGGCACGATGGGGCTGGCCTGAGCAGAGGTGGTCGCTGGTGGTGACTTCGGCGGGAGGAGGCCGGCGAGGGCGACGCGGTGGTTGCGGGCGAGCTTCAGGGAGCAGCGGGGAGGCAGAGCATTCGAGCGACGGCGGCGGAGCGCTTGGGCCCCGATGGGCTTCCCAGGGCCCGAAGCGGGTCCTGGCGGGCTTGGCGGTGGTGGGAGGTTGGCCGGGGCGCGTGGCGCGCCCGGGTTGGAGGAGGGCGCGGTCAGGTGGCGGCGAGGCTAATGGAGGCGCGACAAGTGGCGGCGGAGGACTTGGCCGATGCGGAAAACAAGGTAGGGGTGGGAGGTGGCGGCGGCTGAGGGTTAGGGGAGGCTAGGGGTAGGGTTTAGACTAGGATTAGTCCAAAAATGGACTAGGGGGTGTTTAAATAGGAAAAGGAGGGCTAGAGGAGGGGGTTTGAGGCCGTTTCAGAGCCATTCGATCTCGATCGGACGATCCGGAGCGGAGGGGGGTTAGATAGGTGGGCTAGTGGGTTGTGCTAGAGAGAGATGGGCTGAGAAGAGAGGAGAGAGAGGCCCAGCAGCAGCTTCCGGAGACCGAAAACGTCCGACGTTAGACCGGCTATATTGCCGCTATAGTTATCCATTGGGGCATCAAACGAACTCCGAATGCGATGAAACATGGCAGGCGGCCTACTGACAACATAACAACACCGCATGCCAACTTTCAACCCATTCCGAGAACATTTTTCGGTCACTTATAAAATACTATTACGGACGTGTCGCGGGCGCATGCAAGTGTGTCTGGGCTCAGAACGGACAACGGAGGGAACTGGGGGAACCCGGACGGATGCAAGTTTTGAAAACATGATGATGCAATGCACATGATGACATGGCAAGATGCAACACGCAAGCAAATGACATGTCAAAGACAGCGAATAACTGGAAGACACCTGGCGCAACGGTCTCGGGGCGTCATAGGCTCAGCCATATCTTCGTTTGCCTTCCTTTCCGAAGGCTTGCCCGGTGTGGGGGCCGCTCTCTTCGGAGATTCCACTGGGGCAACATGGCGTGCCGAATGCCTCCCCTTTTGAGCACATGACAGTGCGGTGGGTGAGGAAGAATGAGAAAATTCTCTTGGACAAGGTATCTCTAGATTACTTACATGCGAAGCGGGAAGGAGACCAGGGTAATCGGCGATGATGGGTACATCCGTACCGTCATAGCTCATCTGATAGAATATTCCATCCTCGAGCTCCACAAATATGTCCGGATCTTCCTCATATCCGGGGTCAAGATCCCGGTTGCGATTCTCCGGCTGAGTGGCAGGGCCGTGGATCCCCTCAACAACCTTTTGCCATTCCTGTTATAATCGGATAATATACTGCCTGTCAAGAATGATTCAGGGACATGAGTAAAACAGTGGAGTTAAAGCTTACCCAGCTGGGAGGATTATACATGGAAAATCCGTCTCAATATTGGAGACGGGTGAACTCCTCCTTCTCTCCTTTATATAGTACGGCCAATATTTTGGCCAGGGCGGCGGGGGACTTTGGGCCCTTCCGACCATAGCGTGAGGCGTTGTCTTCCCTGTTATAATGCCACATGGGCAGCCCTCTGTATTGGAGTGGCTGGACCCCTTGCACTATGGAGATCGCCATTACCTCGACTATTGACAATGCAGACGGGGCAAGCATTTTAATCTTGCCCAGCAGCAGGCTGATCTCTGCACTGTCCTCTTCCTCGAGGCTGCGAGGACGCCAGCTATGGTGTTTCTTCAATGGAGCACTTGAAAACTCGGGGTGGCCCATACGGACATGGTCTGGTAGAGCAATGTCGTCGATGTAGAACCATTCAGAAGCTTTCTTCGGCGTGCTGGACATGTATCCGGTCCCGGCGATGCGCCACACTTCAGCTCCGCCCACTTCAAAAATTGACCCACCTTGATTACGAGGGACGAGGTAGAACAATCTTCTCCATAAATCGAAATGGGCCTCGTAGCCTAGGAATAGCTCGCATAGAGCGACATAACCCGCAATATGAAGGATAGAGGCGGGAGTGAGACTATGCAGTGGTAGCGACCCGACCTCAAACGGTCAAGTCTCTGTGCTTCAGTGTCATCCCTGGATCGGTAATGCTGACACACACAGTACTCGAAGGATTTATAACAGAGTAGCAATCACACACTTATTACATCGAATGTCTCAAAAGAGAACTTATTACAATAAATATGGCTTAAGGCCATCTAATACGATAACAGCGAAAGGCTTGGAAGATAAAGTGAGTCCATCAACTCCAACGGCATAGCTGAGCTGCACGGCAACGACCTAACGAACCTTACTCCTCGTCTGAAAAGTCTGCAACATAATACGTTGCAGCCCGAAAACGGGTCAGCACATGGAATATGCTGGCAAAATAACACAGTAGAGCAAGAACAGAATAATGCTATCACTACATGCATATTTGGCTGGTGGAAAGCTCTATGGTTATAGTTTTTGTGAAAATCCAATTTTTTCCTACAAAAAAGGAATGGATTTTATTTAACTATCATGGTAGTTGAAACACCATTGAGAAGGTTCCTCCAACTCAATCCCAATTAAAGTAATTAACAACCCAACAATATTATTTAATAGTGATGAGATACTTAGGATACTCCAAGTACTAGATACTCAAGATGTCCATAACCGGGGACACGACTAACCATGATTAATTTATATACTCTGCAGAGGTTTGCGCACTTTTCCCCACAAGACTCGATCTCCTCCGTTGGATTTCTCGCACTTCATGGTGTTTGAGAAGCGGATGACCGAGACACAGTCTTTCAGAAGTATTAACCCCTTACTCCGGGCAGACCATACCAACCTACATCCCTCTACCTGCTGATCCACCTCATCGGGAGCTTCACGCAACTTACTCAACTATGCTAGAGCCCATAATAGCTTGTGGTTGCACACGGAAGTTTCTAGCATGAAAATATCTCAGTTCCCTTTGAGCCTGGGTGGCGGACCTACGGGTACTCCGGGATATCCTAGGACAACACTGGATTCCCCAGGTGCCCAACAAACAACCACCCAGATGTGTATTCAAGTTGCCACCTTAAGTTGAACCATTAATTAACAATCTCACATCTGTCATGGATTTACTCACCCAAACCACGTCTACGAGCATAGCATAGCAATATAAGCAATACGTAGAAGTAACTCCCAAGGTTTGAATATAACAGGGCAATAGGTTCTACCTCATCAACTACATCCCAACCCACATGTTAATCACATCCTAATCATGCAATGTTTGAGGATTGGATCTAATGCATAAAAACTGGGTGATAAAGGGGTATGATCAAAGTGTTACTTGCCTTGCTGATGATCCGCAAAACCTAGGGACTCGTAGTAGCACGCTTCGCACTCCGGGTGTTCTATCGCAAACAAATAATAGCATAAATAAGCAATCAAGCAAAGAAACACGGGTAAATCTCAAATAAGAAGATCTAACCAGAAAGTTCAACTTAAGAACTCCGGTTTGCGAAAAGAATCAAATCAAACGGAGCAATGAAACTCAAACTGCGAAAGAAACAAGATCCGTTTACTAATCTGGACTAAGGTCAAATTTTACAGTACCAAAATCTTGTTCAAGTTGATTAAATAGAAAGAGGGTTTCGGGACGAAGATCTAGGCGCTTGAATCGCCTGATTCCGATAAACGAGCGAAAAGATAAACTAAAACAAAAATTAGATCAGAAATCGGGATTGAAAATAATCGTAGAAAATCCGAGAAAAACAAAACTGACAAACAGGCTAACGAACGAACGTTCGTTGTCTGCGGCTAACAGGTGAACACCGTTCGTTAGAACGAACATACGGACGAACGTCCGCAAAGTAAACTAAACCGAGAAAAACCGGTGAACCGATCTAAAAAAATGAACTAGGGTTTCTAAAAAAACCGGAACCGGTTTTAAAATAAAACCGAATGAATGGCGGCGGCGGCGGCGTATACCTCCGGAGGCTTCCGTGGCGGCGCGGCGAGGTAGGGCAGCGTGGGGCGGCGGGGTGCGGCGTGCTACGCAAGGCGGCGGGGCGGGCGGCTTGCGGCGGCGGCGCGGCTTCGGGGCTCCCGGGGGGGCCTCGGGTCGGGTTATAAGAGGGGGGGGGGGGGGCTTGGGGAAGGGGGCAGGGTGGCGTGGCCGACTCGGCCACGGCGAGCGGCGGCGGTGGTCGCGGTCTCCGGGTGGGAGACGGCGGCGCGAGAAGGCGGGCCGGCGGCCTGGCTCGGCTGGGCCTCGGCCCAGTCGGGCGCTGCGATTTTTTAAAATAATTTCACCGAAACTTAAATAAATCCTAGAAAATAAAATAAAAATCTAAAATGCCGAAACAAATTTTCACTGTCTAAATAAAATATTCAGAATGAGATTAACATTTTCTTGGCCCTAAAATGCAACTTTGAAAAGCATGCAATTTTTCCTAATTCGAATAAAATAGCAATAAACTCCGGATAAAATCAAATATTTGATTTTAATATTTTTCCTCCAATATTTCATTTATTTTGGAGAAGTCATATTATCTCCTCTCATATATTTTTAATATGAAATATTTTCGGAGAGAAAAATAATTAAAACCAAAATCCTCGTTTCATATTTGACAAAATTCAAATATGAAAACAAAGAAATCCCCAACTCTCTCCGATGGTCCTTGAGTTGCTTAGGTTTTCGAGGATCGAGAAACGAAATGCAATAAAATGTGATATGCATGAATGATCTATGTATAACATTCCAAATTGAAAATTTGGGATGTTACAAACCTACCCCCCTTAAGATGAATCTCGCCCTCGAGATTCGGGTTGGCTAGAAAGTAGGTGTGGGTGGTCTTTGCGAAGATCATCCTCTCGTTCCCAGGTGGCTTCATCCTCGGTATGGTGGCTCCACTGAACTTTGCAAAACTTGATAACCTTGCTGTGGGTGACTCGGCTGGCAAATTCAAGAATCCTGACTGGCTTTTCCTCATAGGTCAAATCACTGTCCAACTAAATCGCCTCCAAGGGTACTGTATCTCTTAACGTATATCGGCCATCTCAGCATGACACTTCTTTAGCTGTGAAACACGAAATACATCATGAACTCCTGACAGTCCTTCAGGTAACTCCAACTTGTAGGCAACTTCTCCCATACGTTCCAAAATTCGATACGGTCCTACAAATCTCGGGGCTAACTTTCCCTTAACTCCAAAAGTTTCACTCCTCGCAGGGGTGACACTCGCAGAGATGCTCTATCTCCAATTTCATAGGTTATTTCCTTGCGTTTCGAATCTGCATAACTCTTCTGCCTGGACTGAGCTACCTTTAGTCTATCTCGGATCAGCTTAACTTTCTCTTCAGACTCCTTGATCAAATCTGGTCCAAACAACTGTCGGTCTCCAACTTCATCCCACATCAACGGTGTTATGCACCTTCGTCCATACAGGGCTTCGAACGGTGCCATCTTCAAACTGGCTTGGTAGCTATTGTTGTATGAAAACTCCGCGTAGGGCAAATTTTCATCCCAACTAGATCCATAATCTAGCGCACAGGTCCTCAACATATCCTCCAGAATCTAGTTGACTCTCTCGGTCTGGCCATCTGTCTGTGGGTGGAATGCGGTACTGAACTCCAACCTTGCCCCCAAAGTTTGGTGCAGCTGATGCCAAAACTTTGAAGTAAACTGTGTTCCTCTATCTGATACGATGGTCCTTGGAACTCCATGCAGACATATGATCCTGGTCATATATATCTTGGCCAACTTCACACTTGTATAGGTGGTTTTCACTGGGATAAAGTGAGCCACTTTGGTCAAGCGATCCACTGCTACCCATATAGAATCATATCCTGATTTGGTCCTGGGAAATCCGGTAATGAAATCCATGCCAAGTGTATCCCACTTCCATTTGGGTATCGGCATAGGCTGTAGCAATCCTGCTGGCTTTTGATGATCAGCCTTCACTCTCTGACATACATCACATACGGCTACATACTCGGCAATATCCCTCTTCATACTAGTCCACCAGAAACATTCCTTCAAATCCAAATACATCTTGGTGTTTCTGAGGTGTATCGAGTATGGTGAGTCATGAGCCTCCTGAAGTATTAACTTCCTGATCTCTGTGTTATTGGGCACGTAAACATGGTCCTCAAACCATAAGGTGTCGTGCTCATCCTCACGAAAACCTTTGTCCTTTCCTTCGCTCATTCTCTCTTTTATCTCGGCAATCTCTTTGTCATCCTTCTGAGCTTCTCAAATCTTTCCTAACAATGTGGACTGCACTTCCATTGTTGCAACAAAACCTCTAGGAACAATCTCCAATCGAAGTTCCCTGAGATCCTCTGCTAACTCCTTTGGCAATCCCGTGCTTACTAGGGTGTTAGCATATTCTTCCGACTCAAAGCGTCTGCTACGTCATTGGCCTTGCCTGGATGATAGTGAAGCTTCATGTCATAATCTTTTATAAGCTCCAACCATCTTCTTTGCCTAAGGTTCAGCTCCTTCTGTGTGAAAATGTACTTCAAACTCTTATGATCCGTGTACAAATCACAACGATTTCCAATAAGGTAATGTCTCTAGGTCTTCAACACATGCACTACGACAGCCAACTCGAAATCGTGCGTGGCATAATTCAACTCGTGCGGTTTCAGTTGTCGCGAGGCATATGAAACAACTCTTCCGTCCCGCATAAGCACACTTCCAAGTCCTAGGTGAGAGGCATCGCAATAAACTTGAAACTCCTTGCGTATATCCGGCAGAATCATCACTGGGGCTGTAGTCAAACGTTTCTTTAACTCCTGAAAACTCGCCTCACATTCTTCTGTCCATTTAAATTTGGTATCGTTCTTTAATAACTCCGTCATTGGCTTCGCAATTTTGGAAAAATTCTCAATGAATCTCCGATAGTATCCTGCGAGTCCAAGAAAACTGTGGATCTCGCTAACTGAAGTGGGTGTCAACCATTCAGTGACTGACTGAACGTTGGTGGGATCTACTGCTACACCTTCTCCTGATATAACATGTCCAAGGAATCCGACTTCCTTCAACCAAAACTCACATTTGCTAAACTTGGCATACAACTGGTGTTCCCTGAGTTTCTCGAGAACTAAGCGCAAATGCTCTTCGTGCTCCTCCTCATTCTTCGAGTATACCATTATATCATCAATGAACACCACAACAAACTTATCCAAATATTCCATGAACACCTTGTTCATCATGCTCATGAAATAGGCAGGGGCGTTAGTCAGTCCAAATGACATGACCATATATTCATACAACCTGTACCGTGTGGTGAATGCTGTCTTTGGTATGTCCTTCTCTCATATCTTCAGCTGGTGATATCCAGATCACAGATCGATCTTTGAAAACACCTTGGCTCTTTGCAGCTGGTCAAACAAATCATTGATCACCGGCAGTGGGTGTTTGTTCTTGATCGTCACCTCATTTAACGCGCGATAATCAACAACCATTCTTAGAGACTTATCCTTCTTCTCGACCAAAAGCATTGGAGCTCCCCATGGGGATGAGCTCCATCGAATGTAAACTTTCTCCAATAACTCCTTGATCTGCTTCTTAATCTCCTCCAGATCATTCGCGGGCATCCGGTAGGGTCTCTTTGATATTGGCCCTGTACCTGGCAATAGCTCTATCAAAAACTCGATGTCTCGATCCGGTGGCATGCCTGGTAACTCCTCTGGAAAAACATCCGGGTAATCCTTCACTACAGGCACTTCCTCCTGAACAACTCCCGTGAGGGTATTCACTTGGCTACTCCTTGGCGCATGCCTAGATACATACTTAATCCTTTTTCCCTCAGGGGTGGTGAGACAAATTGACTTACTAACACAGTCAATGCTTCCTCCATACTTTGACATCCAGTCCATGCCTAATATCACATCCAATCCTTGTGACTCCAAGATTATTAAGTCGGACAGAAAAACATGGCTACCAATGGTTAAGGGTATTTGGTCGCACCATCGACTAGCCATATACTCTGCTCCAGGTGAACTCACTAACAGAGGGGTCCTAAGGGTTTGGGTTGGTAGTTTAAACTTATCCACGAATTCCCTTGATATGTATGAATGCGATGCACCAGTATCAAAAAGAACAAGGGAGGTAAAAGACTTAACCAAAAACTTACCAATAACTGCGTCTGGCTGCTCTTCAACCTCCTCCACGTTAACGTGGTTCACTTGTCCTTTGTTGAATGGATTGGGATTCTTTCCAGCGCTCCCATTGCCGTTTCCATTCTTCGCTTCACGGCACTCCGTGGCATAGTGTCCAGTCTTCCCGCACTTGAAACAAGTAACGTGGCTTAGGTCTCTCTTGGCGGGTGTGGATGGATTGGAACAATTCTGATTGTTGCTTGCTCAATTCCCATTCCCATTCCTTGGGCCAGTATGATTATGGTTACTTCCTCCATTGTGGGTGTGGCCTCCATGGTTATGAACAAGTCCTCCCGAGTTCGGGGTTAGACGAGGCTTCTGCTGAGCTCATGAATTATACCTTCCTTGTCCATACTTCCTCTTATGGCTATCAATCTGCTGCTGCTTCCCTTCAATCATAAGAGCTTTATCTACCAACTCCTGGTAGTTGTTGAATGTTGCCACCATCAACTGCATGCTCATCTCATCATTCAGCCCTTCCATAAACTTCTCCCACTTTGCGGCATCTGTGGCCACATCGTCAGGGGCATAGTGAGATAACTTGCTAAACTCATCCGTGTACTAAGCCACAGTACGGTTCCCCTGGCGTAAGTTGTGAAACTCATGCTTCTTCATACTCATAGCTCCAGTTGAGACATGGGTTGTACGGAAAGCTTGCTGAAACTGGTCCCATGTAACAGTGGCTATAGGGTAGGTGACAGTGTAATTCTCCCACCATGAGGTTGCTGGTCCATCCAACTGATGTGCGGCAAAACGCACTTTCTCAGAATCTGTACATCCTGAAGTGGTTAACTCCCTTCCAATCCTGCGGAGCCAATCATCTGCCACTATTGGCTCGGTGCTACTGGAAAACACCGGCGACTGCAACCTTAGAAAGCGGGCTAAGTTGTCAACTGGTGGTGGTGGCGGTGACTTGTTGTTATTGTTGCCTTGATTCTGAACTAACAACTACATCAATGTATTCTGTTGTTGGATCAACTGAGTGAGCTCCGGTGGGAAAGTAAATCTGGGGTCACGTCTCGGAGGCATCTGATGGGTTTAGAGGTGAGAGATTAGAATAGAATGAGGTCTAATGAGAAAAACACTACCCATATGCACATGAGACAAACACAATCATTTCACTCAATCAATCAAACAAGGGCATACAATCGATCTAACTATCGTTCTAAAAGTGCTCGGACTATACTATATAAATGGTGGAATACTACTACTGATATGGTGGTCTACTAGAAATATTGATCGGTCGAAGACTCCATGATGTCTGCTCTAGCTTCGTCTTCACAGTCATCATCGCTATCGTCGGGGTCTGAGTCGGTGTTGTCGATGATGATTTAGTCCTCCGGGCGAATCTCCTTGGGTTCTTCGTCTTCTCCTCCTGTCGCGGGGTCTCCCATGAATACTCCGAGCTTCCTTTCTAGATCGTCATTCTGCTCCACTAGTACGACGATTTCCTCCTCATAATCTTCACGTGTAGCCTTAAGTTCTTCCTCTAGTTCCGTGATCCTAGTCATCGCCTTCTTTAGATCTATCATTCCTGCGCACATCTGGTTCTCCTAGCGACGAATGTGCTGGTTTAACTCCTGGATGAAGGCTGCAATTGATCTATCCTTCCTAGTGTTGATCATCTCCCATTGCTCGTCTCGGCGCCCACAAATCTGATAGATAGTATCCTTAAGCTCCTTATGATAAACTTCTCCAATGCGTCCCATGGTGATGCGAGCCACCATACTCTTTCCTAGACTCCAGGTTGGTGCATCGAAGGAAAACTCTATGGGCTTAGTGACTGGCGTGAATGTCCTTCCTGGAACTTGAACTTGAATCATCCATCGCTCCTCTTCTGGTAAAGTGGCGTTGTAAGTCCCGGTGAAGCTTGGTATTCCAATGTTCAGGTACCTAGTGACTTCCTTCAAGTGTCGTCCAAAAAGTGCTTCTTCATCCGGTTGTGCAAACTTGTTCCTTGCGTCCTCCATCCTAAAGAGTAGAAAAAGGAGAGGAGTCAGAAATGAGAAGAGAATAGTGATCTAGGGTTTTAGCTTAGTGGTCGTGTCCTACACTCAGCGTGGGCTCTGATACCATCTTGTAGCGACCCAACCTCAAACGGTCAAGTCTCTGTGCTTCAGTGTCATCCCTGGATCGGTAATGCTGACACACACAATACTTGAAGGATTTATAACAGAGTAGCAATCACACACTTATTACATCGAATGTCTCAAAAGAGAACTTATTACAATAAATATGGCTTAAGGCCATCTAATACGATAACAGCGGAAGGCTTGGAAGATAAAGTGAGTCCATCAACTCCAACGGCATAGCTGAGCTGCACGACAACGACCTAACGAACCTTACTCCTCGTCTGAAAAGTCTGCAACATAATACGTTGCAGCCCGAAAACGGGTCAGCACATGGAATATGCTGGCAAAATAACACAGTAGAGCAAGAACAGAATAATGCTGTCAAGACATGCATATTTGGCTGGTGGAAAGCTCTATGGTTATAGTTTTTGTGAAAAGCCAATTTTTTCCTACAAAAAAGGAATGGATTTTATTTAACTATCATGGTAGTTGAAACACCATTGAGAAGGTTCCTCCAACTCAATCCCAATTAAAGTAATTAACAACCCAACAATATTATTTAATAGTGATGAGATACTTAGAATACTCCAAGTACTAGATACTCAAGATGTCCATAACCGGGGACACGGCTAAGCATGATTAGTTTATACACTCTGCAGAGGTTTGCACAGTTTTACCCATAAGACTCGATCTCCTTTGTTGTATTTCTTGCACTTCATGGTGTTTGAGAAGCGGATGACCGAGACACAGTCTTTCAGAAGCATTAACCCCTTACTCCGGGAAGACCATACCAACCTACATCCCTCTACCTGCTGATCCACCTCTTCGGGAGCTTCACGCAACTTACTCAACTATGCTAGAGCCCATAATAGCTTGTGGCTGCACACGGAAGTTTCTAGCATGAAAATATCCCAGTTCCCTTTGAGCCTGGGTGGCGGACCATAGGGTGATCACACGGGTACTCCGGGATATCCTAGGACAACACTAGATTCCCCAGGTGCCCAACAAACAATCCACCCAGATGTGTATTCAAGTTGCCACCTTAAGTTGAACCATTAATTAACAATCTCACATCTGTCATGGATTTCACTCACCCAAACCACGTCTACGAGCATAGCATAGCAATATAAGCAATACGTAGAAGTAACTCCCAAGGTTTGAATATAACAGGGCAATAGGTTCTACCTCATCAACTACATCCCAACCCACATGTTAATGTGTTTGAGGATTGGATCTAATGCATAAAAACTGGGTGATAAAGGGGTATGATCAAAGTGTTACTTGCCTTGCTGATGATCCGCAAAACCTAGGTACTCGTAGTAGCACGCTTCGCACTCCGGGTGTTCTATCGCAAACAAACAATAGCATACATAAGCAATCAAGCAAAGAAACACGGGTAAATCTCAAATAAGAGATCTAACCAGAAAGTTCAACTTAAGAACTCCGGTTTGCGGAAAGAATCAAATCAAACAGAGCAACGAAACTCAAACAATGAAAGAAACAAGATCCGTTTACTAATCTGGACTAAGGTCAAATTTTATAGTACCAAAATCATGTTCAAGTTGATTAAACAGAAAGAGGGTTTCGGGACGAAGATCTAGGCGCTTGAATCGCCCGATTCCGATAAACGAGCGAAAAGATAAACTAAAACGAAAATCAGATCAGAAAGCGCGATTGAAAATAATCGCAGAGAATCCGAGAAAAAGAAAACTGACGAACAGGCTAACGAACGAACGTTCGTTGTCTGCGGCTAACGGGTGAACACTATTCGTTACAACGAACATACGGACGAACGTCCGCGAAGTAAACTAAATCGAGAAAAACCTGTGAATCGATCTAAAAAAACGAACTAGGGTTTCAAAAAAAAATCCGGAACCGGTTTTAAAATAAAATCGAACGAACGACGGCGGCGGCGTATACCTCCGGCGGCTTCCGCGGCTGCGAGGTGGGGCAGCGTGGGGCGGTGGGGTGCGGTGTGCGGCGGCGGCGGCGGGGCGGGCGGCTTGCGGCCGCGGCGGCGCAACTTCGGGGCTCCAGGGGAGGCCCAGGGTCGGCTTATAAGAGGGGGGGTGGTGGCTTGGGGAAGGGGGCGGGGTGGCGTGGCCGACTCGGCCACGGCGAGCGGCGGCGGTGGTCGCGGTCTCCGGGTGGGAGACGGCGGCGCGTGGAGGCGGGCGGGCGGCCTGGCTCGGCTGGGCCTCGGCCCAGTCGGGCGCTGCGATTTTTTTAAATAATTTCACTGGAACTTAAATAAATCCTAGAAAATAAAATAAAAATCTAAAAATGCCAAAACAAATTTTGACCGTCTAAATAAAATATTTAGAATGAGATGAACATTTTCTTGGCCCTAAAATGCAACTTTGAAAAACATGCAATTTTTCTAATTCGAATAAAATAGCAATAAACTCCGGATAAAATCAAATATTTGATTTTAATATTTTTCCTCCAATATTTCATTTATTTTGGAGAAGTCATATTATCTTTTCTCATATATTTTTAATATGAAATATTTTCGGATAGAAAAATAATTAAAACCAAAATCCTCGTTTCATATTTGATAAAATTCAAATATGAAAACAAAGAAATCCCCAACTCTCTCCGAGGGTCCTTGAGTTGCTTAGGTTTTCGAGGATCGAGAAACGAAATGCATTAAAATATGATATGCATGAATGATCTATGTATAACATTCCAAATTGAAAATTTGGGATGTTACAGCAGTTGGAGGCCATAGTACTTCAGCAGACCTCGGAGGAAGGGATGGATCGGAAATCCGACACCTCTTAACAAGAAGGGGACAAAGCATACTCGTTCTCCCCTGGACGGATTGGGGAAGTTCTCCGCTTGATCCCTGCCCTTGAAGGACGTCATCCCTACTCGTACGGGGACCAAATCCGCGGGGGGAAGAAAGCCCTGTGTTTGCAGCTTCACCAGCTGACTGTAAGAAACTGAACATCTCTCCCAATCCCCCTTTTCGGAGTTGTGGGGACGAGAGGAAGAGCTGGGAGCGCTAGCCATGTTGGGGTGGTTCTGCTCCACAAACTTTGAGGGTTTCTTCCGTGGGATTTGGAGGGGATCTGAGATCTATTCTCTTTAAATAGGAACCTTTCTGGTACGGTCATGGTGGTATATGCAAATATACCCTTACCTATCGCATTGGCTCGACACGTGGAAACTGAAGTTATCGATGCGCAGAAGCCAAGGGGTACAACATTAAATGGAAGGCCGGACACACTAATTGGAAGTCACCAGTGGAGGAACCCGCCTTGCAATGCCGAAAACAATCTACGCGCCAAACACCTCATCATTGAAGACTGGTTCGGGGGCTACTAAGGGAGTCCTGGACTAAGGGGTCCTCGGGCGTCCGGCCTGTTAGCCATGGGCCGGACTGATGGGCTATGAAGATGCGAAGACCAAAGACTGCACCCGTGTCCGGACGGGACTCTCCTTGGCGTGGAAGGCAAGCTTGGCGATCAAATAAGTAGATTCCTTTCTTTATAACCAACCTTATGTAACCCTAGATCCCCCTGGTGTCTATATAAACCAGAGGACTTAGTCCAGAGGGAGGACAATCATTATCATAGCCACACAAGCTAGACCTCTAGGGTTTAGCCATTATGATCTCGTGGTAGATCAACTCTTGTAATACTCATATTCATCAAGATCAATCGAGCAGGAAGTAGGGTGTTACCTCCATAGAGAGGGCCCGAACCTGGGTAAACATCATGTCCCCTGTCTCCCATTACCATTGACCTCAGACGCACAGTTCGGGACCTCCTACCTGAGATCCTCCGGGTTTACACCGACATCGATCGCCTCGAACAATTTCAGAGGAAGCTGGACGAACGCGAGCACCGTCAACGCAGTTCCAATCGGCACAAACGCCGACACTACTTGAGTGACCAACCCCATAAGTATCAAGTCCTTAGTACTCCACTTCAAAATTTAGCGGCCGCCACTCAGATCGCAGTTTCCATTCATCCCTCTGGCCCTTCGGCCGGAGAAGGGATTCATCAGATCCTGGCGCTCCTCAAGAAGGCGTTGTTGCAGAATGCAGCAGTGTCCCATTCTAGAGACCGGATCCGTAGCACATATGTGCGTGCGGAGACCGTCCTGTCGTCTCATAGCCCACTCGGCTCGGGAAACCGCCGAGCTACTTCTTCCTCCAGAGATCGTCACGAAGATCGGAGGCGCGATCGGGTTGCATCACCCCGGCGTGATGAAGACTACGATCGTGCCCTGATGCCTCCACCACGGGATGTCATACGTCTCCAGCGTATCTATTATTTTTGATTGCTGCATGCTATTATATTATCTGTTTTGGATGTTTTAGATGCATTAATATGCTATTTTATATGATTTTTGGGACTAACCTATTAACCTAGAGCCCAGTGCTCGTTTCTGTTTTTTCCTTGTTTTAGAGTTTCCCAGAAAAGTAATACCAAACAGAGTCCAAACGGAATAAAACTTTCATGATGATTTTTCTTGGGCCAGAAGACACCCAGGAGACTTGGAGTGCAAGTTCGAAGAGCCAGGAGGCGTCCATAAGGGTGGAGGTCGCGCCCAGGGGGTAGGGCGTGCCCCCCGACCTTGTGGGCCCCTCGATGATCTCCTGACCTAGATCTTCCTCCTATATATTTTCATATACCCCGGGAACTTCCAGGGGAGCCACGAAACCACTTTTCCACCGCCACAACCTTCTGTACCTGTGAGATCCGATCTAGGGGCCTTTTCCGACATCCTGCCGGAGGGGGATTCAATCACGGAGGGCTTCTACATCAACACCATTGCCTCTCCGATGAAGCGTGAATAGTTTACCATAGACCTACGGGTCCATAGCTAGTAGCTAGATGGCTTCCTCTCTCTCTTTGATTCTCAATACCATGTTCTCCTCGGTGTTCTTGGAGATCTATTCGATGTAATACTCGCTTGCAGTGTGTTTGCCAAGATATGATGAATTGTGGATTTATGATCAACTTATCTGTGAATATTATTTGAATCTTCTCTGAATTCTTATATGCATGATTTGATATCTTTGCAAGTCTATTCGAACTATCGATTTGGTTTGGCCAACTAGATTGATTTTTCTTGCAATGGGAGAAGTGCTTAGCTTCGGGTTCAATCTTGTGGTGTCCTTTCCCAGTGACAGTAGGGGCAGCAAGGCACGTATTGTATTGTTGCCATCGAGTATAACAAGATGGGGTTTTCATCATATTGCTTGAGTTAATCCTGCTACATCATGTCATCTTACTTAAGGCGTTACTCTGTTCTTATGAACTTAATACTCTAGATGCAGGCAAGAGTCAGTCGATGTGTGGAGTAATAGTAGTAGATGCACGATCGATTCGGTCTACTTGACACGGACGTGATGCCTATATTCATGATCATTTCCTTAGATATCGTCATTACTTTGTGCTTTTCTATCAATTGCTCGGCATTAATTTCTTGCCTTGATATGTACACGTGATGTTACTCATACTACTAGTAACTAGCTATGTTACTAGTTTCCTCTCTTTCTTCATTTATTGCTTGCCACATCATCTACTTAATTTATCTAGATATGCGTGATGTTACTACCTATGTTACTCCCATTGTGGGTAGTCTCATACTATAGTAAGACTATACCCACAGTGGGAGTAACATCACACATATCCACTTTCCTCCATTTCTTCATTTATTGCTTGCCACATCATCTATTTTATCTAGATATGTGTGATGTTACTACCTATGTTACTCCCGTTGTGGATAGTCTGGATATAAGGAATAGAATAATATATATGTGCTTATTAGTTGGAGGAAAGAGAAGAGAAGCGAACTCTTGGTTAGTAGAGCCAGCTGCAACACGAGACCCAAGACACTTTGTGAGGATGTAAGGTGGGCCAACTATTGATAAACTAGTACGTATATAAAACTTATTATTGTACATGCCCGCTAAGAGGTTGGCTGTATATGACATGGCAACTTCTTATAGCTGACCCTTGGCTGTATTATTAACCATGCGTGCTCTTAGTGAGGTAGCTTGTATATCATAGACAACTAGCTAGTATCAGACTAGCCACAGTGGGAGTAACTTTAGCAGTAACACCGACTCCAACTCAGCAAACTTGCTTATGTGGCAATAAGTTAATGAGGGGAGAGATAGTTTCAGTAACTTAGCTAGTTACTATAGCATCACATGTCCCAATGCAATATGAGTCTGTAACCTAACAAATGAAGCTTTGCATGACACTGTACTTATGTTACTACCCACTATGAAGGTAGTAACGTATATATTCTAGGGATATGTGTATGTTACTAGTGTACTACTCTCCATTTTGGCTAGTCTCATACTCCGTCCTTTCCGGTTTAGGCTGGTTGTAATGGTATTATCATAAGCGGTATCATGCATGCCAACTAGACTTTATGGATGATGTGGCACACAAGAGAGGATGTGGTATCATATCATGATACCGTGTCATATTAAATGTTGTACTACTACTTTGTGTGATGCATGACAAGTAGTAAGGCAACCTAAGATGTTAACTTATGATACTATGCATTACGGAAGTAGTATCCTAGCTACACTATCATATATATGCATGCATGATACTACTAGTATATATATAATACTCCCCATTACAACCAGCCTTATAGGGCTCAATTCATAAATACGGTCATCTATGATATATACTCCCTCCGTAAACTAATATAAGAGCGTTTAGGTCACTATTTAGTAATCTAAACGCTCTTATATTAGTTTACAGAGGGAGCTAGTACTACTCTATGATACTATATATGCACTATGAAGATACGTACGTAGTATCATACACTAGTATCATATGCATGATACTATATATATAGTATATGATACTCCCCACTATATAAGGCTGGCCATAGTGGCCGACGATGTCATGCACTCAGAAATAGCAAGTATATTCTGATGTGGCAAAGAATTAAATATATATAAAGAGGGTTAGATTACCATATAGTAGGTAGATATCGTATCATGTTAAATGCGATGCTAATTTGTGTCATGCGTGTCAATAAATATGATCTATATATGATACTATACTCTATGTATTATACTATGCGCTATAATTAATTAAAGGTAGTATCATACACTAGTATCATATGTACTGTATAGTCATGATACTAGTATATGACACTCTCCACTATAGTCATGATTTCTTACCGTGGAAAAAAATTGGAGGCGAAATGATGAACTCATGTTTTCATTCGAACAAAAATTAGGTAATGTAAATATTTTCAAAGAGCACACGGTTCACTCACGAAATCCGTGTGTCCACTAAACCATGGACGGTCCACCTCCCCACCCCTCTGCCATGCGCGCGGTCTAAGTCGTGCGTTCTGATTGGCCAGAAACCAAACCCCACGGATCGTACGTCTGCACCGTTGGAGTCTCCTTGATCTAACGGCGATCCTCATCCCTTTTGACAACACATGTAAATGTTTTCAAATAGCCCCTCCAAAAAATGTTTTCAAATAGCACACGGTTCACACACGAAAGCCGTATGCCTACCAAACCGTGGCCGATGCCCCCCTCACTACGCGCGCGATCTGAGTCGTGCGTTCTGATTGGCCAGAACCCAAACCCCATGGATCGTACGTCTGCACCGTTGGATGCTCCCAGATCGAACGGAAATCCTCATCCCTTTCAACAGGAAATGCAGTCCGGCTAGGAATTGATTTATATGCCAACATGCACAGTAAATGCTAAAATATGTCTTACATATAGCACAAGAGACCTGAAATGCGCCAGCAAATCAAACCCGTGGTAAAATTATGATTGGTTTACGTGCGAAAAATTTAGAGGCGAAATGATGAACTCATGTCTTCATTTCAAAATTAGTACGTCTTCATTTCAAACGAAATTATTCTGTTTGTGCACACGAGCGCTTAGAGGCAACCGTTTGCATAGGCTTTACCGCGCGCGCGGGGACCGGGGATATTTTTCACCCTTTTCACCTAAGCCGCCAACACCCCCACCGTCCGCCCACGTTTCACTCAACTAGTCTACCCAATCTCCTTCGCCGGCTCCCCCCTCCCCCAGATCCATAACAGAACCCTCTCCGACGCCGCCGTGCTCACCCCGGCCGTGTGTCTGCTCTTCGGCGTCAAGCCTACCTCCACTGCCATTCCCAACACGCGGTGACCCGTGCCTCGCCGTCTTAGTTTGCTCGCCATCCACCCTCGAGCATATCGATGCAATGACCCTCGCCTCTCCTATGGTCCATCCGGGTTTGCATTAAGAAGCCTGTTAGTTACTGCTCTCCATCACTGTGAGGCATATTTCCTTGCAATCCCTCTTCCAATTTCGTTCTATATGTTCCCAAATTGGCTATAAATAATGGAGAGCGTATATATGTTCATTATCTACCTTCCTTACTACATATAAGTTGTATTTGTTCCAATAAGTTACTGCCTATTTACAGATCGCGGTCGCCCGAGTCACACAAACTTAACAAATTAGCCGTACATTTTCTAAATTATTGCATGGCATGTTTAGAAAGCTTGATACCAAGTTGTTAGTCTTATGCTTATCCTCCTTCCTGAGTTTCACATGTGTTCTCTGTAGATGCCGAGTAGCAGCAACAACACTCATTCAGGCCATGTATCTTCATCTGATTCGGAGAACCCTAGGTCTTCAGCAGATTGTGAGGGATCAAGTAGTCTTGAACGGGACAAAGCTGCAGCAATTACCCTGCCGGTCAGGACACGGAGGAACGCTCCAAGGAAGCCCACACACCAGCCTAAAGGTGTATATGAAGTAACCGAGATTGATTTAAAGTCCTGGGCTCCAACTAAACCAAATAAAGCATGCATGAGATTCAGGCGTGTGTGTGGATTTGTTGGCAGGGCAAGGCTCAACATTAATCTGCCAGGGTTTCGGAAGGCTGACACAGAAACATGGCGAAGGATAGTCCAGGAGATCATGGATCACTTCAACGTTCCAGAGCAGTGGAGAATGCAAATGGAACACGCTGCACTGAAGAAGGCTAGGGATGCTTGGAGAAACTGGAAGCACGTGCTCTAAAAGAAGTACTTGAGTGAAGGCAAGGACCCAATCCCCGCATACCCCCAAATTACAAAGGCAGACTGGGCAGAATTCAAAAGGGCCAGGGCAACTCCAGAGTTTGCTGCGAAGAGTTTCAAGCAATCGGAACTTCACAAGAAGAACATACACCCCCACCATATGGGTGTGGTAGGATACTACGTCATGAAACTGATATGGGAACAGGAGGACAAAGAAGCAGTAGTGGCGGGTGGGAATCCGTGCAGGCACGTGCATGAAAACACACATGACGCCATGACGCACATGACGCACGATGACGCATGATGATGGAACTTATTACTTTGAAAACGCACATGACGCCAAACTGTATGAAGTGATGGTAGAGGCTTCCGAGATCCCTGGAAGGTTCTACAGGAACTCAGGGCCATGTGACATTCTGTCCATTGCTCTGGACACAAAAGAGCCCCCTGGCCGTGCAAGGGGTATAGGTGTTAATGTCCCGCACAAGAGGGCTTTCACACTCAGCAAAGAAGAGAGGCTCAGCATTAAAAAAGCGAGGAGTGAAATGAAGCAGAATGCATTGTTTGAAAAGTTGAAGAAGGAGATTTATCCGGCTGTTCAAAAGGATGTTGAGGAGTCAATGATGATGTAGAAGACTCTAACACTGACAGATAGCCAACAGATGGGAGGGGAGGCGGGCATGGATGTAACGCCCCGAGACCGACGCTCCAGACGGCTTCCATGTTTTTTGTTGTTGTCATGTGTTTCGTTTGTTGTTGCTTTCATCATGTCATCTTTTGCATTGCATCATCTCATCATGCCATCTTTTTCTAAAACCAATAAAACTCACTTAAATAAAATGCATAGATCTTTGATCTATTTAAATTGAGGGAACTCACATGGTGATTTCTCTATATAACATATGCTCCTAATATTTAGGGAGCTATATTAAACCATTCCATTGGCTTGGAATCACCCATTAACACACTTGCAATATTCCCCATGTCTTTTCTAGTTCAAGCTTGACTTCAAAACCTTGCCCAAAATTTCTCTTCCCTTTTACCGAGATTCCTCCAAAAATCCGAACATTTTTGGGGCCTTCCAAACACCCCTTACTTTTGAACCCATTTGAAATAATTCGAATGAGTTTGAATCCAAACTTCACTCACATGCGCTTTTCCATTTTTCTTGGGTCAAGCTCAATTTTGTGAGTCCAGGAAAAATAATCCCTGTGCCCAGATTCTTTGTTCATCCATTTTCTTCTCTCTTTTTTTCCTTTCCTCTATTTCCTTGCTTTCTTCTTTCTTTCTTATGTTAATGAGAAGAGATAGAGGGAGAGAGAGCCTATCCCAGCCAGGCCGGCCCAATTGCCCTAAGGCCCAGCTGCCCCTCCAAACCCTAGCCTCTCCCGAGCCTATTCCCCAGCCCCTCTCTCGATCTCCACCTCTCTCCCTCGACCTCCCCTTGCGCCACCGCTCTCGCGGACCAGAGTCCTCCCTCTCGATCCCTTCTCTCTCCCTCGTTCCCTCCCAACGTCGCCACGCACACCCACACACCCGCACAGCGCCCTCGCAGCCAGCGCCAGGAGCCCGCGTCCCCTCGCTCGACCTCACAGCCCGATCCCCATGGTGCCATGGTCGCCGCCAAGCTCTGCACGCCGAGCCCTACCCGACCTCCTCCTACGCCGTTGCCTCGCCATGGAGCCGCTTCGCTCGGACCCCTTCTGCGCGCCATGGCCGTCGCGTGCCCTTTGCTCCGCCTACATCGCTGGTGACCACGACCGCACCTCCTCGCTGCTGCTCTGCTCCACGCGTCGTCCCAGAGCTCGTCTGCCTCTCCAACCGCTGCCCTGGCCTCGGTTCCGGCGGGTCCCCGTGCGCCCTGCCCGGCCAAGCCCTCACCGTAGCGTCCTGCTTCGCTGGAGCCCCGCGCCAAGACCTCCCCTGCCTCGTCATGTCTAGGGCGAGGAGGACGACCCGCATCACCTCTAGCCCGTGCTTCTCCTTCCATTTCCTGCACCGCTGCATCACCGGAGCAGCACCTGCTCCTCTGCTTCGGGTCCCGGCGTCCCCAGGTCGCCAGCAGCGTCGGCCTGCAGCCCTACATCACGCCCAAGCCGTCGCGCCAAGTTCCCGCCGATGCTGCTGCAAGTCCCGTGGCCGTCGCCCCTGCATCGCGCCAAGTCCCTGCACTGCGCCCTGAACCGCCAAGGAAGACCACCGAACAGGGAAGATCGCCAAATACCACGATGCCAAGTACCCCTTAGGAACGCCAAGCTGGATCCCTACCGTTGACGAGGTTCCGATAAGACCGTCAAGAGAACAACTACAATGGATGTGCATTTTTCCAAGTCCCATTACCGTCGGAAGCTCGAACGACTACAGGTCGAAACATCAAGTTCCTCGATGAACCGTGTATGACTACCGTTTCCCGTGGATTCACCTAAGTACCACGAAATGGATGACCCTACAAGTTCAACTACAGTTGCCGTGGACGACTACCGTCGCCTCAGAGACATTGGGTTCATCAAGTTCCTCTTCGGAAAAGTACCACTACTTTCACGACGATCCGTGAACACCTTCTTTGCTTCGAACTTGAACCGCTCTGAGAATGCTCCTTTGGAAGGTATAACCGCCGGAACGACTCCCGTTGACCGTATGCATGTGATGTGTTGTATGAGATGCACCCTATGTTTGCACTGTGTCCGAGTTGTCACTTGCTCGGTCCTCCTCGTTTGCCTCTAACTCGTGGGAACCCGGTTACCGGGATCACCCCACCATCTTGCATGACACGCTCACGTCACATTTCCTTTTGCACCGGTATCTCCATGAGCTACCAGAATCGATATGTTGCCGTGGCATCATTTTCGGATTCGTTGCCGTGGCACCCCTTTCGTTTCCGCCACGATGACAAATGCTTCATAACATGCTCTTATCAACATTTTCATAAAATTCCTTAAAACTTGCACTTGTCATCTGCATCATGATAACAACATCAAGAATGTTTAAAATTGTTGTTTGCATTAAATTGCTAAATGCATATGGGGATTTACCGAAATTTTTGTTTGATGTTTCCGGCCCCATTTAAATTGCTTGGAATGTGTAGTTACTTTTTCTTCTTCTCTTGCCATGTTTAACAACATTTAATATTTTTGGGTACCTAAACTGGAGAGAACTAAATAATTAATGTGGTGTTCCGTCAATATGCAACCCGTTGCATATTGAGCTACACTTAATTTATAGTTTTGGTTGTTGCACTTTCCATGTCATCCATATTTAAACCGGACATGCATCATACTTGGTTGTGCATCATGCCATGTTATGCCTGGTTGTTTACTATGTTGCTTGCTTCTTTCCGGGTTGCTTCTCTCGTTAGCTTCGGTTTTGTTCCGGAGTTGTGAGGATCTGTTTGACTCCGTCCGTTTGTCTTCTTCGTGGACTCGTTCTTCTTCCTTGCGAGATTTCAGGCAAGATGACCATACCCTCGAAATCACTTCTATCTTTGCTTTCTAGTTGTTCGCTCTTCCACTATGCCGCGCTACCTACCACTTGTTATATCATGCCTCCCATATTGCCATGTCAAGCCTCTAACCCACCTTCCTAGCAAACCGTTGTTTGGCTATGTTACTGTTTTTGCTCAGCCCCTCTTATAGTGTTGCTAGTTTCAGGTGAAGATGAAGCTGGTTCCATATTGGAACATGGTTATTGTTGGGATATCACAATATCTCTTATTTAATTAATGCATCTATATACTTGGTAAAGGTGGAAGGCTCGGCCTTATGCCTGGTGTTTTGTTCCACTCTTGCCGCCCTAGTTTCCGTCATACCGGCGTTATGTTCCTTGATTTTGTGTTCCTTACGCGGTTGGGTGTTATGGGAACCCCTTGACAGTTCGCTTTGAATAAAACTCCTCCAACAAGGCCCAACCTTGGTTTTACATTTGCCTAACAACCTATCACCTTCCCTTCGGTTCTGCAGACCCGAGGGTCTTCTTTATTTTAACCCCCCCGGGCCAATGCTTCTCTAAGTGTTGGTCCGAACTAGAGCCCCTTGCAGCGCCACCTCGGGGAAATTTGAGGGCTGGTTTTAGTTATACATATTGCTCATCTGGTGTTGCCCTGAGAACGAGATATGTGCAGCTCCTATCGGGATTGTCGGCACATCGGGCGGCTTTGCTGGTTTTGTTTTACCATTGTCGAAATGTCTTGTAACCGGGATTCCGAGACTGATCGGGTCTTCTAGGGAGAAGTAATATCCTTCGTTGACCGTGAGAGCTTGTGATGGGCTAAGTTGGGACACCCCTACAGGGTTTGAACTTTCGAAAGCCGTGCCCGTGGTTATGTGGCAGATGGGAATTTGTTAATGTCCGGTTGTAGAGAACTTGACACTTAACCTAATGAAAACGCATCAACCGCGTGTGTAGTCGTGATGGTCTCTTTTCGGCGGAGTCTGGGAAGTGAACACAGTTCTTGTGTTATGCTTGAACGTAAGTAGTTTCAGAATCACTTCTTGATCACTTCTAGTTCACGACCGTTGCGTTGCTTCTCTTCTCGCTCTTATTTGCATAAGTTAGCCACCATATATGCTTAGTGCTTGCTGCAGCTCCACCTTAGTACCTTACCCTACCCAGTAGCTTAAATAGTTTTGATCTCGCGGGTGTGAGATTGTTGAGTCCTCGTGGCTCACATATACTTCCAAATAGTTGCAGGCGCCAATGATACCAGTGCAGGTGGCGCAATCGAGCTCAAGTGGGAGCTTGATGAAGATCTTGATCGATGTTTTATGTCTTTTCCAGTTGATCAGTAGTGGAGCCCAGTTGGGACGATCGGGGATCTAGCATTTGGGGTTGTCTTCTTTTATTTTGGTTCCGCAGTCGGACCTTTGATTGTATGTTGGATGATGTATGAATTATTATGTATTGTGTGAAGTGGCGATTGTAAGCCAACTCTTTATTCCCTTTCTTATTCAGTACATGGGATGTGTGAAGATTACCCCTCTTGCGACAAAAACTACCATGCGGCTATGCCTCTAAGTCATGCCCCGACACGTGGGAGATATAGCCGCATCATGGGTGTTACAATGGATACTGCTGCTTATTGCGTGACAACACTACACAAGAGTAGCTGTGCATCAGCTGACCCCAGCGACACTGAGACTGCAGCTGCTCGTGATGATGCTATATCTAATCTATCTGGAATGAAAGACAGACTGAAGGGCGTGCTTACACATTATGAAGGTACATTAAAATGTGCAACAACCTGGGTTTGCCCACCCTTCTTGGAAGATGGCCTCTTCTTGGACAATGTGCCATTGAAGCCGGGCTATGTGAAGTGCTACGTGACTGAAGTAAAGCCCGGATTTAATGAATTTTCCATGAAGAATGTCCTAGGATACTTCAATGAGCAAAGGACCTTGGGAGAAACACTGCTACATCACATCCAGTGGCCATGAAAGGAAATAGAGTTCATCAATGAGATTCCTGAAGCCCCGCCAAGAGCAACCACTATCGCCCCTCAACCGGTGACGCTCTCCTTGCCACAGCAGCTCTCGCGGGCTGATGCATCAACCTGTGATCAGTCGGCCCAACTTTGTGGCGTACAGGCCATGCCATCCTCCGACCCCAAGCAACCAGTGGCAAGGCCTACAACTGCTGATGATGCATCACCGTTTCAGATGCCGGCCGTTGAAGCAGCGGGGGGAGACCCAGCTGCAGCACATGCTCAGCAGACCAACCTGGTGGAATAGACTGCTAAGCAGTTTGATGCTTCGGAACCGCTTACTAAGCAATCTGTAGGTCCAGAACCTCATCAGTCCGTCAGTCCGCAGGCGCGTGATCACCATACCAATGCATCAGCACTTCCTGCTCAGCAAACCAACGCGTTGGCATGGCCTCCTCAGCACACCGACAAGTTGGTACCACCTGTGCAGAAACCCGACATAGCTTCAATGCATGGTCAGCGGTCCGATGCCTCTGCTCCTACAACCCAGCAGTCTGTCACAGCAGCACCGCCATCTCAGCGGTCCGGCATAGATAAACCGTATGCTAAGCAGTCCGTCCAAGCTTCACCGTCTGCTCGGCAGTCTACCGTGTAGGCAACCAGACGTTCTGCCACAAATGCTTCAAGTACCAAGAAGGAAGTGGCCAAAAAGGCTACACCCACGACCACGAGGAAGCGCAACGGGAGAGTGAAGAGGAAAGAGAACGATTGCCTCTTACTTAAAGCACTCATCGCCCAGAACCAAATTAATAGCAGATTGTTTGAATCGGGGAGTAATATTATTTCTGATGCCATGGGTGATGAAGAAGTACGTTTGTTGCTTGCTAAAAATAAAGCAGGCATACTTGAAGCACGCAATTACGTCCATGGCCAGCCATTTCTTGTTGGTCAATATTTTGATGAGTGCAGCTCCAGTTGCGCGAGTTATATGAATATTGCATGGATCAAATGTCAGAAGGTCATCATCATTTGCTAGTCCACTACAACAGAGATCATTTCCGACACGATGCTGGTTCCATCATTGTGAGTTTCGAGGACTTACATCTCTTCTTCAACTTCAACATGCTCGATGCCACTCTTGTTAGATGCGTGATTTTGTAGGTACTTAACAAACTATGTTCAACTTCTCCATACAAGGCTGTAAATGATAAACAGCTAACTGCATTTTATTCCTCTTAGGGGATTGAACGCGCAGAGAAGACAAAGTGAGTGTGTGTATTTCATAGATCCTGCATTAGCAAATGGCACAACATTACATGAAAAGGACCGACGGGACTGGGCCGTTAACACGGTCGTCCGTATCTTCGAAAACACGTCCCATGCAGAATCATTTCTCTGGCCATATCATGAACGATAAGTCAAGTAAACAACCATGCATACACCGATTGTCTTTCAGATTTCGACATCATTCGTAAGTTCATGGCTTTCTTAATATGTAGCAATCACTGGATATTGGTATTCATTGTTCCAAACAAGAACATAGTTTACTGATAACCCACAAGTATAGGGGATCAATTGTAGCCTCTTTCGATAAGTAAGAGTGTCGAACCCAACGAGGAGCTAAAGGTAGAACAAATATTCCCTCAAGTTCTATCGACCACCGGTACAACTCTACGCACGCTTAACGTTCACTTTACCTAGAAATGGTATGAAACTAGAAGTACTTTGCAGGTGTTTTTGGATAGGTTTGCAAGATAATAAAGAGCATGCAAATAAAAAGTAGGGGCTGTTTAGATAAAGAAACAATAAAGTTAGTATAGCGAGTGTGGAAAAGTGGTGGTAGGAGTTGCGAAATTGTCCCTAAGCAATTGACTACGTTACTAGACCGATAGCAAGTTTTATGTCGGAGAGGCCACTGCTAGCATGTCATCCTGACTTGGAATTCTATGCACTTATGATTGGAACTATTAGCAAGCATCCACAACTACTAACATTCATTAAGGTAAAACCCAACCATAGCATTAAGATATATTGGTCCCCCTTCAATCCCGTATGCATCAATTTCTATGCTAGGCTGAAGTTTCTGTCACTCTTGCCCTCCAATACACATAATCCTATCAACATACAACTAACCCTATGGTGTGATCCACGCGCGCGCTCATATGATGGGAACCAAAGGACAACAACATAACCACAAGCAAATTAAATCAATCATATCAATTCATCAACCACCGATAGGACAACGAAAATCTACTCAGACATCATAGGATGGCAACACACCATTGGATAATAATATGAAGCATAAAGCACCATGTTCAATTAGAAGGTACAGCGGGTTGCGCGAGAGTGGACCGCTGTAGATAGATGGGGGAAGGTGATGGAGATGTTGGTGAAGATGGCGGAGGTGTTGGTGAAGATCGCGGTGATGATGATGGCCCCCAGCGGCGTTCCGGCGCCACCGGAAGCGAGGGGGAGAGAGCCCCCTCCTTCTTCCTTGACCTTCTCCCTAGATGGGAGAAGGGTTTCCCCTCTGGTCCATGGCCTCCATGGCATGGGAGGGGCGAGATCCCCTCCAAGAATGGAGTTGTCTCTCTGTCTCTCTCTGTTTCTGCGTTTTCAAATTCTGCCATTTCACCGTTTCTTATATTCCGGAAGATCCGTAACTCCGATTGGGCTGAAATTTTGACACGATCTCTATCCAGATATTAGCTTTCTTGCGGCAAAAGAAGGTCATCAACCACCTTACGGGGTGGCCACGAGGGCCCAGGGCACGCCTGCCCCCCTGGGGTGCGCCCCCCTGGGGCGTGCCCCCCTGGCTCATGGCCCCCTGGCTCGTGGCCCCCTGGCTCGTGGCCCCCTCGGGCATCCTCTCGCGTTGATTTTTCCCCAAAAATCACATATATTCCAGAAAAAAATCTCCGTCGGTTTTTATCCCGTTTGGACTCCGTTTGATATGGATTTACTGCGAAACAAAAAACATGGAACAAACAGGAACTGGAACTGGGCACTGGATCAATATGTTAGTCCCAAAAATAGTATAAAAAGTTGCCAAAAGTATATGAAAGTTGTAGAATATTGGCATGGAACAATCAAAAATTATAGATATGACGGAGACGTATCAGCATCCCCAAGCTTAATTCCTGCTCGTCCTCGAGTAGGTAAATGATAAAAAAGAGAATTTTTGATGTGGAATGCTACCTAGCACAATCTTGATCATGTAATCTAATCATGGCATGAATATTAAGACACGAGTGATTCAAAGCAATAGTCAATCATTTGACATTAAGATAATAATACTTCAAGCATACTAATAAAGCAATCATGTATTTTCAAAATAACATGGCCAAAGAAAGTTATCCCTAAAAAATCATATAGTCTGGCTATGCTCCATCTTCAGCACACAAAATATTCAAATCATGCACAACCCCGATGACAAGCCAATCAATTGTTTCATACTTTTGATGTTCTTAAACCTTTTCAACTTTCACGCAATACATGAGCGTGAGCCATGGATATTGCACTATAGGTGGAATAGAATATGATGGTGGAGGTTGTGTGGAGAAGACAAAAGGGAGAAAGTCTCACATCGACGTGGCTAATCAACGGGCTATGGAGATGCCCATCAATTGATGTCAATGTGAGGAGTAGGGATTGCCATGCAACGGATGCACTAAGAGCTATAAGTGTATGAAAGCTCAAACTGGAAACTAAGTGGGTGTGCATCCAACTTGCTTGCTCATGAAGACCTCGGGCATTTGAGGAAGCCCATCATCGGAATATACAAGACAAGTTCTATAATGAAAATTCCCACTAGTATATGAAAGTGATAACTCAAAAGACTCTCTATATGAAGACCATGATGCTATTCTGAAGCACAAGTGTGGTAAAAGGATAGTAACAATGTCCCTTCTCTCTTTTCTCTCATTTTTTATTTTTTCTCTTTTTTTCTCTTTTTGGTGGGCTTCTTTGGCCTCTTTTATTTTTTGTGGGCTTCTTTGGCCTCTTTTATTTTTTTGTAAAGTCCGGAGACTCATCCCAACTTGTGAGGGAATCATAGCTTCCATCATCCTTTCCTCACATGGGACAATGCTCTAATAATGATGATCCTCACACTTTTATTTACTTATAACTCAATATTACAACTCGATACTAGAACAAAATATGACTCTATATGAATGGCTTCGGCGGTGTACCGGGATGTGCAATGATCGAGCGTAGCAATGACATCAAAAAACGGACAAGCCATGAAAACATCATGCTAGCTATCTTACGATCATGCAAAGCAATATGACAATGAATGCTCATGTCATGTATATGATGATGATGGAAGTTGCATGGCAATATATCTCGGAATGGCTATGGAAATGCCGTGATAGGTAGGTATGGTGGCTGTTTTGAGGAAGATATAAGGAGGCTTATGTGTGATAGAGCGTATCGTATCACGGGGTTTGGATGCACCGACGAAGTTTGCACCAACTCTCAAGGTGAGAAAGGACAATGCACTGTACCGAAGAGGCTAGCAATGATGGAAGGGTGAGAGTGCGTATAATCCATGGACTCAACATTAGTCATAAAGAACTCACATACTTATTGCAAAAATCTATTAGTCATCGAAACAAAGTACTAAATGCATGCTCCTAGGGGGATAGATTGGTAGGAAAAGACCATCTCTCGTCCCCGACCGCCACTCATAAGGAAGACAATCAATAAATAAATCATGCTCTGACTTCATCACATAACGGTTCACCATACATGCATGCTACGGGAATCACAAACTTCAACACAAGTATTTCTATGATCCACAACTACCCACTAGCATGACTCTAATATCACCAACTTTATATCGCAAAACTATTGCAAGGAATCAAACATATCATATTCAGTGATCTACAAGTTTTATGTAGGATTTTATGACTAACCATGTGAATGACCAATTCCCGTCATCTCTCTAAATAGATATAAGTGAAGCAAGAGAGTTTAATTCTTTCTACAAAAGATATGCCCACGCTCTAACAAATATAAGTGAAGCAAAAGAGCATTCTATAAATGGCGGTTTTCTATGTGAAGAGAAACAAGCAATCCAAACTTCAAATGGTATAAGTGAAGCACATGAAGCATTCTATAAAGCCATACTCAAAAGATTTAAGTGAAGTGCAAAGAGCATTCTATAAATCAACCAAGGACTATCTCATACCAGCATGGTGCATAAAAGAAAAATGAAAACTAAATGCAAAAGACGCTCCAAGATTGCACATATCGCATGAACGAAACGAATCCGAAAACATACCGATACTTGTTGAAGAAAGATGGGATGCCTTCCGGGGCATCACCAAGCTTAGACGCTTGAGTCTCCTTGAATATTTACTTGGGGTGCCTCGGGCATCCCCAAGCTTGATCTCTTGCCTCTCTTCCTTCTTCTCACATCAAGACCTCCTCGATCTTCGAACAGTTCATCCACACAAAACTCAACAGAAAGCTCGGTAAGATCCATTAGTATAATAAAGCAAATCACTACTCTAAGTACTATTGCAAACCAATTCATATTTTGTTTTTGAATTGTAGCTACTGTAATATAACTTTTCCATGGCTTAATCCACTGATATAAATTGATAATTTCATCAAAACAAGCAAACTATGCATCAAAAACAGAATCTGTCTAAAACAGAACAGTCTGTAATAATCTGAACATTCACCATATCTCTGGTACTCCAAAAATCTTCCAAAATTAGGAAAAATAAACAATTTGTATAGAAAGACAGTGCAAAAAGTTTTCGAACTATTTGACGTTCCAGTAAAAAATGTAAAATCATGCACTACAACCAAAGTTTCTATCCTGCACCGCACAAACCAACAACACATGTAAACATCCTAAAGGCAAACCTTGGCACATTATTTTTATAATACAATGGAATTGTACAAGGGGATAATTATTTTTGTTGAAAATTTTCTGAAGGAAATATGCCCTAGAGGCAATAATAATGTTATTATTTTATTTCCTTATATCATGATAAATGTTTATTATTCATGATAGAATTGTATTATCCGGAAACATAATACTTGTGTGAATACATAGACAAACTAAACGTCACTAGTATGCCTCTACTTGACTAGCTCGTTAATCAAAGATGGTTATGTTTCCTAACCATAGACATGTGTTGTCATTTGATTAACGGGATCACATTATTAGGAGAATGATGTGATTGACATGACCCATTCCATTAGCTTAGCACCCGATCGTTTAGTATGTTGCTATTGCTTTCTTCATGACTTATACATGTTCCTATGACTATGAGATTATGCAACTCTCGTTTGCCAGAGGTACACTTTGTGTGCTACCAAACGTCACAACGTAACTGGGTGATTATAAAGGAGCTCTACAGGTGTCTCCAAAGGTAAATGTTGGGTTGGCGTATTTCGAGATTAGGATTTGTCACTCCAATTGTCGGAGAGGTATCTCTGGGCCCTCTCGGTAATGCACATCACATAAGCCTTGCAAGCATTGCAACTAATGAGTTAGTTTCGAGGTGATGTATTACGAAATGAGTAAAGAGACTTGCCGGTAACGAGATTGAACTAGGTATTGAGATACCGACGATCGAATCTCGGGCAAGTAACATACCAATGACAAAGGGAACAACGTATGTTGTTATGCGGTCTGACCGATAAAGATCTTCGTAGAATATGTGGGAGCCAATATGAGCATCTAGGTTCCGCTATTGGTTATTGACCGGAGACATGTCTCGGTCATGTCTACATTGTTCTCGAACCCGTAGGGTCCGCACGCTTAAGGTTTCGATGACAGTTATATTATGAGTTTATGAGTTTTGATGTACCAAAGTTAGTTCGGAGTCCCGGATGTGATCACGGACATAACGATGAGTCTCGAAATGGTCGAGACATAAAGATTGATATATTGGATGGCTATATTCGGACACCGGAAGTGTTCTGGGTGATTTCGGAGAAAACCGGAGTACCGGAGGGTTACCGGAACCCCCCGGGAGAAGTAATGGGCCATATGGGCCTTAGTGGAGAGAGAGAAGGGCAGCCAGGGTGGGCCGCGCGCCTCCTCCCCCTTGGTCCGAATTGGACTAGGAGAGGGGGGGCGGCGCCCCCCTTTCCTTCTCCCTTCCCACTTCCTTCCCCCTCCTAGTAGGAGTCCTACTCCTACTAGGAGGAGGACTCCTCCTTGGCGCGCCTATAGGGCCGGCCAGCCTCCTCCCCTTGCTCCTTTATATACGGGGGCAGGGGGCACCCCTAGACACACAAGTTGATCCACGTGATCGTTTTCTTAGCCGTGTGCGGTGCCCCCTTCCACCATAATCCTCGATAATATTGTAGCGGTGCTTAGGCGAAGCCCTGCGACGGTAGAACATCAAGATCATCACCACTCTGTCGTGCTGATGGAACTCTTCCCCGACACTTTGCTGGATCGGAGTCCGGGGATCATCATCGAGCTGAACGTGTGCTAAAACTCGGAGGTGCTGTAGTTTCGGTGCTTGATCGGTCGGGCCGTGAAGACGTACGACTAAATCAACCGCGTTGTGCTAACGCTTCCGCTGTCGGTCTACAAGGGTACGTAGATCACACTCTCCCCTCTCGTTGCTATGCATCACCATGATCTTGTGTGTGCGTAGGAATTTTTTTGAAATTACTACGTTCCCCAACAGTGGCATCCGAGCCTAGGTTTTATGTGTTGATGTTATATGCACGAGTAGAACACAAGTGAGTTGTGGGCGATATAAGTCATACTGCTTACCAGCATGTCATACTTTGGTTCGGCGGTATTGTTGGACGAAGCAGCCCGGACCGACATTACGCGTACGCTTACGCGAGACCGGTTCTCCCGACGTGCTTTGCACAAAGGTGGCTAGCGGGTGTCAGTTTCTCCAACTTAAGTTGAACCGAGTGTGGCTACGCCCGGTCCTTGTGAAGGTTAAAACAGCACCAACTTGACAAACTATCGTTGTGGTTTTGATGCGTAGGTAAGATTGGTTCTTGCTTAAGCCCATAGCATCCACGTAAAAACTTGCAACAACAAAGTAGAGGACGTCTAACTTGTTTTTGCAGGGCATGTTGTGATGTGACATGGTCAAGACATGATGCTAAATTTTATTGTATGAGATGATCATGTTTTGTAACCAAGTTATCGGCAACTGGCAGGAGCCATATGGTTGTCGCTTTATTGTATGCAATGCAATTGCGCTGTAATGCTTTACTTTATCACTAAGCGGTAGCGATAGTCGTGGAAGCATAAGATTGGCGAGACGACAACGATGCTATGATGGTGATCAAGGTGTCGCGCCGGTGACGATGGTGATCACGAAGGTGCTTCGAAGATGGAGATCACAAGAACAAGATGATGATGGCCATATCATATCACTTATATTGATTGCATGTGATGTTTATCTTTTATGCATCTTATCTTGCTTTGATTGACGGTAGCATTTTAAGATGATCTCTCACTAATTATCAAGAAGTGTTCCCCCTGAGTATGCACCGTTGCGAAAGTTCTTCGTGCTGAGACACCACGTGATGATCGGGTGTGATAGGCTCTATGTTCAAATACAACGGGTGCAAAACAGTTGCACACGCAGAATACTCAGGTTATACTTGACGAGCCAAGCATATACAGATATGGCCTTGGAACACGGAGACCGAAAGGTCGAGCGTGAGTCATATAGTAGATATGATCAACATAGTGATGTTCACCAATGAAACTACTCCATCTCACGTGATGATCGGACATGGTTTAGTTGATTTGGATCACGTAATCACTTAGAGGATTAGAGGGATGTCTATCTAAGTGGGAGTTCTTTAGTATATGATTAATTGAACCTAAATTTATCATGAACTTAGTACCTGATAGTATCTTGCTTGTTTATGTTTGATTGTAGATAGATGGCCCGTGCTGTGTTCCGTTGAATTTTAATGCGTTCCTTGAGAAAGCAAAGTTGAAAGATGATGGTAGCAATTACACGGACTGGGTCCGTAACTTGAGGATTATCCTCATTGCTGCACAGAAGAATTACGTCCTGGAAGCACCGCTGGGTCCCAGGCTTGCTGCTGGAGCAACATCAGATGTTATGAACATCTGGCAGAGCAAAGCTGATGACTACTCGATAGTTCAGTGTGCCATGCTTTACGGCTTAGAATCGGGACTTCAACGACGTTTTGAACGTCATGGAGCATATGAGATGTTCCAGGAGTTGAAGTTAATATTTCAAGCAAATGCCCGGATTGAGAGATATGAAGTCTCCAATAAGTTCTATAGCTGCAATATGGAGGAGAACAGTTCTGTCAGTGAGCATATACTCAAAATGTCTGGGTATAATAATCACTTGATTCAATTGGGAGTTAATTTTCCAGATGATTGCGTCATTGACAGAATTCTCCAATCACTGCCACCAAGCTACAAGAGCTTCGTGATGAACTATAATATGCAAGGGATGGATAAGACTATTCCCGAGCTCTTCGCAATGCTGAACGCTGCGGAGGTAGAAATGAAGAAGGAGCATCAAGTGTTGATGGTCAACAAGACCACTAGTTTCAAGAAAAAGGGCAAAGGAAAGAAGAAGGGGAACTTCAAAAAGAACAGCAAGCAAGTTGCTACTCAAGAGAAGAAACCCAAACCTGGACTAAGCCTGAAACTGAGTGCTTCTACTGCAAGCAGACTGGTCACTAGAAGCGGAACTGCCCCAAGTATTTGGCGGATAAGAAGGATGGCAAGGTGAACAAAGGTATATGTGATATACATGTTATTGATGTGTACCTTACTAATGCTCGTAGTAGCACCTGGGTATTTGATACTGGTTCTGTTGCTAACATTTGCAACTCGAAACAAGGACTACGGATTAAGCGAAGATTGGCTAAGGACGAGGTGACGATGCGCGTGGTCAATAGTTCCAAAGTCGATGTGATCGCGGTCGGCACGCTACCTCTACATCTACCTTCGGGATTAGTATTAGACCTAAATAATTGTTATTTGGTGCCAGCGTTAAGCATGAACATTATATCTGGATCTTGTTTGATGCGAGACGGTTATTCATTTAAATCAAAGAATAATGGTTGTTCTATTTATATGAGTAATATCTTTTATGGTCATGCACCCTTAAAGAGTGGTCTATTCTTATTAAATCTCGATAGTAGTGACACACATATTCATAATATTGAAGCCAAAAAATGCAGAGTTGATAATGATAGTGCAACTTATTTGTGGCACTGCCGTTTGGGTCATATCGGTGTAAAGCGCATGAAGAAACTCCATACTGATGGACTTTTGGAACCACTTGATTATGAATCACTTGGTACTTGCGAACCGTGCCTTATGGGTAAGATGACAAAAACACCGTTCTCCGGTACTATGGAGAGAGCAACAGATTTGTTGGAAATCATACATACAGATGTATGTGGTCTGATGAATGTTGAGGCTCGTGGCGGATATCGTTATTTTCTCACCTTCACAGATGACTTAAGCAGATATGGGTATATCTACTAAATGAAACATAAATCTGAAACGTTTGAAAAGTTCAAAGAATTTCAGAGTGAAGTTGAAAATCATCGTAAGAAGAAAATAAAATTCCTATGATCTGATTGTGGAGGAGAATATTTGAGTTACGAGTTTGGTGTACATTTGAAACAATGCGGAATAGTTTCGCAACTCATGCCACCCGAAACACCACAGCGTAATGGTGTGTCCGAACGTCGTAATCGTACTTTACTAGATATGGTGCGATCTATGATGTCTCTTACTAATTTACCGCTATCATTTTGGGGATATGCTCTAGAGACGGCCGCATTCACATTAAATAGGGCACCATCAAAATCCGTTGAGACGACGCCTTATGAACTGTGGTTTGGCAAGAAACCAAAGTTGTCGTTTCTGAAAGTTTGGGGCTGCGATGCTTATGTGAAAAAGCTTCAACCTGATAAGATCGAACCCAAATCGGAGAAATGTGTCTTCATAGGATATCCAAAGGAAACTATTGGATACACCTTCTATCACAGATCCGAAGGCAAGACTTTTGTTGCTAAATTCGGAAACTTTCTAGAGAAGGAGTTTCTCTCGAAAGAAGTGAGTGGGAGGAAAGTAGAACTTGACGAGGTAACTGTACCTGCTCCCTTATTGGAAAGTAGTACATCACAGAAACCAGTTTCTGTGACACCTACACCAATTAGTGAGGAAGCTAATGATAATGATCATGAAACTTCAGAACAAGATACTACTGAACCTCGTAGATCAACCAGAGTAAGATCCGCACCAGAGTGGTACAGTAATCCTGTTCTGGAAGTCATGCTACTAGATCATGATGAACCTACAAACTATGAAGAAGCGATGGTGAGCCCAGATTCCGCAAAATGGCTTGAAGCCATGAAATCTGAGATGGAATCCATGTATGAGAACAAAGTATGGACTTTGGTTGACTTGCCCAATGATCGGCAAGCAATTGAGAATAAATGGATCTTCAAGAAGAAGACTGACGCTGACGGTAATATTACTGTCTACAAAGCTCGACTTGTCGCAAAAGGTTTTCGACAAGTTCAAGGGATTGACTACGATGAGACCTTCTCACCCGTAGCGATGCTTAAGTCTGTCCGAATCATGTTAGCAATTGCCGCATTTTATAATTATGAAATTTGGTAGATGGATGTCAAAACTGCATTCCTGAATGGATTTCTGGAAGAAGAGTTGTATATGATGCAACCGGAAGGTTTTGTCGATCCAAAGGGAGCTAACAAAGTATGCAAGCTCCAGTGATCCATTTATGGGCTGGTGCAAGCTTCTCAGAGTTGGAATAAACGCTTTGATAGTGTGATCAAAGCATTTGGTTTTGTACAGACTTTTGGAGAAGCCTGTATTTACAAGAAAGTGAGTGGGAGCTCTGTAGCATTTCTGATATTATATGTAGATGACCCACCAATGAAAGATGCAGAAGATAGAGAGAAAATGAAAGATGTTCCCTATGCTTCAGCCATAGGCTCTATCATGTATGCAATGCTGTGTACCAGACCTGATGTGTGTCTTGCTATAAGTCTAGCAGGGAGGTACCAAAGTAATCCAGGAGTGGATCACTGGACAGCAGTCAAGAACATCCTGAAATACCTGAAAAGGACTAAGGATATGTTTCTCATATATGGAGGTGACAAAGAGCTCATCGTAAATGGTTACGTTGATGCAAGCTTTGACACTGATCCGGACGATTCTAAATCGCCAACCGGATACGTGTTTACATTAAACGGTGGAGCTGTCAGTTGGTGCAGTTCTAAACAAAGCGTTGTGGCGGGATCTACATGTGAAGTGGAGTACATAGCTGCTTTGGAAGCAGCAAACGAAGGAGTCTGGATGAAGGAGTTCACATCTGATCTAGGTGTCATACCTAGTGCATCGGGTCCAATGAAAATCATTTGTGACAATACTGGTGCAATTGCCTTGGCAAAGGAATCCAGATTTCACAAGAGAACCAAGCACATCAAGAGATGCTTCAATTCCATCCGGGATCTAGTCCAGGTGGGAGACATAGAGATTTGCAAGATACATACGGATCTGAATGTTGCAGACCCGTTGACTAAACCTCTTCCATGAGCAAAACATGATCAGCACCAAAGCTCCATGGGTGTTTGAATCATTACTGTGTAATCTAGATTATTGACTCTAGTGCAAGTCGGAGACTGAAGGAAATATGCCCTAGAGGCAATAATAATGTTATTATTTTATTTCCTTATATCATGATAAATGTTTATTATTCATGCTAGAATTGTATTATCCGGAAACATAATACTTGTGTGAATACATAGACAAACTAAACGTCACTAGTATGCCTCTACTTGACTAGCTCGTTAATCAAAGATGGTTATGTTTCCTAACCATAGACATGTGTTGTCATTTGATTAACGGGATCACATTATTAGGAGAATGATGTGATTGACATGACCCATTCCATTAGCTTAGCACCCGATCGTTTAGTATGTTGCTATTGCTTTCTTCATGACTTATACATGTTCCTATGACTATGAGATTATGCAACTCCCGTTTGCCGGAGGAACACTTTGTGTGCTACCAAACGTCACAACGTAACTGGGTGATTATAAAGGAGCTCTACAGGTGTCTCCAAAGGTAAATGTTGGGTTGGCGTATTTCGAGATAGGATTTGTCACTCCAATTGTCGGAGAGGTATCTCTGGGCCCTCTCGGTAATGCACATCACATAAGCCTTGCAAGCATTGCAACTAATGAGTTAGTTGCGAGATGATGTATTACGAAACGAGTAAAGAGACTTGCCGGTAACGAAATTGAACTAGGTATTGAGATACGGACGATCGAATCTCGGGCAAGTAACATACCGATGACAAAGGGAACAACGTATGTTGTTATGCGGTCTGACCGATAAAGATCTTCGTAGAATATGTGGGAGCCAATATGAGCATCCAGGTTCCGCTATTGATTATTGACCGGAGACATGTCTCGGTCATGTCTACATTGTTCTCGAACCCGTAGGGTCCGCACGCTTAAGGTTTCGATGACAGTTATATTATGAGTTTATGATTTTTGATGTACCGAAGTTAGTTCAGAGTCCCGGATGTGATCACGGACATAATGAGGAGTCTCGAAATGGTCGAGACATAAATATTGATATATTGGACGGCTATATTCGGACACCGAAAGTGTTCCGGGTGATTTTAGAGAAAACTGGAGTACCGGAGGGTTACCGGAACCCCCCGGGAGAAGTAATGGGCCATATGGGCCTTAGTGGAGAGAGAGAAGGGCAGCCAGGGTGGGCCGCGCGCCTCCTCCCCCTGGTCCGAATTGGACTAGGAGAGGGGGGTGGCGCCCCCCTTTCCTTCTCCCTTCCCACTTCCTTCCCCCTCCTAGTAGGAGTCCTACTCCTACTAGGAGGAGGACTCCTCCTTGGCCTGCCTATAGGGCCGGCCGGCCTCCTCCCCTTGCTCCTTTATATACGGGGGCAGGGGGCACCCCTAGACACACAAGTTGATCCACGTGATCGTTTTCTTAGCCGTGTGTGGTGCCCCCTTCCACCATAATCCTCGATAATATTGTAGCGGTGCTTAGGCGAAGCCCTGCGATGGTAGAACATCAAGATCGTCACCACGCCATCATGCTGACGGAACTCTTCCCCGACACTTTGCTGGATCGGAGTCTGGGGATCGTCATCGAGCTGAACGTGTGCTAAAACTCGGAGGTGCCGTAGTTTCGGTGCTTGATCGGTCGGGCCGTGAAGACGTACGACTACATCAACCGCGTTGTGCTAACGCTTCCGCTATCGGTCTACAAGGGTACGTAGATCACACTCTCCCCTCTCGTTGCTATGCATCACCATGATCTTGCGTGTGCGTAGGAATTTTTTTGAAATTACTATGTTCCCCAACAGTTTCTACAATCAAGATTCACAAAGTTTCCGTGAGCATGAACAAAGTTTAAGGAGCTCCCCCACTTCAACAATGCTTGTCTCTCTCACTTTCACTTTCCTTTTTGAAAAGTTTTGGGTTCCCCTCTTTAATTTTTTGTTTTTAAACTATATAAAAGCACTCAACAGAAATAAATGAGTCTCTAAAACTTCCGGGTTGTCTCCCTGGCAGCGCTTTCTTTAAATCCATTAAGCTAGGCATAAGGTGCTCAAGTAATGAATCCACCCGGATCCCAAGGTATATCAAAGCCAATTTGAATTAGCAATGATTTGGCATTTAGTAGTGAGCACAAAAGTAACATATATCATGCAATAACAAAGTCTAACTCTCTTCCTATGCATCGACATGTCATAAAAGAACAATTCATGCACACATAGTAAAGGCCAATGCATAGTATAAATAGTTTCTTACAATTTTATCGTGTTGGAAACATAGAGAGGTGGAGATGTAGTTCCTCTATCATAATGATTGCAAGTAGGAGCAGCAAGCACATGCATATTATATCTATCAAAATCATCATGTGTAATAGTAAAACGCTACCCATCAATATAATCCTTAATAAGGGTAAACTTCTCTGATATAGTGTAGTTGGGAGAATTCAAAACGATAATAGGACTATCATGCGTGGGTGTAATAGAAACAATTTCATGTTTAACATAAGTAACTATAGCAAGTTCATCTCCATAAACATAATTCATATTGGCATCTTGGCCACAAGCATAGCAAGCATCATCGAAAAGGGATATTTAAAGAGAATCAACGGTATCATAACAGTCATCATAGCAATCATCCTTCGGTAAGCACGAAGGGAAATTAAACAATGTATGAGTTGAGGAGTTACTCTCATTAGAAGGTGGGCACGGGTGATCAATACGCTCTTCCTCCTTTTGTTCTTCGCTCTCCTCATCTTTTTCATCCAATGAGCTCACAGTTTCATCAATTTCTTCTTCCATAGACTCCTGCAAAATATTAGTCTCTTCTTGGACAATGGAGGAGTCCTCAATATATGGTTTAACATAGGCATTAGAAGCATAATTATCATAACAATATTCAAGTATGGCAAAATTTTCAGATTTGTAAAGAGCAGCATCATACTTTTCAATCAAAGAAGCAATTTCATAAGCACCCTTAAAAGCAAAAAATTCTTCAATTTGTTGAACATCATAGTAATTATAAACACCCTTAGCATACGAAGATACGATTCCATTATCACTAAACTCACATTGGTAGGGAAGGCGTTTCTTTGGGTTTTCAGAACAGCAAGTAACATCATATATTTCACATAAATTCCAAGCATAGCATTGCAAACGATGAATTTGATCCAATAAAAGTTTCCCTTTTTGAGATAAGTGGTGTCGCACATAACAAGAATCCTCATCTAAAGATTTGCCCTCAACTAAGCTAGTTGGGGTTTCAGCACGAGCACAAAGGGATGGAAGATGATCCAAGTAAAAAGCTTCAGGAGTGTGATAGATTTTGAGTGGTTCTTCAACCATTGGTTCAGTAGGTACAACTATTTTTTTTGGTATTTTGCGTTTCCTACCCATAACTAAAGATAGAAAACAACTTAGAACAACAAATAAAAACTACTTAGTGATAAAGCAAACAAGAACACACGAGAATATTCACCCCACGCTATTGCTCCTCGGCAACTGCGCCAGAAAAAGGTCTTGATAACCCACAAGTATAGGGGATCAATTGTAGCCTCTTTCGATAAGTAATAGTGTTGAACCCAACGAGGAGCTAAAGGTAGAACAAATATTCCCTCAAGTTCTATCGACCATCGATACAACTCTACGCACGCTTAACGTTCGCTTTAGCTAGAACAAGTATGAAACTAGAAGTACTTTGTAGGTGTTTTGGGATAGGTTTGCAAGATAATAAAGAGCGCGTAAATAAAAAGTAGGGGCTGTTTAGATAAAGAAACAATAAAGTTAGTATAGCGAGTATGGAAAAGTGGTGGTAGGAGTTGCGAAATTGTCCCTAAGCAATTGACTACGTTACTACACCGATAGCAAGTTTTATGTCGGAGAGGCCACTGCTAGCATGTCATCCTTGACTTGGAATTCTATGCACTTATGATTGGAACTATTAGCAAGCATCTGCAAGTACTAATGTTCATTAAGGTAAAACCCAACCATAGCATTAAGATATATTGGTCCCCCTTCAATCCAGTATGCATCAATTTCTATGCTAGGCTGAAGTTTCTGTCACTCTTGCCCTCCAATACATAGTCCTATCAACATACAACTAACCCTATGGTGTGATCCACGCGTGCGCTCATATGATGGGAACCAAAGGACAGGAACATAACCACAAGCAAATTAAATCAATCATAGCAATTCATCAACCACCGGTAGGACAACGAAAATCTACTCAGACATCATAGGATGGCAACACATCATTGGATAATAATATGAAGCATAAAGCACCATGTTCAAGTAGAGGGTACATCGGGTTGCGAGAGAGTCGACCGCTGTAGATAGATGGGGGAAGGTGATGGAAATGTTGGTGAAGATGGCAGCGGTGTTGGTGAAGACCGCGGTGATGATGATGGTCCCCGGCGGCGTTCCAGCGCCATCGGAAGCGAGGGGGAGAGAGCCCCCCTCCTTCTTCTTCTTCCTTGACCTTCTCCCTAGATGGGAGAAGGGTTTCCCTTCTGGTCCATGGTCTCCATGGCATGGGAGGGGCGAGATCCCCTCCGAGATTGGATCTGTCTCTCTGTCTCTCTATGTTTCTGCGTTCTCAGATTCTGCCCTTTCACCGTTTCTTATATTCCCGGAGATCCGTAACTCCGATTGGGCTGAAATTTTAACACGATCTCTATCCAGATATTAGCTTTCTTGTGGTGAAAGAAGGACATCAACTGCCTTACGGGGTGGCCACAAGGGCCCAGGGTGCGCCCCCTGCCTCGTGGCCTCCTCGGGCATCGTCTCGTGTTAATTTTTCTTCCCAAAAATCACATATATTTCAAAAAAATCTCTGTCAGTTTTTATCCCGTTTGGACTCGTTTGATATGGATTTACTACGAAACAAAAAACATGCAACAAACAGGAACTGGGACCGGGCACTGGATCAATATGTTAGTCCCAAAAATAGTATAAAAAGTTGCCAGAAGTATATGAAAGTTGTAGAATATTGGCATGGAACAATCAAAAATTATAGATACGACGGAGACAAATCATTTACTACATCAATTCTCTCAGAGAGTCAATAAACGCTCAGAATCTGACACATCTTCAGCAATTCTTGGATAGGTATTGAATTTTATGATGTTGAAATTAATTTGCATTCATATCTGGTTCAATAATTGATGTTGTCAAAGTTCATCATCATTTGTAGTTTGCTCGCATTGTGGGAAACTGAAACAAGGAACATGTTCAAGAGGAAACTACCTCTGCAGCACGAGATTGTTTCTCCGGTAACACATCGAAATCCATTATTTTCGGAAAATTTATCCAACAGTCTGCAAAAACCTTTCTTACACTAGTCAAATGTTCAAGCTTCTAAATAAACCTCTTTCTATTTTGTCCAAAGAAAAAATAATACATCTAACACCGGTTAGGTTGTTCCTAACAGGACAAATACATGACTAATTTTGTACAAAAAATTCCAGTGTCCTCGGCAAGAAGCAGGGACCAACCTTTATGGATACTATGTTTGCAGACACATGATCTCACTACAAAAAAGACACATTGGTGACATTTTGGGTCGAACAAATTTTTTTCTGTCATACTTATTACACTTCTATGACGATAATTGTGACAAAACCTGGTATCATCATAGATGTGGTGGGCTCCTACTTCTATGACAAAAAATCATGACAGAAAATGGGCTTTTCATCATGGGCGGGCCGGAGACGCAGCTGCATGACATTCTTTGGGTCGTCCATGACGGAAAAACCGTGGTAGAAGCGAGAGCGCGGAAAATATCAGGGAGTTCACGATACGGTGGGTGGTCGGGGGCTGAGCGATGCGCGTTTCTCTCGTACGTACACGCGTGTGTGCGAGGCGTTGCACTATAACTGAACCCGAGCGAGGCGTTGGGCTCAAACTGAACCCGAGCGATTGCACTGCAGGCTACGCGTTACTGAACCCGAGCGATCGATCGATCCCTTGCTGTTAACTGAACCCGAGTGATTCCTTCGCTACTGCTGCTAACTGAACCCGATCGATGCTGCCTCTGGATGAACAGTGAGCGCTGTTGGGAGGTTTGGATGTACAGTTCCTGGTGGGCGGTTGGATGAACAAGACTCTGTGGTAGTAGAGGCCATTGCCGCTGGGTGAACAGTACCTCGATCGATCGAGTCGGTGGAGGGGTGGATGAACAGGACCCTGTGGAGGACTGGATGAACAGGACAACCCCGTTAATGGCTGGTTGAACAGTAGCCGGTGGAGGGCTGGATGAATAGTAGCTCATGGAGGGGTGGTTGAATAGTACCCCGTGGAGAGGGCTGGTTGAACAGTAGGTGGTGGAGGAGCACGCGGTGGAGGCAGGATGAACAGGAGCCCATGGATGAATAGTCACAGGTGGAGGCTAGAGGAGGTCGACGGTGGATGAACAGTAGCCCGTGGAGGCTGGAGGAGCTCGACGGTGGAGATGAAAAGTATCCCGTGGAGTCCCGTTTTGCGGTACGCCACACCCCTCCTGATGAACAGGACCCCTATTTCGACCGTAGCGCTCCAACACAAGTCCGATTCCTCCGTTTTGCGGTACGCCACACCCCTCCCGATCAACAGGACCCCGTTTCGACCGTAGGAGGACCAACATAAGTCTGTTTCCTCCGTTTTGTGGTATGCCAGACCCCTCCCGATGAACATGATCCCGTTTCGACCGTGTCCGGTCAAACACTAGGCCGTTTCCTTCGTTCTGCGGTATGCCAGGCCTCGTTTCCATCGGTTGTTCCGTCCAAGCCGGTTGGCTCCCGATGAACAAGACGCGTTTCGTTGCCTCCCGATGAACATGACGCATTCCTTTGCCTCCCCATGAACATGAGGACGACGTAATTTCTCCGTTCTGACCCAGCCATGTACACGAGCCCTCGCCGTACGTATGTGCGAGTAGGCGTTCGAGACGCTACCCGTATGTACGTACGTGGCCGTATTTTATTTCTTGCACCCTGGCCGTTGTACGTACGTGTACATGCTATGTGCGCGCCTCTACTACGACACGTGCCCTTCCTTGCACGGCCACGGTTCATCGTTGCAGCCTGCAGACAGACCGATCAACCAGTATGTACGTACACGTTCGCGACCAGAATGACAACGCTACGTATACTTTGACCAGGTGGGTCCTGACTGTCAGGCACTTCCTTGCGTGCGAAAATGTAGCTGGTGGGTCCTAGGAGTCAGAGGGTAAATTATTTTTCCCCGTAATATGGACGCACTTCCTTGCATGTGAAGATGTAGCTGGTGGGTCCCAACAGTCAGGGGGAAACATTTTTTTCGTGAAATACGGTGGCTCGTCCGGTGGGTCCCTGCTGTCAGGTGGAGGAATCATTATTTTCCTCGTAATAAGGAGGCACTTCCTTGCTGTGGCTGTGGACCCAGCTGTCAGCCTCTCCACATACAGTACTCTTTCGATGGAAGTCGGTCGTGGACCACATTGACTAGGCCGTGCCGAGAGCACCAAGGCGGTGAACGACGGCGAGGCCTAGGAAGGGGACGACACGGAGACGGGGAAGACGCGGTAGTGGATGCCCATGTGGAGAGGAGTACGAGGGTTCACTGGTTCGGCTACGGTGTGAGGCTGCCGTCGCCGCATAATAACAGGGGTGTGGGTGAGTGGATGGATGGCCTGGCCAGTGGTGGGAGTAGTAAGGGGCGGTGAGGCCTCCGCGGCAGCACAGCCAGCCAAGGGAGGCAGGAGCAGGCGGCATGACCAGCACCGCTTTTGGCGGTTGGAGCAAGAAGACCAGAGGTTGAAGAAGTACGACGACCGTTGGATGGACATCATACTGTAACTGCAGCTAGAATCGTTTATATTGACTAAGTTGACAAAGCCCTTGGTATGCGTTAACTTAGTAGGCCCACAGGTCAGCTTCCGAAATGATGCGCCCTAGATGTCAGGGGGAGGAATCATTTTTGGGCGGGTGAAGCTAGAATATCTGAGATTGAAGAAGAAGCACGACATCCCTTGGATGGACATCCAATGACCACTTCTGCTAGAACCGTGTGCTGACTATAAGTTGACAAAGCCTTGCATACACGTCAACTATTTTTTTTGAGGAGACGCGTCAACTTAGTAGTCCCACAAGTGTGTGGCAGAGAACTTATAGCCCATTTGATATTTGTAAGAATGTACAACTCATTTTTGAATTCTAATGGAATTTACTACAACCCATTTACAGTTTGTTAAAAGTACAACCCATTTTCTAGCTAGGACAATGATTAATAGTTTCAAGAAACCGTTCAAAACAGAATTCGATCTCGTTTCCCGGATTTTGATGGGATGCGAGCTTGAGTATTCTATAGTCTCACCTAAATAGCTTCTAGTCAGTTTATAGCTATTTCAATGTAAATTTGTCTTACGTAAAAATCCAACGAAACATTGCGCGTGCAACAATTAATGAAATTTAAATTTTCAAAATCGAGAAGTAATATTTTATAAAGTAATTATGTGTTTGGTGCATTTTTTATAGTTACTGCCCAGTTTTTATAATTACATCCCATTTATTATTTCATAAAGCCCATTTTCTTGTGAAGCCTAATGCATC